>NC_142032.1:73934286-74285953 GCF_982192425.1 Myodes glareolus
AGCCTTGTAGCAAGGCAAAGCAACGGTTTTGACACAGAGTATAGACAAGTCAAAGACATGCAGAGAAATTTCCCTCCTACTACTCGGGACTTTTTCTTTTAACAAAAAGTGGAGATAACAGTAGCAATGTGTGGTTGAGGAGCATCTTCATCATTTGAGCAAAAGTGGAGATAACAGTAGCAATGTGTAGTTGAGGAGCATCTTCATCATTTAACTAAAAGTGGGGATAATGTTAGTGATGTGTAGTTGAGGAGCATCTTCATCATTTAACTGAAATTGGAGATAACAGTAGCAATGTGTAGTTGAGGAGCATCTTCATCATTTAACTAAAAGTGGGGATAATGTTAGTGATGTGTAGTTGAGGAGCATCTTCATCATTTAACTAAAAGTGGGGATAATGTTAGTGATGTGTAGTTGAGGAGCATCTTCATCATTTAACTTAGTGATGTGTAGTTGAGAAGCATCTTCATCAGTAGCACCAGTAAAGCGCTGTGTACCCTCTTTGGGTCCACTGTTTCCTGAGGCTGTTGTGTCTACTCATCTCAACCCATTCAAGCGCAGTACCATTCTTTGAGAAGAGTCCCATTCGTGGAGTCACCGTTGGCAGGACTGTCAGCCCATGGTTAGGGCTCTGGATGCAATGAAATCGTCTGGGAAGATGCTCGTAAGTTTAGTGGCTATGTGCATTGCCCTTTGGGAAGGGTAGAGGGTTCTGCTTCAAGAGTTTCCTACTTATAGCGAACTTGCTATCATCATAAACATGCTGGAAAGAATTTTTCACATGAGGGAAGGAAAAAGCACTGTGTAGTCCATTGTTGCCTTCTTAGAACACACAGGCTCAGACACACATGGTAGACAGTTCCAGAAACATAACCAGGTCACTTTTGTCAGGAGTCCTTCCCACCCAAAGAGAACCACTTGTTTATATCTGTATTAATGGAGGGCAAAGTCGGTTCCCTGTGTGTTGGTGTGCAGCTGGGGTACTTGCCTTGCAGACAGGGTCTCTTTAACCTGGTACTATGTTTACTTTTTCTCTCTTTTAAATTAAGTGTTTTTTATTTTATTATTTTTTTTCCTGGAGGCAGGATTTCTCTGGATAGCCCTGTCTGTCCTGGAACTCATTCTGTCCTTAAACTCAGAAATCCCCTGTCTCTGCCACCCGAGTGCTGAGATAAAGGTGCATGCTGTTCTCTCTCTCTCTCTCTCTCTCTCTCTCTCTCTCTCTCTCTCTTAAATTAAATATTTTAACTAAGATTTTAAAAAATATTAAAAAAGCAAAGAAGGTATTTTGAATAATGTCAGTAAACAAATGCTAGAAAATAGCATATGCTCTTTATAAATGCAAAGGCTTAAAATGGTTACATGATTGTGTGCTCCCAAATTCCTGAGTTGCAACCCTGGAGCCCAGAGGAGCAGTTCTGGGAGGGAGGTGAGACCTGCTAAGAAGAGGCAGAGGGACTGGGCCATTGTTGTGACTGCAGGAGTAGGCTCCACATAAAAATAAAAGACATGCCTGCCTCCTCTTGTCTGCCTCATTTTCTCTAAAGACACGCCCACCTCCTCCTGTCCGCCTCTGCTCTCTACTCTTCTGTTACCCTCTGATGAGACACAAGAGACTATAGGATTCAAGGTGACTCCCTCATCATTCACTTTATAGCCCCTAGAACTGCGTACCAATACAGCCCTGCTCCAGAAAAAAGACCCTCGAGTCTCCCCTTAGAGCAGCACACAGACCCAGACAGAACTCTCCAGAACTTGAGGAAGGTGTGGAGTATTGGGGACACTGTCTTCTAGACCTAAAGTGGATGTTGAACGCACAGTCTCATGGCAGCTATGTTTACCTCAGTAGATAGGGCCTAGCAATATTCCTCATGGATGAGGGAGGCGCTCCTGAGGCCCTGTCCCACTGTGAGGAGCATGCCAGTTAATACTGACTGGAGAGGAAGAGAGATTTTCGGAGACTGTAGGTTGCTGGTACCCCTGTAAAACTCCCTCACCCACGCTCATGTAAGCCACCCTGATTGCATTTATTGGATTCTAAAAAAGAAGAAAAAACCCACCACTACCACCACCACACACAAAGAAGACTTGAAAGTAGCAGGGGTACTGGGGAAGAGGATTGGAGCAGTAGGAGGAGGATCAAAATACATTATACACATGTATAAAATGCCATAATGAAGCCCATTATTATATATAATTAATAGATGCTAATAAAAATTGAAATGCAAAGAAAATAAAAGGCCTTCATCTCCTCAGCTCCCTGGGCTGAAGAAGGCACTGAGGAGACTCTTTCCAAGGCCTTTGAAAGACCCAAAAGCCCCTTCAGTTTTGGAAGCCACAACAGAAGCTGGGAGGAGCCAGGTAGGTCTGGAGGTGACCCCTTCCATGCAACCCAGCCTCCTCCGGGAAGCCAGGGTACCTGGCCCACTCAAGCCTGGCTCTGCTTTTACACTTGAGCTGTTTCCTTTTACCCAAAAGGAACCAGGGAGGTGCAAGAGAAGACTTGCCCTTCTCAGAATTTAGCAGACACCAGTCAAGTTTAATGGGTGAGATGTCAGGGATCCAGCACCGGGAAAAGGGAGGGTTGATGAGCCAGTGCAAGTGGTTCGTACTGACGAGAAACAGGCTTTATTTTTTTTCTGGGGTGGGAAAGAAAACAATTGTTTTCAGTTCTTAGTGGGCATAAAGGTGCACGCCCATGGTCCCAGCATTTGGACGGCGGAGCTGGGAGAATCTAGAGTTTGACAGCAGGCCTTGGGCTGCAGAGTGAGACCCTGTCATAAACAAATAAGCAAATGGACAAATGAATAAATGCATTAGCTTCTAGTCACCCCAGGATTAACTGAATATTGGTGGATTGCTCAACGGTCTTCAAGTAGAGTCTTCTTGGCAGCAATAGTGTCTCTGAAATCCTGTGGTGGTGCATATTCACGGAGTAGTGCATCTGCTACCAACAGGTCCCCAGGCTGTATCTGCCACCAACAGGTCTCCATCCTGCATCCATCACCAACAGGTCTCCATCCTGCATCTACCACCAACAGGTCCCCAGCCTGTATCCACTACCAACAGGTCCTCATCCTGCATCCATAACCAACACGTCCTCAGCCTGCATCCACCACCAACAGGTCCTCAGCCTGCATCTACTACCTACAGGTCCTCAACCTGCATCCACCACCAACAGGTTCTCATCCTGCATCCACCACCAACAGGTCCCCAGCCTGCCCTTGGGGATAGATACCCTCAAAGAAGAAGCATTTTCTTTGGGTGCCTGCACCTGCAGAGCTCAGGTTTGCTGTTCACAGGGTGATCAGCCCTCGGTGCTGCTCGGTTGTCTTTGTTAATGTCTTTGTTAATCAGAACCTTAGGGCCCACTGCCCTTTCTTTGGACAAGCTGGTCCATGCTGGAGCTGTAAATGCAGGGCCATAAATCAGCTGTCCTACAATGGTAGAGTTCCTGAAAGCCCTTAAGCCCTATGTGCATTCCTCCTGGTTAATGAATAACCAGGGAGAGCCTCTGTTTGGCTCAGCAGAGGCCAAGTTAGAACCAGAAGATGGATATGTGAAAATCAGCGGCCCAGGAAAACCGAAGCCATCCGAGGAAGCACAGCTGACTTCAAAGGCCTCCTGTCTCCCTTCCACGATGCTTTGCTGGCCGAATAATTTTGTATGAGAAAGCAGATGCGCCTGCCACGAACCCAGCTGTGTGAGTCTATTTTGCCCGTGTCCTAACTGAGAGGGGATTTTTCTCTTAAAAATTATCTTCACAATTTCTTCTTGAAGTGCAATGTGGATCCTGTGGCATAACAGGAAGCTTTTCTGAAAGTCTAGAGCCCCTGGTGTCCTCTTGATATGGCTTTCTGTGGCTCCCAGGTGCATTCAGAGACCCCTTCTCTGCAGCCCATAGGGGGTAAGATCCCGGAGGCTTTCTTTTCTTCTTCTTCATGGAAAAGAAGAGTTTATTTTGGCTTAATGTTCTAGAGGAAGTAGAGACCATCACTGCAGGGAAGCATGGCAGCAAGCTTTAGGTATGGTGGCAGAAGGCAAAAGCTGAGAGCTGGCATCTTCAAACACATAGAGCAAAGAAGAGAGAGTGGGGTGAGACTGTAAGCACTCATAGCCCAAAGCCTACACCAATAAGGTACTGTCTATAGCAAGGCTCCACCTTCCAAAGGTTCCACAAGTTCTCCAAGCAGCACCAATCCAGGGCTTTTGTGCAGCCCTGGCTGTCCTAGAACTCTCTCTGTAGACCAGGCTGGCCTGGACCTCACCGAGATCTGCCTTCCTCTGCCTCCCAAGTGCTGGGCTTAAAAGTGTGCGACACCACCTATCTCCATAGGTGTTCTTTTTTTAAATTAATTTTTAAAAATATTTACTTATTTATTATGTATGCAGTATTCTGTCTGTGTGTCTGCCTGCAGGCCAGAAGAGGGCACCAGACCCCATTACAGATGGTTGTGAGCCACCATGTGGTTGCTGGGAATTGAACTCAGGACCTTTGGAAGAGTAGGCCATGCTCTTAACCTCTGAGCCATCTCTCCAGCCCCCCATAGGTGTTCTTAACAGGTGAATTAGAGCAAATGCTTGCTGATGGCGGAGAGCCTGTCAGAGTTTCTCTTTCTCCGTGTGATGAGATGCCCCCAAGTCTCTGAAACAGAGGGCCAGGGGGATTCTCAGCTACGGAGAAAAAGCGAGCACAAGGGATATGGCTCGGTCCGTAGAGTGCTCATCCCACAACCACAAGGACCTGAATTTGAGCACCACCATCCATGCGGAAGCCCGGGGTGGCAGCATGCTCTTGTAATCCTTGTGCTGGGGAGGCAGACACAGGAGACGCCCGAGGCTTGCTGGCCAGCTAGTCAAATTGGTGTGCTTTAGGTTCAAAAACTAAGGTAGAGATAAACTGAGGAAGAGGCTGATGCCAGCCTCTTCTGGCCTCCACACATGTACACACACACAAACAAGCAAACACACACCTATTTATTCTCTCTCTCTGTCTCTCTCTGTCTCTCTCTGTCTCTCTGTCTCTCTGTCTCTCTGTCTCTGTCTCTCTCTCTCTCTCTCTCTCTCTCTCTCTGTGTAACTGTAGTTCATTGGACTTTTCACATTTACTTCCTAAGTTAGATACAAATCTTCTAACTTTAAAGTCTAGAGTAAGCCCTTTCATATTAGTTAATAGGCTGGGGGCATGACCCAACTGTCCCCTATACCATCAACCACACAGGGGTCACATTAAATAACAGCTAAAGGCCCATGGAGATTTTGTGACTATGTAAAGAAAAAGCACATATCGGATTTGGAAAAAAAATGTATTTACCTAGGCTGGCATTGATTTAGCAATAAGAAGAAAATGCGCTCAATAGTTTTACCTTTCACAAAACGCATCGCTCGCTTTTTTCGGGTCAAAGACTTCTATTCATGCACGTGCTTCAAGGGAAAAGGAATGCAGCGAACATGTCCAGGTTGACGAGAAGTTCAGGCTTGCACACGTGCTCCACTTATCATTGTGAATGAGGATCTCCTGACAGGAGGTGCTAGGCCCCTCAGAGAAACACGGTAGTCTCTGCTTGCAGGAACCTGGGTGACCCAGAAGTTCCCAGTGACAGAGGAGCTTCTCGGGTCCATTCTGAACCCAGGTAAGGTCTGAAGTCCGAAGTGAGAGACCAAGCTACAGGTAGCATGGGAAAGGTGGGCTCCACGTAGCTCTTCCCACATCTTCCTGTCACTTGAACGCTGTATTCTTCCTCAGTGCCAGGCAGAAAGCGCTCTTGTCGGTTCTGTGCTGCAGGCCATCCACCGACAGAGCCTTAGTGTCTTTGCTTCCAAGCCGCGATCCTGCTGACCAGCCTGCTCTCACCGTGGAGCTAGCTGCTGCTGGTGCAGAGCTTCTCGTGGAGCGCCAGAGCAAAGCTGAACTGTGGCACTTCCGCTCTCCGTCCATGTGGGGAACCTCTCTTGAAATGAATCCTGCTTAGGTGTGGTGGTTACAGCCCTGCAACCCTAGCACTGCGGAAGCAGAGGGATGGAAGATGGGGCGCTTGAGGGCCACTTGGTGCTACAGTGAGACTCTAGGAAGATAGAAAGAAGAAAAGAAAGGGGGGGAGGGAGAGGGGAGGGAGGGAGGGAGGGAGGAAGGAAGGAAGGAAGGAAGGAAAGAAGGAAGGAAGAAGTGGGGGAGGGTAAATCCAGTTTGGTTTACAAGGGGTATTTCTTAGCTGGGGGCTCTTGGACCTCAGGAGCAATGACTGGGTATTAATTAGAGTGGCAAGCCTTGAGACCATTGCCACAGTTTATTTGAAAGCTCACAGTTCCCAGTAGATTCTCAAGGGGCTCTAGACCTGTCCAAAGGTCACTGCCATCACCTTAGCTGGGCTCCACCTACTCAGAGTCCATTTGTCATGCCTTGTGCTGAGCCTCAGCCAGTGTGGCTCCCTTTCTTCCGTGATAACAAACTCTCTTGCTTCTACTGGCTGGATAATCCTCCTTCCCTCCCTTTCTCTCCACACCTGTCACCCTTCCTATTACAGCCTCCCTTATGTGCCACGCATCATCCATGCCTGCCTCTTCCATTCGGTCCACACACACTGACTTCCAGTTCCCTTAAAGGCAGACTTTCCCACTGAGAGCTTCTGGGAACCTGCAGTTCCATGTCCATCCCCCCCCACACACACATGCTTGTGCCATCTCTGTATGCTTCCACGCCTAGTCATTGACTCCTTGTTATTGTATTATTTATGTCATATAATTATCTTCCCATGGATGTGCTTCCCCATACAAATTGGGTTAGTGGACAAAGCTCTAGTTCTTTGGTCAACAGATATTTAGATAATGCCTTATTTAGGACGTACTGGGCCTGATGCAAGATTTGGAACTAGACACACACACACAACACGGGGTGGGGGGGGGAGAGAGACAGAGAGACAGACACATACACACACAGAGACAGAGAGAGAGAGAACACTGCATGAATGAATGAGTTCAGGTCAAACCAGGCCACTCATCTTGGCGCCTGGAAACTTCTGAAGAGAGAAATACCCAGCCAAGATTTCTTTGATTTGGGGCAAAAAAGGACATGCCACCATGGCAGGGTTTTTTTTTTTTTTTTTTTTTAACATGTGACCTCCTGGAAGGGTTCTAGAAATCCCAAGTGACAATTCCTTCCACATCTAGGGAGTCTGGCTTTCTGCTGACTGCTCCATCCATGGCAGTTCCTGTCTTTGGGAGTTCTCATGTGACCCCTTAGCCATTCCTTTCCCAGAGACAGCTCAGAGGAAGGCCAGACCAAAGTCTACCCTCTCTGCTGGGCTTGCCACCTTCAATGGAGAAAGAAAGAGAACACATACTGGCTTGCTCGCTCTCTCTCCCCCAAGCTTCCTCATATTCGTGTCCCTTGGGGCCAGCAACTGAACTAATATTCCCACCAGATAGAATTCCTTGCTAAAGACACTAGGCTTTGGAAACAGCAATCAGAATATCACCTCTCTCAGCAGTGAGTAGAGCCCTTGTACCCTTAGGTGGGCCCAGGAACGGTGCCCAGTCTACAAGACTTTGCCCAGAGAGCTGCTTTGAAAGCCCTGAACTGTTTGTCTTGGCAGAGCTGTGGGCAGCTGAGCTCTGCCAGAGAAGCTGAGGCTGAGAGGGCGGGGCCAGGCCTCTGCACGGTTTCCTGAGCCTGCATCTTGTTTGGGGATGGGTTCTGCTGTGCCATGCTCTCTGCTCTCCAGGCTCAAGCTCCAGCTGGGTGAGCCACATCCTGAGAATCTCCAGCTTGGCACCGTTGCCCAGCCCTTTCCTTTCCTCTTTGTTACAGCCCAGAGCAGCTATGCCCAGGAAGACCCCAAAGACTCAGTTATCCTTTCCCACCTCCTGCTTTCTCATGCCAGGAACAACAAGACAGGGAAATGGCAGGAATGCTGGGCCTCTCTCCTGGCAGCTGGAGCAGAGTCTGTGCACCCTCTGAGAGCATCCTGTGGTGTGGCCTGCGGACTTACTCCTTAGGAATCTCTGCTTCTGGATTATTGGAGGCAGAATCTCTCCACAGAAGTTCTGAGCAAGATAATATATTTGAATCTTAGCGCAGCACATTTAGGTGGGGTTGCCAAACATATTTTCCAGGGACTCATTATAAAAATGGGACAGTGTGTATGAACCTCAGGCCACCATTCTTTTGTTCTGAGAAAACATACAAAACATGCATTTGTCTTAGTTAGGGTTTCTATTGCTGTGAAGAGACACCATGACCACAGCAACTCTTTCAAAGGAAATGAGGCTGGCTTACAGTTCAGAGATTTAGTCCATTATCATCACGGCAGGAAACATGATGACGCAGGCAGACATGGTACTGGAGAAGAAGTCAGGAGTTCTACACCTGGATGTGCAGGCAGCAGGAAGACAGCATGACACTGGGCCCGGCTTGAGTTTCTGAAACCTCAAAGCCCACCCCCAGTGACACACTTTCTCGAACAAGCCACATCTCCAACATGACTACACCTCCTAATAGGGCCACTCCCTATGGGCCTGTGGGGACCATTTTTATTCAAACCACCATAACATTCTCCCATGCCCCAGCTATTTTAAGATGAGCAATCCAGTGGTATTTGGTGCCTTCACAAGGTTATGTGACCATCACCACACAGAGTATCTCTTTGACTCCTGAAGGAAACCAAGAGAAGGCTAACCAGTTAGTTATCCCTAGCCCTCCGGCTAACCAGTTAGTTATCCCTAGTCCTCCGGCTAACCAGTTAGTTATCCCTAGTCCTCCGGCTAACCAGTTAGTTATCCCTAGTCCTCCGGCTAACCAGTTAGTTATCACCAGTCCTCCTCTCCAAAGCTCCCTCATAACCACCGCTGAACATTTTTTTCTTCAGATTTTTTCTTTCTGTATATTTTATATAAACAACATCAAGCAGAACGGACTTCTGCGGTGGCTTCTTTCTCTTGGCACAGTGTTTTCAATGTTTGGCTATCTGTCACAGGTGGCAATGTGCCATTTCTTTTTGGTTTTCTTATTTGTTTCATTTCATTTTATTTTGTTTTAATGGCCTCACTATGTGAGAATGCTGGAATTCTCTATATAGACAAGGCTCACAGAGATCCATTCCTCTGTCTCTGCTTCCCGGGTGCTGGGATTTCTCTTTGTATCTAAACAGTTGCCTCAACTTTGGGATTTTTCTCTCTTTATACTTTTGTATCCATCCCCACTTTTACTCTGCTTCAAGACCATCTTGACCATCTGAAAGTGATTTTTTCCAGCCCCATCCCCTTCAGTCTGTTCCCAAACCCGTCAACCACACCTGAGAGCCACACATATACCAGACTCTCTGACAAGCTGGTTAAAACTGTAGCTTTCAGACTGGAAAGATGGCTCAGTCGGTGCAGAGCTTGCTGTGCAGGTGTGAGGACCTGAGTCTACTTCTTCAGGTGATGTAAAAGGCTGGTGCATACACCTGTAACACACACACACACACACACACACACCCCTCCAAAAAGATCTTGCCTATGTCTTTTGTAGGCCTTGAAGAACCCCTAACATTCCCTGATGTACAAACGCACTGCTTCTTGATCAGTCCACCGAAAGAACTGGTGTAAAACAAAAATGCACTTAATATCAGGCAGGTGTGGGGCATTTTGGACGAGGATCTGGGGTTCAAGGCCAACGTGGGCTACAAAGCACAACTCTATTTTTTAAAAAAATGCATGTAGTCTATTGAACAGCAAGACTCAGCTTGCACTGCCTTGAATGTACAGAGAACACCTATATCATCAGCCTGCAGCTTGGCAAAATCCTCTCATATGAGACCTGCGTTAAATGAATCCAATGCTGAAGATAAAAACCAGGCTGGCTCGATGTATATATATTTTTGTTTAATTGTAAAGTCAAAACACTGGAAGTTGAATCATTGTCATGTTGGGGACCTTCAGTAATAGATGTCTAGATCCAACCACCGTCTTGGGGTGTGCCTGCATGTAGACTGGTACACGAGGTGCTACATGCACACACACACACACACACACACACACACACACACACACACACACACAGAGGCATGTAAACCTGACTCGCCAGCAATGCTGTGGAGGGGCTGGTGGTTGTTCTCAAAAACAACTGCTATTTAAAGCATGTGGTTAGAGTCTTCAATCAGCCTCAGTTATTTGCATATTAAATCAATTTCACATGCAAAAGGCTTCCTTGTATAAATTAAATGCTCGATCAAAGACCCTGGTGCTTCCCCACAGCCTGTTCACTCCAGGCTATTTGGAAATGTCTTAACTTGAGCTCTGCTCGCTTGGAATATCACTTATAGGTGTTTTGTTCTTATCATTAATTTATCAAATGCAATAGATTCCCTATGCAGCAGGCATAGTCCAAGTTTTTTTTTTTTTTTAAACTATCAACTCACTAAATTCTCTTAACCAGGAGGAAATGGACTTTGTTTAGCACTGCACTTTACAGTGCAACCCTCCAGCTGGGATGAGACAGCCTGAGGATGCTCCCTGAGGAAGGGGTTCAGCATCCCACCTTCCACCTTCCCCCTAACAGTCTACCATCAGGAGGATCACATGGCCCAGTGCCCGGCTGCCTTGGGGTCTCCTCACCTTCTCTCTGAGTTGAGGGAAGAGGAACAGGCTATGGCCAGGAACAGACAGCAGAGGGGAGAGCACCCCCACAACCATTGATCCACATGGGTGCCAAAGCACTCTCAGGAATGGTGCGGACACCTGTCTCAGGAGACAACTGTAATGTCACCATTGGCATAAAGCCCGTGGTGTGTCCCAGTGTCAGCGTCCAGCATCCTGGTGTTGGCATATTTCTGTGAGCCTTCAGTAAGATGCTAACCCTGGGGGCCAGGGGCGGTGGTTCGCACCTGAATCCCAGCACTTGGGGAGACAGATGGAAAAGGAGGCAGGAAGATCTGGACTTCAAGACCATTGTTGGTTAGACAGTGAGACGGTGAGTTCAGGTCTAGCCTGGGCTGCATGAGACCGAGCCTGTCTTTAAATATAAATGTAACATTGAGGGAAAGGGTTCCTGGGCCTCTCCGTATTGGCTTTTGTTACTGTCTTTGAAGTTATAATTACTTTAAAATGAAGAGGGTTTTGAAACACCATTGTTTAAGAATCCAGGGAACCATCCATGCGTTTTCAGCCACATGGCTGTGGTGCCCGGGGGAGCTTATGACAATGAGTGACTTCCGTAGAGGGAGCCTATGACCATCTCAGGCCATACCCACTATTGCAGGGGCTGAGCCCCACATTCGTTTCTTACACCAGGGGCTCCTTCTGCTCCAGAGCTGGAACATTCGAAGCGGTCTGCTTAGAAGTCTTGTGTAATCGCCCATAGATCAGCACACGATTCTCAGAGCACCCAGCCTGCTGTCATCGCACGTCCCAGTGGCCCTGACACATCCCTGTCTCCTCCAACACAGGGCCTGGATGGGCTCAGCCAGCGCAGGGGACAGACAGCTAGGGAGCAGGGTGGGAGCATGAGATGGAACCCACATCTCTTCCCATCCCCTCCACCGAGCATGCCGACATCCAGAGTCCTGTAGAGCACAAGGAAATGAAACTCTGGTGGCGGGAGACTCACTGTCATCCTGCTTTGTGCTGTGAACACTCAGGGCTCACATCTTCCACAGGCTCAGAGAAGCGGGCAAACGCCTCCTCTCCCGTGGCCAGGGCACACGTAAGGTGTGTGATCTCTGCACTTCATGCCTTTGATCCTGACTGACTTCTAGTCCCAATCCTGTCGCCAGAGGGGCTGTGAACTGATGGAATAGGACGACAGTGATCATTAAATCGCTGCCCCTCAAGAGCCACTAGGCAGCCCTCGCGGGCGGGCGGGCGGGCAGCTGCAGCCCAGACATTCCATGTGGATTACATTCGCAGCAAGATCCTGGGGGTGCAGGCTGATTTGTCACAGTGTTTCTGAATCGGGCTGGGGAGAGGCTCAGAGGATGAGCCTAGGAATTCCATAGCCTGCAGCCAGGGATTAGGAGGCACTGTTTCCTAGCTCTGGGGCAGGACCTGTGTCTCGGGCACTCAGTTTGGCTTCAGTGCCTGGAGTTTGCCGTGGCTTCGGAAAAACAAACCCAGCGGCGTTGTCCACTGATGCCCCGCCCTTCGCTCACCGGGTTGCTAACTGCAGCGGCGCAGCTTAGCGCTGACGCCAGCCTCACTTTCTCTTTCTTCCCGGAGCCTCTTCCAGCCCTCCTTCTCTACACCTGCCCTTTGATCAGTGGGTATAATACGGCTCCTTCCTTCTCTCCACCCCCAGCTTGCTCTGGCTTTTATGATTTCTTTCCCACACATGGCTAGCGCCTTTTCTGAGGCTGGGTTTGTGCTCAGGAAGGCTATGCCCGGATACCGGTTGGTTGGTTGGTTGGTTGGTTGGTTGGTTGGTTGTTCATTTCACTGGGAAAAGGCTGCCATTTGGGACACGGTGGGAGGCCTGTTGGAAGGTGCCGAGACCAGAGGCTTTCTCAGACAGGTCTCAGTCTCAAAAGCTCCCTCAGCACTGGTGGACACAGATCATTGCAACTCTACCTACATCCCTATACTGGGGTAGAGTGAGGGGGGCTCTTGGAAGTACCCAGTAACGCTGTAGTCCTAGGAGCATGAGAAAAAGGGGGATGCTGGGGAGTAGGGCCTTTCCCTAGTCACTTGTCATCCTGTCCCATTCTGCGCTCCCTGCATGCTGAGCTGGTGAGAGGTACTCTTGCAGCCATGTGGGAGTCAGTTTGCTAAGCTTCTGTCTGGTGTCACACTCAGGAGTGGCTGTGGTCAACATTTAGCACCAATGTTCGTTGCTGTTTCTTTGTTTACCAAGTAGGAGCTCATAATGTTCTCACAAACCCATTTTAAAGATGTGGAGACTGAGGCACAGGTATATTTGACCCTATGCTGTCTGACTCAGTGTTCTCCCTCTTGGTCACTAGGCAAGCAGCTAATCATTTTATAGTAATAAAATCTTTGTTAAGTTCCTCTTACTTGCACTGGGCTTTGAATACATCAATGTAGTTTAACTCTCTTCTTCTTCTGCAAGGAAGTGTTTTTACACTATTTGTAGGTACAGACACTGAGGCCTGGTGTTGTCTGCCCAGGGATTACCAGTCTGGGCTTGGGGTTTCTGCATCCTCCTCAGCTTCTTATTTTGGGGCAATCAGCACAGGGAAAGACTGGGGAAGATGTGACATACAGAGCAGGAGAGGGGCTTGCTTTCGCCCCCTGAGCTCCCATACTATGGTGAGTGGGGCTACATACTCACCCTCTCTTAGACAGGGCTCAGGGCTTGTTAAGGCCTCTCACTGATGCTGGCCGAGTGTCTTCCCTTGTCCCTGCTAACATGGCAGAGCCTTACCATTGGAATCCAAGGGCTGGAATTTGGGGCACCCCATTTTCCATCTCCTACCTCTCTCCAGCCCCAGCAAACCTGCCCCTCCTCCAGCTGCCACACTGACATCCCACCACCCTCTCAGCCAGACTTACAACACCAGGGGTCATTGGATATGTCAATGCATGACTTTAATGCTAGCACTCAGGAGGCAGAGGCAGGAGGATCTCTGAGTTTGAGGCCAGCCAGGGCTAAATAGTGAGACACGGTCTAAAACAAAATCAAAAACCTTGAGGTTTTTTTTGTTGTTGTTGTTTGATTGGTTTTTTTTTTACTTCTTCCTCACCTGTCCTCAGTCCTAGGTTTCTAGAGTTGGGGGAAGGTCACACCCTTCAGAAGGAAACCCTGATATGGACCATGTGACCCCAAATACAAAGATGATTTGATAATCACCCCCTTCTACACACCACGGAAGGTAACCTGGGAGGGAGCATGGTGGTACTGAGGCAAACCCCAACTCTGTTCCTTGTGGATTTCGAGGAATTCATTGCGGGGAGATTTTTGTTTGTGTGTGTGTTTGTTTGTTTTAAGTTTCTCTGAGAGACCATTAGGCTGCATTGGCTCCAGGGCTGTGTGGGTTTGGAGCAAGTAAACTGAGGATCAGTGGAAACGGGTACACACTTGGGTTTAGTCAATCAGAAACCTCCCCAGAACGTCCCGCTGGAGTCTTTCCACGGAAACGAACCACACTTGGCAAATGCAGGATTGTCAACAGTCAAGTCCTTTCCCGCCTGCTTCTGTATCAGTCAGCCGACTGCGCCTGCGCGGGAGCCTCTGTGGCTTGGCGATTCGAATCTTTTGGAACACTTTCGCGCTCACACAAACACTGTCGAATTTTTCCTGCCTAAACTTTTCCTCTTGCAAGAAATTTAAATTTAAATTGTCAAAGAAATTCTTTGACAATTTCATGCATGTTTATAATACATTCCGGTCACACTTATCCCCTGCTCCGTTCTCTCACCTCCGCCAATGACCTCCCCACACTTCCTACCCCCACCCCACCCTCGCCCCACTAAGGCCTCTTCCCACTCTCAGAACTCCTTGTTTTTGCTCTGTGAACCCCTGGGCTTTTAACCAGAGCAGCCTACATGGGCATGGGATAAAGGTTTCCTCTTTTTTTTTTTAATTGATTATATTTATTCCCGGGTGTGTAGATCTTAGGCTGACTTGAGGGCCTTTAGGGGGTGTCTTCTTCTACCATGTCCGTCTTGGGGACTGTGTTCTAGTCATCCGGCTTGGTGGCAAGTACCTTTACCTGCTGAACCTCTTACCAGGACAGTTCTGGAGGGGGGTTGTCCAGCTCTGGATCAGGCAGGGTGCCAGACCCCTGGCCTGGAAGTCGCCCCTTGTGTCCCAGGCTTGGTTTAGCTACAGGCTGGGGCAACTCCTTCAGCAAGGACTGTGGCCAGAGTGTGGGTGTGGGGTTTTGTCTGACATGGGAAATCAAGCTAGCGATACACTTCAGGATCACATCACGTAAGAGTTTTTCAGGACTTAGAGAGTTGGAGACTCACGCCGGTGAGTCCTCACCGCTGGGGTCCGCAGAGCCCTGTGACGTCCCAGCAAGTTTGGTGACTGACCCTGGGTGCTCCCCTGCTCCAGTCCTGCTTCCATTTGGAAACCAACTGAGATCTTATTTCATGCCTCCACCCAACTTGGTTCAGAAGCTGGCTTCATAACGAAACTCTGGGTGAGAGTTTAGCCTAGAACTTTCCATGTGGCCCCGAGGGAAGAGCTTCCATAGCTCCCCTGCCAAACTCTAGGCTGATTTCGATGTATGCTAATAGGCACTGGGTCATATTGAATTCGCTGGCCAAAAGCCCCTTAGGATTTCGTAGTCTGAGCTCTGCCTCTGCTTGTTCTTTGATTCCAGTGCTGCCCACAGACGCTTTCAGCGGTCCTCTCTCCCGCCACCCAGCCCAACAGGGCAAGGACAGAATTTTCACCAAGGGGGACAGAGAGTGTGCACACGCCTTGGGTGGAACGCCCTCCCCAGAGGTGCAGACGCAGCTCTGATTTGGTGGGGGCACTCCAAAGACATTCCGTTCATACTCACCCATCCCCCACAACCCACCCCACCCCCAACCTCTTTTTCACAGCTGGGGAGGAATCCAAGGCCTTGCCTGTGCTGGGCCAGCTCAGGACCGTTGAGCCACACCCCTTCTTTTTCCCTTGGTTAGCACTCTGTCGGAGTGGCTGTGTCACGTGACTTAATGAGACAATGCCTCTGTAATGGCCTATGTGACCAGACTCCTCCTGCAACACCAGCTAGTTATAAATGGACATTCGGTTGTCACCAGTAATTTTGTGTCTTCCTCATCTGAGAGGTGAGATGGCTTATCTAATAGGATTCGGGTGGCACTTGTCTTCTCCTTCACGAGGAAGGCAGAGCATCTCTTCATTTGAGTGGCTAGTCGGACATTTCCACACGCTTGGTGGATGAGCCTGACTCTCGTTGAAGAAGGTTCCAGAAATACACTGATCGTCCACATTTCTCGACACTGATCACCGTCGATGCTTGGGCTGTGTTTAAGGAAGGCTTTCTGGAGGCCTGAAGAATAGAGAGACAGTCAGTCAGGACTGGGGAAGCCGGCCCTTGGCAGAAGGCTACAGCTGTCAGTCACTCACCTGTAAGCAGTCTTTCTGGCCCTTAGCCCAACCCCTCTCTTTGACCTAACATGAGATTGATAAAAAAGCAAAACAAACACACACACACACACACACACACACACACAAAAGGGGGGGGGACTTTTTTTGAGATTCTACTGTTTGGATGTGTTTGTCTTTCAAGGGCTTCCATGTGGGAAGTTGGGTCCACCAAGCAGTAGTGTTGAAGTAATGGATCTCCAGAAGTGAGTGAGGCCCAGCAGAAGGTGCTTAGGTCACGGGGACACACTGCTCCCAAAAGAGATTATGGGACCCTCGAGCGCGGGTTGTTAGAAAGGAATAAGCCTGGTTACTTACCATACTCTCTCGCCTCTTCTTTTGTCTCATGATGGCTCCTCTTCTGTGCCTTCTCACTGCAAGGCAACCTGCCATGTGGTACAGTTAAAGGGGCCCTCGCCAGGGCTGAGCAGATGTCAAGACCTTGCTCCGGAATGCCCAGAACTGCCAACCGTGCTGGAGTTCAAACCCAGGACGTTGTGCATGCCGGGCAAGAGCTCTCCCACTGAGCATCCTTACCAGCCTTGGGTATTTGACAGTCAGACTAGAAACTGAACTAATATGGGCAGGCAGATTGGCACGGCATCCTGTGAGGTCAGTGTAACTGTTGGTCTTGTTTTACAGATGAGGCAATCAAGACATAGAGCGATTCAGCAAGTGGTCCAGAGTCACCCAGCAGTAGTCGGGATTTGAACCCAGGCTACAGTTTTCATGCTGTATAGACTCTCATGTGTGTAAACACGTGCCTTCCAGGCTGATGAGCATAAAAGTAGCCATGACTCCAGAATATCATTAGTTTGGAAAGCCCAGCCAGAAATGACATCGGAGTTCTCCCTAGTCACTGGCACCCGAGAAGCCCTTTCCTTGGGGCTCAGATTCCCCTCTCTTCCCTTCATCCTGTTGCTGCGAGACCAGTATGGATCTCTGAATGTGTTGGTTTATCTAAAGTGTCAACTTGATGAGGTCTGAAACCACCCGGAGGACGAGCCTTTGAGCATCCCTATTTCCGATAGAAGATTACCTTGACTGGGTTAACCAAGGACCAAAGACCTGCTGACCATGGGTGCCACCATTCCCTAGGCTGGGATCCCAGCCCACACAAACAGAGAAAGGAAGACCAGTGAGCACAAGCATTCATCTGTCTCTGCTTCCTGACTATGGACACAGTGTGACCAGCTCCCCCAAGTTCCTGCCACCATGGCCTTCCTGAGTGCTTGAATTGCAGGCTTTCACCACCAGGCCCAACTAACTGATCACCTGTTGGATCTCAAGCCCTGGGATAATTTGGTTGGTTCCATCCATGTTAGGTTGATAAAAGGAAAATATGAATTCAGTCCATAGATGATCCCGGTCTCAGGCCCCTTAATTTATGTGGTACCATTTATTTCCCTCCTATTCTTTTTTTTTAATTGAATTTTTTTCATACAACCTATTTTGATTTCAATTTCCCCTCCCCCAGCTCCTCCCCACTTCCCCACCCACCCAATTCCATGGCCTCTCCATTTCTCTATCCTCTCTCTCTCTAACAAACAAAAACCAGCAAGCAAACAATAACAACAGAAGAAACACACACCCACGCACACAAACCCTGACAAAAACAGAAAGCAAAATAAACAAGCAAAAAACAATTAAAAAAAATTGAAACAAAACAACTTGAAACAAAAAGTCTACAAAATATCATTGTGCTTGCTTCCTAGCTCAGCTTCCTTCCTAATCCAAACACCCTTAACTGTGGCCTAAACTGAATTCCTCTAGTCCTTGCCATTCTCCATGTGTGCTTTAAAGGCATGGAGAAAAAAGAAGGCCAGAAGCCTGGTTACCGAAGCCAGTTCCCAGCCTCCAGGACCCTAGTCTTCAGATCACATCCCTTTGGTGGCCCAGGACTTCATTTCATGAACTGGTTTCTCAGGCACTGGAGTCCCAGAGGAAACAAAACCTATGGACAAGACAGATGGGCATTTAGGGGTGGAGAAATCCAGGTGTGGCCATCAGAACTCTGTCATTCCGGCAATGACAATATTTTCGGGGCAGACACCCACTTGGAACAGGAGTGAGTGGGACTTTCTGCAGAGCCGGTGTTAGATGCTTCTTTGAGGCAAACTCACGGATTATAGGACCATACTGTCACTCAGAACCACAATGAGCTTGCTATTGGTGACTTCCTCATTTGACCTGGACCAGAGGGGTCAGGCCTTTGGACACTGAGGTGGCCCTAGAAACCACTGTTACCTGCACAGAAGTGACGGCAGCATCCAGGGACTGAGAGGTGCCGTGTAATGAACATTACAGCGTTCTGACAAGTTGAAACAGAGAGAGAGCTTCCTTCACCTGCTTCGTGCTGTGACTGTCACAAAAGCTTGGAAGGGGCTCCTCACGGCAGGATGAGATGTTATTGTATGGCAGTAAATGAGGACACACAAGCTAGGGAAGTGAGAGTTGGGTGGATCCACGCTTGTTGCCTGTGGGAACAACAGCAAGGCCTTGGGAACTGGAGCACCTGCTCCCACGGGGTCAAAGCCAGCAAGTAGGCACCAAACCACCAGGGCAAGGATACCATGGAGCCAGTACAGATAGATGTGGAGGATGCTCAGTCAAACACCGTGGGCTCACAGTAGGAACAGCAGCACCTTAGGGCGTCTGCCTCCAGGAGGTAAAGGACTAAGATCTTTGCAAAAACTTGGGGTGTCCTGCAGACTCCAGACACAGGCCTGGTGGCTCAGCATGGCTGAGACTTCTGTTGCCTGCCCCCCACACTTGGAGAGTCAGGCCTGGTACCTGCTGCACTTCAGGGGGCAGACTCTGCATGCCCACTTCTCTATGCCCGGTTCTCTAAATTGGTCTCTTCACAAAGCCCAGATCTCTGTCAGACCTGGGTCACTAGGCCTCTCACCCAGAGCCCGATTCTGAATCCTGTCTTTTAAAGCACACAGAGGAGCTTCCCAATAACTTTGCCAGCGTTATCCCTCCGTCCACTTCACCTCTTCCTGGTCTCCAGGTGGCTCGAGCACACCTTGTCTTCCGACTTGCTTCTCACCTCAAACCTAGCCCATATCCGCATCCCACAACCCGAATATTTCCCAAGTCAATGCTGTATCCGAGCCTTACTTTTTCTCAACTCCTAAATGAATCCGTTCCCTCTCACTACCACCTCCACAGCACTCTGTTTACCGGAGTCCATTGCTTTGCCTAACGGTGCTTCCCTTCCAGCAGCCCCCAAAGTAGAGCCTCCGAAGGGTATGGCCTCATGCTAAGCTTCTTCTCCAGTATCACTCCCTAGCTTCAAAAGAGGCTGGTGCTAGGGTCCCCTGTTGCCTGCTCAGGGTGCTACAGAAAGCGAAGGGCTGGGGCAATAGCTCGAATGGTTAAATGCTTGCTGGATAAGTAGGAGGAGCTGACCTCAATCCCCTGCAAGCCCGATGCAGTGACACCCACCTGTAATGCTAGCACTGGGGTGGCAGAGATGGGGAGGTAGGGGGAAAGAGGCTTGCTGGCCAGCCAGTCTGTCTGAGCCAAACTTCAGGTTCAGTGGCTCTGTCTCAAAAAATAAAATGAAGGGGATAGAGGGACAGCTCTGTGGTTAAATTTCTTTGCTGCTCTTCCAGAGGACCAGAGTTCACTTTCCAACATCCAAGTCCATCGACTCCAGGGGATCTGATGCCTTCTTTCCTTCTCATCAGGCACTGCACACACGTCACACACACACACACACACACCACACACATGGTGCACACACATACACACATATGTACACACATGTGGCACACACACGTATACACACGTGGCACACACATATACATACACACATACATATATACATACACACATGCATACACACATGTAGCACACACACATATACACATGTGGAACACACACACATACCCATGCACACACATGCATACACAGGGAATGAGTGAGGAAGACACCCTATATTTTCCTCTGATCCCCATATGCATGTGCACACATGTCCATAGGCACACAAACATACACAAGAGAGCTTGACAGGAGATTGATTCGTGGCGATGTTTTGAGAGCCCTTTGTCATTTTAAGAATGTCCTGAAACTTGGACTCTCACCGAATCAGGCGGTATCGTGGCGACTTGGAGGCAAAGACACTAAATTAGATTATGAACCAGCACTGCCAACAGGACTACAGTGAGCACCACATGCGTAATTTTTAGCTTTTCATCACCACATGGAGGAAAATACAAAGAGATGATGGAATGGGTTTTTTTTTTTGTATCTTTGATTTAATCCACATATGCAAATATCGTCGCTTCAATATGTAATTGCTGTGATGGTTACTGATGAGAAATCGTGTGCTCCCTTTATCCTTCCTAGCTCTGGGAAACCCACTGTGTTTTATATGTGCAGTCGGTCTCAAGTCGGACAAGCCACATTTCAAGTGTCCAGTAGCTGTGTGTGGCTCCCTGCTGCCAAACTGGACAGGCTGTGACAGACCACAGGTCCGTTGATTGAGTCCTGGCGTTCCCGGGCTGTTGGCCTGGAAGGTACATCGGTGCCATGTCCTGCGGCCGGCTGGCTGAGGAAACAGAGGCGTCTTTGGCAGCTGAGCTGAGGGAAGTTCCACACTTTCAGCTGAGGACGGCCCCTCCTTTCCAGCTAAATCAGAGTATCTTCTTATCTTCCCCCACCCCCAATCTGGGTCCCACATCCAAAATAAATTTCCTCCTACTCCAGGCCTCCTGGGGCCCAGCTCTGCACCCAGCTGCGGACCTGCTGTGGCTTCCTGTCCTATTTGCTTTTGGAGAGCTGGCTGCCAGGCCCAGCAGAAGAGCAGGGCGGGACCTGGCCCAGAGATCCGAGAGGGCTGGAAGAAGGCTGGGAGCGCGTTCGTTGCCTTTAGCTTTCTCTCGTTCTGTCTCTACGCCAGCATCCTGACTGCCCCCTTGTCCCCAGGCCCATGGGTTCCCCCCCCCCGCCAGCTAAAAAGCCCTGTAAGCACAATAGCTCTACCGTGAGAGTCCCTGGCTGGGTGCCAGCCTCCTCAGGGCAGTCCTTGGTGGGGTCATTTTGATGCTCAAATGTGCAGAGGCAGCAAGAACAGGACTATTATTAGACCTTCTCCAGCATCCCAGTTACTGGCCACATGATCCAGCGCTTTGATGTCACAGCAAGAGCTTCATCCCAGCTCTCCGAAACACGAATGTGGCATTTCTGAAAAACCTTTTCCCACCGGCGCACACGCTCGCGGCACTCCGATTATCTTTAATTTCCATAGGCAATTAATCTTCTTTGTCTTTCTTCTTCTTTTTCTTTCTCCTTCTTTTTTTAATTTACTGCATGTGGCCGGTTCCCATTCTTTCTTGCTGTTTGGAATCTGTGAACCGTTTGGGCACATGTGGAAGGCTGGCTTTTATGCCCCGAGTTTTTGCTGAAAGCTGGGACAGCGAGGATAGCTAATGAGGAGTCCCCTCCCCCCGCTTTTTTTTTTTTTCTTTTTTGGTGCTGTAATTCTTAGGCACATGGTGAAAGGTTTCGCTAGGAAACTTGGAGAGATAACTTGCTACTTGCTGGTGACCCAATGTCAGAGCGTCTCACAGTGCTGCCACCTGGCTGATTTCGCATCTAGCCGCATCTGTTCCCAGGCCTGAGGGCAGGTTCCAGGGTACATGTGACAGGCATGAGCTCCCCAGCCCCTGCCAAGCGAAAGACATGAGTCCCAGTGTACAGGTGACAGGGGACATCGGCGAGAAACCATGTATGCTAAGCCAAGGACAGCGGACAACAGTGAGTGGACCGTGTATGCTAAGCCAAGGACACTGTCAACTCTTGCCATTGCCCTTCCCTGGTTCTGCTGTTCAGGAAGGGTAAGAACGGCCATCCACCCACCATCTCCCTTTCCAACCTTCCATCGGTCCACCCATCCAGCCACCACCTCCCCATCCCATAAATGCCTACGCTCATATACTGTACTGGTTCCTTTTCTCATTGCTATGGCAAAAATAACCTAAGGAAGGAATGAAGGTCTCCTTTGTCTCACAGTTTGGGGAGATACAGTCGGTCATGGCATCAAGAGTGTGAGGCAGCTGGTCACACAGTAGCTACAGGAAAAGATGAATTCTAGTGTTCAGTTCATTTTCTACTATTCAGTCGGTCAAGGACCCCACTTCGCCGTGGGGTGGGGGCTTCCCATTTTACTTAACCCAATCTAGAAGCTAGACACTCTCTCAGAGCCAGCCCGGAGATTTGCCTCCTAGGAGACTGTCATGCTGTCCGTTGGTATAAACCACTGCATAACTTGCCAGTCCAGTGTCCTGCACATCTAGCTGACTAGCCATCCACTCATCCCGCCTCTCCGCTCTCATCCACTGCTCCAGGAAATAAGCCAAGCATTCGTCCACTCCTTGACTACTCTTTTTCTGGTGATCTACTCGGATAGAGTGTAGTCTAAGTGCTAAGACACACAGAGACAACAGGCCTGAATCAGGCATGTTTAAGAGGTCAAGGATACACACACAAACATCCCTAGAAAAGTATAATTCCTGGGACATTGTCTTTAGGAGAAAGCAGAGGACTCTGAGGTCAGAGGAAGGATGCAGCTCTTCTGAGAATGTGACAATAGTATGGGGTCACTCAAAACCTAAGCATTGGACTCATGGAGGATAGCTGTTTCTGTATTCTTCATTAGCCTGAGGCCTCTGAAAAATAGGGAGTCTTAAGACCCAGCCAGAAAGACCCCTGTTCTGACCCAAGTATAACAATCATCCTTTAATCCCTTCCAACTGTACTCTAGTCCTTGGGGCATAGACTGGGAGACTGAGGCCATGCCCACCACGAACCCTCCCGCTCTTCCAGGTCCTACTACAAAGACATAGCGACCAGCATTTTTAGCTTTAGAGGATCCAAGAACTCATTCCTAGGGCCTCTGCAGATCCTTCTATGTGTTGGGAGCTTTTGAGATCTCTGAAGTATCTGTTCCAATCCTGGTGCCATATCATGTCACTACTGTAGGCACCGCAGAGCCCACACTGAGAGCCATGCCGTTGGTGGTCAGTGGATGACCCTTGGGAATGTGGACTTTCGTTTCTATAGGTGTGCAGGAAGGCCCCCTGTCGGGGGTGGGGGAGAAAGAGAAAGAGGCTACTATGCCATTAATCCTAGCACAGAGCTCTGTAACATGAGGGGGCCGGCTTGTTGGGGTTTCCGTCTCGCCTGGTACCCCACAACTGGCAAATCCCAAAGAGAAATCACACACAGGACTCCATAGGTATAAACTGATTGACCCATTAGGTCAGGCTTCTTGTTAACTCTTATAACTTATGTTACCCCATTATCCGTACCTATATTAGCCACATGGCTCTGTACCTTTCTCAGCTGGGCAAGTTACATGCTGCCTCTTCGGTGGTCTGCACAGGAATGGCGGAGGGACCTTCCTCCTCCGTAGCCTTATTCTATTCTCATTGCCCCGCCTCTACTTCCTGTCTGGTTGACCCGCCTATACTTCCTGCCTGGCCAATCAGCGTTTTATTAAAATACATGATTGACAGAATACAGATAATTCTCCTGCACCAGAGCTCAAGAATGCTGCCTTCGGACAGGGGCTTCCAGGCTGTTGTGAGGGCACGTTGTTAAGGTAAGAGTAGAAAATATATTAGCAGTTGATTTTTTAAAACTAGTTTTTATGCATTTTTTAGATATATGATACAGGGACCTCTTTAGTACCCCTTTCTCTTCCTGCAAATATTAGGGTCAGGACCTGGTTGGTGGCTGAATCATAAGCTCCTAAGTACATAGATGGAGAATCTAGTGTGAGCAGGGTTGGAGGACAGCGATATAAGAAATACAGTTGGGATTGTGGAGCAAGGCAAACAGGAACCGTAGGCAAGAGGAAACATGTCGCTGATAAATTCTTCAGCTTGACAACTGGAGAATCTCCAAGGTTGGGAAACTTATGGTTGTGCGCTTAAACAAAAGAGTGATGGAGCATGGTGTTGAGAGAGTGAACAGGGGCTGGGGATGATGGTACCTGTCACCCCAGCCCTTGGAGGGAAGGAGGCGAGAGAATTGGGGGTTCAAGAGCAGCCTTGGCTTTACGGTTCAAGGCCAGGAAGGACCCCATGAGACTGCTTTCTCAAACAAAAGGAAGGGGGAAGGGAGCAGAGGAGAAGGGAAGAAGAGGCGAGGAGAAAATTGGAAAGAGGGATGCGTACAGCCAGATGTCGGAGTTGGTGAGCGCGAGTCTGGCAGACACCCATCCTGCTTGATCCTTGCAGCTCCTGATTTCAGTTCTGAGTTTCAAGTCCTTTTAGAATGCAAAGCTGAAAACAAGCTTCCCAAAGCCATGGGCAGTGTACCCCTTAGTAAGTATTTTCTGGGTGACACTGATGCCAGCTTGTGGTTCTAACAATTAGCAACGGGTAGACCAGACGACTCCTCACTGGCCAGTGAACACAGAGCGCTTGCCTGTACCTACATCGTGCTAAGAGCTCTGAATTAGCCTTGGTGTTAGGCTGGGGAGTGTGGGCACCATGACTCTCCACGTCGAGCAATTGGGGATACTGCAGCCCAGAGGAGTGACCTGCACTGCCAGGCCTGCAGGGCTCAGCAGCTGAGGCGGGGTTTGCACGCTTGAGCTTTGCTACTCTGCTGTCATTAGCAAGATTCGAGTACTCCGTATGGTTGGTTGGCTAGCCATTCTAAAGCGATCGTAGTGACCAACTTCGTTAATCCTCTAAGGCCCTCACAGGCAGGAAATAATACAAGAGAAGGGAAGAGGGACCTGGAGCCTACGACATGTCTTTTAGAGCCCTGGCCTCTGCGGGAGGATTTCTAGTAAACTAGTTAGAATCAAAGACTAGAAAGGGAATTTGGGTGGCAGATTTAGAGGAAGCCAGTAGTTGGGTCTGCTTAGATAGGGGAGTACAATAGCAAAGCTGGAATGGCCCGTTCGTTCCCTAAGTGGTGGTCTATTATCAAGGATGGTGATCCAAGGATGCAGCAGTCTAAAGCATGTTCCTAGGGACTCTCCCATGATGGCTCTGTCCCACTCACATCCACACAGGTGTGTGTGTATGAAAGGTAGGGCGACTTACAGTTGGGAGAAGAAGAAGCAGGGAAGCTGGGCTCTGCTAAAGGGTTTGAGCAGCCTGGATGGCCAGTCTATAGGAGAGGAGGGCAGCTTTAGGGCAGTGAGCCATCGGATCAAGAAGACGATGGGATACAGCAGTGGGATTGACACCGAGGGATTAAGTGGAGCAGACACTTCAGAGGTGACAGAAAAGGTGTGTCGGTGAATGAGGAGCACAGAGTGGCCAGTCAGCAGCTTCCAACCCCAGCAGAGAACCTGAAGGCGCTCATTTGAATAAACTTCTGCCCCAGGTGTGGCTTCGCTGTTGAATAATCCCTAGAAAGCAGATGTCCAGATGGGATTAGGAGAACAAGAAGTTTCTCAGGAGCAGCTCCAGTGAGAAGGAGCTAGCAAGGAGAAGTGGGGTAAGTCCTTGGAGCACAAAGGAATGCCATGTGGGGCTGATCCCAGCAAAGGCGGGGCAAGATGCAGGCCAGACAAGTAGAATGCAGACAGGCAGGTAGGGATGCTGGGTAGACACAGCTTCATCTGCAGGGCAGCCTCATGTTCCCTGGTTGGTGAAGCTTGTCCCACAGGCAGGTGGACTTTGGAGTCTAGAACCTGGGGCTCTGGCCAATTGTAAGTGCTCAGTTCTGAGATACAGATTTCAGAGTACCTACCTTATTCAATACATCTGGTCTTCTCCCCTGTGCTCCTAAATGTCCACTCCTTTCTGGCTCCACTTTGGTCCCCTGTAGCAGCTTCCCTTTTGTAATACACTATGTAACTTACTTACGTTACAATATATTTAGTTTCTATCCTCCCAAACGCAGCTGAAGGTCTGCAGAGGCAGGAAAGTTCGCTGGTATATCTCCAAGACTCAGAGCAGTACAGACAGAGAGATGCTTGTTAATCCACTGATTGGAACCAGCAGAGCTGGGGAACCAGGAAGAGACATGAGTTTCGGAAGAAATCTTGAGAGTTCGGTTTTCTGGAACCAAGAATCTGCGTATATGGATGGACTCCTGATGTCAGATGCCTTCTCCTGCACCTGAGGACCTGAGCTCGCTTGTCTATCACTGTAAGGACAATAGAAGATGGAGACTTCAAATTGCCTACTGCGACGGTGCATTTTCAATAGAACCCTCCAGCCCAGCAGTGGTGGTGCACACCTTTAATCCCAGCACTTGGGAGGCAGAGGCAGGCGGATCTCTGTGAGGTCAAGATCAGCCTGATAGAGTGAGTTCCAGGACAGCCAGGGCTGCCACACAGAAAAACCCTGTCGAGAGAGAGAGAGAGAGAGAGAGAGAGAGAGAGAGAGAGAGAGAGGAAAAAGAAAAAGAAAAAGAAAAGAAAAGAAAGAAAGAAAGAAAGAAAGAAAGAGATTCCACCAATGTCATTGGTTCAGTGTTCCTTGAGAACAAGTTTCCCATGGAATTATCCACAAAGGAGCAGTGGTATCTGTGTGCCTGACACTTGGCTACTCTCCTGAAGTAGCACACAGGGAAGTGCTGGAGCCCTGTCCCCACATGCAAAGCTGCTTTCCAGGGGGCTCATGAGAAGCTGTATCCCAAGACCCCAGCGGTCCTTTCTGGATATTACTTTCCCCTGGTGTCGCTGACCCATGGCCAGGTCCCCAGGGCCAGGTGTTGATTCCAGTGCTCCACTGGGTCACTCTGCCAGTGTTGTACCTGGCCCCATGTGACCCAGCTGCCCAGAGGGCTGGAAGAAGTGCCCAAAAGTCGCTTCCACGCTTGGCTTTTCTCCTCGGAAAATTCTGGGCTGCTCCCTACCACCAAGTAGGCTGGCCGCCTGCTCGGCCTCCCAGCATCTTCCTGCCTGAGGGGGCCCCTCCCTCCTGGGGCCAGTCCTCTGCTGAAGCGGGCATCCACACTTCTCTTCAAATCTCATAAACTTGGTTTTGACATGAGAACCCTTTCGCAGAGCAAAGGCAAGCACCCTCTAAGAAGTTGCTCTGTAAATCGGTTCTTCCCTAGTGTGAGATGAGTTGAGGTCAAGCTAAGCAAACAAGGCTTCTAAAGCTTTGGACGGGATCCTGTTGTAAAAACAGAGAACTCTTCGCATGGTACGCTAAGACCTTCCCTAAGCTGTGATCCCTGGCCTTGTATCCCTGTGTCTCCTCATGCAGAACCCCTACCACATTTGGGCACCCCACAGCATGAAGGCACCATTCCCATGAGAATGCCTTTTGGTCCTATAAAACCCAGTCCCAGACTCCATGCTAAGTTTTTTGTCCCCTGGAGCTGTTCCCTGCTCTGAAACACGGCAGCACATGTCTGACCCTCTGGGCTGCCATGTCGCACATGCTAATTCTCATCCATTATTTCCAATCAACATGTACTAGGCTCGTAATTACCACAAGAACTGCCCTGCAGTAAGTCCCCACAATATGCTGACTGGGTTGGCTAACTTCATGTGTCAGCTTGGCTGAGGATGGTGGCCTGAATTGGGGCCAAACATTATGCAGAATGTTTCTGTGAGGGCGGTTTTCACATGAGACCAGCATTTTTAAACTCAATATTTTTCGAGAAAAGCAGGGTGCTCTCCATACATAGTGTGGGTGGGTCCTGTCCAATCCACTTAGGGCTTGAATGGAAGAAGAGAATGACCTTCTCCAAACAGAGGGTATTCTTCCAGTAGATATATATCCCTTAGTTTTGAACTTCACAACCAGACCCTTCTCTGGGTCTCTGGCTGCCAGACCACCCTGCACACTAGACTTGCCAACTTCTTTAATTGTGTGACCATTTTTCCAGAAAGCCCAGACTAACACAGTGAGGGAGCCAGGGCAAGGGAAATGTGACGATGTGAAGAGGGAGGAACAGCGTGTCCTCAGGGCACAGAGGACCCTCTCACCCAGCGCCACAGTTAGGAGGAACGAAGTGTCCTCAGGGTACAGAGGACCCTTTCACCCAGCACCCCAGTTAGAGGAGTTCTTTGCCATCTTGCCTAGGTAAGAACTGCTCAAAGTCCGGGGTTCCTTTGATCCCTCAGGGTCACTGTATGGATGGACATGATCATATTTAATAATAATTTGTCATTTTGGTGTGTACTATACAAAAATGCACGTGTGCCTGTGTGCATGTGTGTCAGGCCAGAGATCAACCTTGATTATATAGTTCCTCAGGTACCATCGACCTTGTTCTTTAAGGCAGGGTCTCTTACTGGGCTGGAACTCAACAGGTGACCTAGGCTACCTGGCTAGTGAACTCCAAGGATTTCCTTGCCTCTGCCTTGCCAGCACTGGGGTTACAAGCACGTGGTACCACCACGCCAAGGTTTTTTTAAGTGAGTTCTTGGGGCCCGAACTTAGGCTGTCACTTGGGTGACCAGTCTATCTTCCTGATTCAGCAACTGATCACTTTCGCAGCCAAATCATCTTGTCCGTGTGATTTTTCTGCCCACAGGAAACAACCAGCCTGCTTTGTGGTTGATATTTGACTCCACCAGGCATGTGTGAAACACTGAGCTGGCTGTCTTGACTGCAGCAAGGGGGGGTCAGCGGTGGCTTTGTGAGCTCTCACGGGTCTTCTCAGTCAGCACCCTCGGTGGGAGACTGAACCCCACTCTTGCGCAATATGTCCCTCCTCCCTCCTTCCTGTCCACAGCCTGTCATAAGCCTTCACCAGATCGCTTTGTTTCTTTCTGACCTGAATCAGGCTTCCGTGGCATCACCAAATGACACAGGCCTTGGTTTGACCCAACGCAAGAGCTGACCCTGATTCGCACACAGATTCGAATTCCAGCTCATTTGGCAATCTTGCTTGCCCACTCAACCTTCCTAAGTCAGTTAGACTCTGTGGCTTGCGCCAAGCAATCTCATTGACATTTCCTTGTGAACAGAGACCTGAGTACCGTGAGAACAGGAAGGGGAAGAGGGAGAGGCCCTTTATGTCCATCACGTAGCACCCTTGTGTCCATTGAGTACTCCGCTGTGCCTGGTGATGAACTAAGTTGTGTATTTCATAGATCCCAACGTATACATTTCTCCAATGTATATGCACGGTTCACCCAAGCTGCTAGTCACATAGCTGGGGCGGACTTTACTGCTTCCTTCTTCCGTGTGATATCAACGCTTCTAGGGTGAACTACCTGACCCAAAATCCCAAAATGCCAGAGGTAATAGAACAGCACTCTTCTGAGAAAATCTCTCTCTCTCTCTCTGTCTCTCTCTCTCTCTCTCTCTCAGAATGAGGCTCTTAAGAAATGGTCTTCTTCAGTAGACACCAAGAGCAGTGTCTGAGAAAAAGCACGGGTGTGCCAGCTCTGTTCAAGGGTGACTCAGAAGAGGTTTGTGAAGAAGATGCAGACTTGGGGGCAGACCGGCCAGCTGAATTCCCTTGCAGCTCTCATTTCATCCTGAAGGTATGGGTCATCTAGAAAAACCTTATGTCTAAGAAATCTAAAGAGTTCTCTTAGGACAGAACAGGTATTCTAGGCGGAGTCCAAGAAGTCTAAAGACTTCTCTTCGGACAGAACAGACTCTCTAAGTCGAGTGCTGGCGAATGTTTTCTGTAGAGGGCCAGAGAGCAAGCATTGCAGGCGGCGCCGGCTGTGGAGTCTGGGCTGACCCCTCAGCTGCAGGGCAGAGACAGCATGAAAGAGTTCGCTTACAGCCTACGTTGGGAGGCACTGATATTTTAATTTCATGTAATTTCCATGTCTCAAAAAATACTATAGTCAGGCTTTTTGGAGGGGTGCCAGCTCACAAAAAAATGACAGGGAGACTTATTAATTATTAAAGCTTGGCCTTAGCTTAGGCTTGTTCCTAACTAGCTCTTATAATTTACATGAATCCATATTTTTTAATCTACTTTTTTGTTGCTATTGTTGTTGGGTTTTTTTGTTGTTGTTGCTGCTGTTTTTCAAAACAGGGTTTCTCTGCAGCTTTGGTGCCTGTCCTGGAACTAGCTCTTGTAGACCAGGCTGGCCCCAAACTCACAGTGCCTGCCTCTGACTCCTGAGTGCTGGGATTAAAGGTGTGTGCCACCACTGCCCGGCTAATCTATGTTCTTTTATTTGGCTCAGTTACCTTAACTCTGCACTCCCAATATTGCTTCCTCTCCATCTTGCTGGTGACTCTGCCCTTTCTTCTTCCTAGTGCTTTCTCTGTCCAGAATTCCCACCTATACCTCTGACCTACCTATTGGCCATTCAGCGCTTTATTAAACCAATCACAGTGATACATTTTCACACAGTGTAAAGGAATATTTCACGTTTCTCTTTTTTGTCTAAATAAAAAAGAAAGGTTTTAACTCTAACACAGTAAAATCTATATACAATAAGAACAATTATCAGGTAAGAATTACATTTACAATGTCCAGTCCATTTGTATTTAACAAATTCAGAGAAAATATTCCATTTTCTATCCTTAATTTTATGTTATTAAAACATTTTAGATGTCATATTCTGTAGGTCTTTGAAGTGTTTGAAGATCACCTATCTATCTAAAATATATCTCTGTGTAACCTTGAAAACCTACATAACATGTAAGTTTGATAGCTATAGATAACTATTAACCTGTATTTCTTTATTATCCTAAATAGTTTTTAAGGACCAAAACTTTACATTACATTTTTAAATGAGTTGTATAGGTACAATACCTTAAACAAGAATAGAAACATATATACAGTATAACAAAGATAACCTTAAATTTGTATCAATATACAAAAACCCATACTAATGTAAAATATTTGAGATTAGTGGTGAGTCAAAAGTAGACTCAACAATCCACCCTTTTATCCCATCATTTCTGTATTATATCCCTTCTTTTTCTCTTCAGAAAGAGATCCCTGAATGTAATCTCCTTTGTTTAGCTTTTTTCCTGACCATGACTAATAGCAACTTGTAACCAACAACCCCTAAACAGACAATCATCCATAACCCATTGAATAACCAAAAAACATTCTCCCCACATTTGGGCACCATGTTCTCTGGCTGCTTCCTGTTGTTTAAGTGTGACAATATCTCTCGGGAACCCTGAGAAGATTAAGATTAATGGCCAAGTCCTGGGAGAGACAAGCTGTTGTCTTGGTGTGATGGGGAAGTGTAGGGCTTATCTGAAGTCTGGAGTAGTCTGTGAGGCTGAACCATATCAGCCAGCAGCCTTGAAGCTGTTCCTGATGTAGAACTCTGAGAAAACTTCAACAGAGGCACTCTAAGAGGCTGGATCACCTAGGCCACCCATTTTCATTGATGTTTGTTCCCTTTGTTCTGAAAGGTACCATATATATCTGTATTAACACAAGTATGAACTGTGTCTTATACACAAGCCAGCCAAAGATGATTTTTTTGTTTTATGTTTGAGTAGGTAAAATATGTGTCACCTGCCTTGTAGTTTTTCTAGATTTATTTCTTTATGTCTATAGCCAGGATTTCAGGGGGTTTCCCTCAATCAAACTGGATCCTCTTTAACCTTGAAAGAATCCATAGTCTTTTGTCTTCTGTGGAAACAAAAGCATCACCTCATCCCCAAAGCAATATATGTTTTGACTTCTGTTTTAAAAATAAAGGCATTTCTAAAGTAGCTAGGCTGATTTAATTAAGCAGTTTCTTCCACAATCTAATATCTCTCAGCAGCTGTTCTCTGTTCATTAGCATTAAAAAAATAAAGTCAATAAAGCATCATAGAGGATCCAGATGCCCTGTCTATTTTCATCTTTACATGGCTTTTAAAATATTATTTTCTTTTTAATAACTATATTATTTTAAAACTATTTTTTTCTATGACTGTCTTTTCTTTTCTTCAGGATCTATACACATTTTTCTTTTCTTTCTTCATTTAAACACATTTCTCTTTTCTTTTTTTCCCCGTTTTATTTCTTCAGCATCTAAGCATATCTTTAAACATGTTGTATCTTTTTAGAGGTTTTCTGTGTCTGGTCCTGGCTTTACCAAGTATCTTCAGTGTTTTCTGATCACATGAGACAAATCTTAAACTGCTAAGCTCAGCTTAGTACCTGGCACTGATGCATGGCGTTGGTGGCTAGCTCCAGCCTACAGGCAGCAGCTGGGAGCCATGCCTGGGTGTGCTGCTGAATACCAGCCCACCTGAGAGGCTTCAGGACTAGGAAACCACATCCAGCTCCTTGCCCAGAACTTTTTATTTCTTTCTCAGGCCCTATGTTTGGATATTCAAGACCCACATTGGGTGCCATATGTATGGGACTTTTTTGAAGGTCACCAGCTCACAAAAAACAACATGGAGATTTATTATTAATTATGAAAGCTCAGCCTTAGCTTAGACTTGTTCTTAATTAGTTTATATAACTTAAATTAATCCACATTTTTCTTTTCCTATTAAGTTTTTTCATTTATTTTGCATACTGATCGCAGTTTCCCCTCCTCTCCTCGCATTCCCTCCCCACCTCTCTTCTATGCCCCCCCCCATTCTTCCTCTGTCTCCATTCAGCCAGGGGCAGGCCTTCCATGAGAATCAACAAAGCATGGCACGTTGGGGCAGGACCAAGCTCCTCCCCCTACATCAAGGTTGAGTGAGTCAACCCAGCATGGGGATTGGGTTCCCAGAAGCCAGATCAAGCACCAGGGACAGGTCCTGATCCTACTGATAGGAGCCCCACAAACAGACCAAACTACACAACTGTCACACACATGCAGAGGGACTATGTTGATCCCATGCAGGCTCCCTAGTTGTCCGCCCAGAGTCGGTGAGCTCCCACAAGCTCAGGTCAGCGGTCTCTGTGTAACCCATATTTGTTAATCTATGTTCTTCTATGTGGCTCGGTTACCTTTGCTCTACACTCCTCATCTTGCTTCCTCTCCATCTTGCTGATGACTCTGCCCTTTCTTCTTCCTAGTGTTCTCTCTGTCCAGAAGTCCCGCCTATACTTCCTGCCTAGCTATTGGCCATTCAACTCTTTATTAAACCAGTCATAGTGACACATCTTCACACAGTGTAAAGGAATATTCCACAACAAAATACTAGTGCGATTTTGAGCCATTTGCAAGTATCAAAGCCATCCATAACTCATGGGCCACATAAAAGTACATTGTATGGGAATTATTTGCCAGTTTCCTCTTCTAGGTGAGACAGGAGCCTTATAACATGGTCTCAGAGGTGGTGTTACCTCCTCTTTATTTCAAAACAAGGCGTGCAACAATCCTGCTAAGTAGGTAAAATTCTCATTTGGGGGCACCAAGTTGGGAAGGTTTGGCTACTTAGGATCAGTAAGTAGGTCAAGTTGAGGTTCAGCCCTAGATTTGCTTGACCCGCTACAAAACACCGAGATGCTTCTTCCCAACTGACATGACTGTAGTGAATTCTAGGCTGGTATGACAGTCTGGACTGTAGAGGGAGACTCTGTCTTTAAAAATAATATAATAAAGGATTGCCTCAGGATCATTGTACAAGCCACCATATACATATTAAGAAACACACATTTAAGCAGAAAGGAAATATTGGTAGGAAGAGTGGAATCAGGTGTCATTTCTCCCAGGAGTCTTCTTGGTCTGTCCATGCGTTCACCCATTTTGAAACAGAAGCAGGGAATTGCTGCCCTGCTAGGGTTCCCCAGGGAACCAAAGGTGTAGAATGAGCCCTGCAGTCGATGAGGAGGGCCTGGCACAGCCCCGTGGTCCCAGAGCCACAGAAGGAATTAACGAGTGTTCTGCTTCATTCTTCCAGGCGCCGCGCTGTGGGCTGACCTCCTGGAAGGTCCCTTAGATGACTTGTGCAAACCGCCTTCCAAAATCAATAGACTGCAAAAATCCATCTGACTTGTGAAATCTTCCTTGGTCCCCTTCACATCCATCAATCGCCTCCCCACCCCGCCCCGCAACCTCCATCCCCACATTCAAGATTCCCTTCAGGCTGGGCCGTTTGGCGGGAGCATTGCAGGTCTGGGAGCTGGCAGATCAGTTCACTGTGGCAGTGAATTGACATGAGAAGTGAGTTGTAAAAAACAAAAATAAAAGCAGAGCCAAGGCAGCTATTTGGGAATCCTTTTAGGCCTGTCGTGTTTATAGCAGTGTGAGCTGTCTATGGAGAGCTAGCTGCTTCCTCTGCTTTGTTGTGGCCGTGGAGGGTTGCACCGGTTACTGTGTGGGTCTTGCTCCACAATGTCAACAGATGTCATTTATAGAGCAAATGTTACGTGCCAGGCATGGGTCTCCAGACCTCAGGATCAGTACCAGCCCTGAAAGCATTGGCCCTGCTTTACAAATGACAGTACTGAGGCTCAGAGGAGTAATGGACTTGCCCAAGTCAATCATTGCCCTAGGGCTTAGCTAGGAATCCAGTCCTTTGCTGTCTTCCTCCACAGTATGGGGTGAGTTCTTATTCCAGGAGCACTCCCCTAAAAACCAGGGTGATAGGTTAGGATCTCTGCCTTTCTCACATCCCTGGCATCAGGTCTCATGCCCAGGCTCTCCCTGTTGCCCTTATCCATCAGGGAAGTTGGCTGGGTCTCTGTCTCCGAGGCTTTAGGAGGCAGGTGGCAATGAGTTTTTCCCATCAAGGAGGATGAGCCTTGAGTATCTGCAGCTGCCCCACTTCCATCCCTGCCCCTATGGTCAGGGTGTAATAAGTACTGAATTTGGTTTGAATGAGAAATGACCCCCAGGAGCTTGGTTATTTGAACACTCACACCCGCCACCCCGTTAGCAATGCTGTTTGGGGAGGGTGAAGCCGCACAGCATTTCCAGAAGAAGCAGGCTTTGAGCTTATATAGGCTCACCCTATTTCCAGTTCCCTCTCTGTGCTTTGTGCTGCTTTTGAAGAGGTGAACTCTCAGCTTGCCGTTCCTGTGGCCACGCCTGTCATGTGCGGCTCTGCTTCCCTTCTGTGGTGGACTCTTACCTCTTTGGAGTCATAAGCCAAATTAAACTCTTTCTTCCTTGAGTTTTCTTGGCCATGGTGTGTGACCACAGCAGCAGGGGAGTGACTTGCAATGGTGAGTCTTCTTTGCCAGCCTGTCACTCAAGGCAAGGCCAGGTCCCTGGGCAACAGCACCCGTAGCATTCTTACCTTGACTCCAGGAAAACAACTCCTCCTCCATGTTGGGTCTGTGCACCCAGCCAGCTCTGGCAGGCAATCGAAAACGCTCGTACTAAGAACAAGAAGCATGCTGCAGAGTTTATGGAAAGCAAGATGCACTTGTGATTAAAGGTTGCCATGCAGGGAGAACCGACTTGTGGGATGTGAGTGAGAAGAGACGCCAGACTAGAGTCTGGTGACCTGGGTACCCATGCAGCCCTCGCCTCCCAAACAGGAAGCTGCCTGAAGTGGTATGGCTTTCACAGGACACCTCTGCTTGGTTTTTCTCTGTGACTTGAAGGTTAGTGAATAAGCAGCAACCAAGCTGGGCTCTAGTTTTATGTTTAAATCTAGAATGCCCTTATGAGAATAATTTTGGAGGAGGGCTAGGGCTGGGACCCACAGCCTCATTCATGTCAAGCCCTTTTCCAGACACTTTTAAATGTTGCATTTCGTAATAACTACCATTTTAAAATGAACCATTGACGTCGGGAGCCGCCAAGTAAAAGATTTCAGAGACCGATAGATAACACTGATGGCGGTCCCAAGGACACACGGAGAGACTGGGTGTGAATCACATCTAGAATGAATGCAGGCTAGTTCTGGAGTGGGTCCCATGTTCACCTGGGGCAGGAGCATGTAACCTGTGATAGTTTGTCTCGGTTATCAACTTGACAAGGACTAAAATCAACTAGGAGAAAGTCTAGACATGTCTGTGAGGGGTTAGCTAGAGTGGGTTAACTGAGATGAAGAGACTCATCCTAAAGGAGGCCAATAATATCCCATGGGCTGGGGGCCTGAGCTGAAGAAAAAGGATCTCTACTTCCTGATCGCAGGCATGGCCTGGGGTGCCTTGCTCCTCCTACCATGATAAACTGCTCCAGAGCTGTGAGCTAAAATACCCCCACTCCCTCAAGTCCCTCCTGTCAGGCATGTGGTGACAGCAGTAACAAAGTGTGACCGATACACATGCCCACCGAAGAGCATCTGCTCCTGCCCCCACCCCGAAGATGACGGAGTGCCAGACAGGTGGCCTGCAGGCCGGGTAGAATGTAAAACACAGGAGATCAACATGGAGGAGGAGGGCGTCTGCTGGAGTTGAAGGATGATGGGTTTGGGGTAGACAGAAGGGAGAGTGAGTCATTGGTTACTCAGATGCAGCTCAGACTACAAGACCCAGCTGGCTGGGCCAGGCTCGCCCTAGGGGGCAGAGCAGGTAGAGGTCTGGGTTGGACAGAACATAGGACTTAGTGTCAGGCAATAGAAGTTTGGCTTTTGATCCTGTGCCCTCAGGGACAGAGTTCCGTCTTGACTCATTCCTCTTCACGGTCCTCAGCTACGCACTCTGCTATTCAGGCCACTAGGAGAGCCAGCTTGATTCGCCTTTAGTCCACCTCCTCCTGCTCACCCCCTTCAGGCTAGCAGGTTTTGTCTGCTCCATTTTCCAACATCTCCCCCCACCACCTTCTGCTGCCCAGTGTTCATCCTGGCTGAAGACGCCGATGTTTCTTCTCTGTAGCGGCCTCCTCAGTTGCCCCTGGAAGCCATCGTGGCTTTTGAACTCTAACCGAGAGTGAGTGATCTCCTAAAATGCTCTAGTAGCTTCCCTCTGTTGTAGTGACGAAACCCCAGCTTTGCACTCCACGGGGTAGGGCTAGTTAGCACGTTTGTTTCTATCCCGCCACGGCCCTCTAGGCACAGCTGATGCTCCGTCCAGGTTTACTGTCAGGATTTGGCTATGCCCAACTCTTTGTTGAGCTCATTCCTTATCATATGGGTCTCTTTCCTGTCCTCCCAGGGCTCCCCCTCCCCCTGCTGATGAAAGCAGTCCCTCCCCCAAACCTGTTCCCGCTCCTATTAGTATTACCGATTCATTTGTGCTTATGTTTATTCTGAGTCACCCACTCGGACTCAGTTCTTAAAATTAAAGGCTGGTCTGATCCTGGTTGAAACTCAGAAAGCGCTAGGCCCTAGGACTGGGAATCCATTGGCCATTGGGTGAAGTCTCTGGACCCTTTCTCAGAATAATTTTTTAAATGCTTAAAATAAAACCCCAAGGACTGGGAAGGAAACCAAGCATAGTAAACATAGCAGAAATGGCTACTAAAATATAAAAATATGTGATATAAATATAGATGATATTAGCATAATACAAAATTTGAAGAACTTAATATCAGTATGGGGAGGAAAGCTAAAGATATTTTATACCTGCTACAATTACAAAGTGATGAGAATGTAGGTCCTGTGACTTCTATTAGTGAGAAGTCACGCGTCCTGCTGATACTACTGTGGTTTGGTGTCTGCGATGGTAGCTTTGTCAACTTGATATTGAATCACCTGGGAAGAGGGTCTTAATGAAAGATTGTCTAGGTTAGGTTGCCCTATGTGCATGTCTGTGAGGGGCTGTCTTTTTATTTGTATTTTTTAAAATATTTATTTATTTGTTTGTTTGTTTTTGAGAAAGGGTTCCTCTGTAGCTTTGGAGCCTGTCCTGGAACTAGCTCTTGTAGGCTAGGCTGGTCTCAGACTCTTAGAGATCCACCTGCCTTTGCCTCTGACTCCTGAGTGCTGGAATTAAGGGTGTTTGCCACCACCACCCGGCTTGTCTTTATTATCTTAATGGATGTGGCGGGACTCAGAATGGGTTGTGCTAGTCTCTGAATATCTACAAAAGGAGAAAGTGTCCTGAGCACAAGTGTGCATATTTTATTCCCTCCGTGCCCTTGGCTGTGGATGTGACCAACTGCCTCTTGCCTTCCATCCTGACAGTGATGGCATAGACCCTGAAACTGTGAGTCAAATGCCCACCCCCTCCACTTGGTTTGGTCTAGGTGTTTCATTACAGTCACACAAATAAAACTGAGATGGAGTCTGTGTTCATGGTGGGAGTGTAGACTTATTGTAGGTTAGTAATATTAAACGTATAATTTGTTTCCATCCAACTTCACAGATTCCTTTAGTTTGCTGAGCCTGGCTTGAGAAACTGTTGTAAATGTTCCATTGTTATAATTTGGATGAAATGAATGGGAGGAGGAAGGTTTGGAGTAGACGAGTTGTGAAATCTATGTTTAGTTGAGATTCAGGTGAGTTTAGAGCCAGATTCTGTGCTGGGTGCAAAAGATGGGACATTCCCGTCCCTGAGGAGTTCCCAGTCTGGTTTGACCAATACAGTCACAGATACAAGGTAATCTCAATGCAATATTATGAGTCTGATGGCCTGTGGGCTGGTGCTTAGCCCACTCAAGGACATAGAGCAAGCATCTACAGGGGAATTTCTTGAAGCCAAATGCTAGAGAAGATATGTCTGTTCTGATGGACCAGGGCTAGAAGCATGCTCTAGATTTGGGGAACAGTGTGGGCAGGACTAGAGTTTTGGGAAGTTTTAAAATATAGGAAGAGACCAAAATACAGTGAGGCAGGTAGGAAGGGATTCCTTTATTTCTTCCACGATGTTTACTGAGCATCCACTAAGAATCGGATCCTGTTCTAGGGATGAATGATTCTTTACCGTATGAGTCAGACAGACAGACCTCTGCCCCCAGGAAACCCGTGTTCCAGTCAAGGATGCCAGACAGCAAACAAATAAGAATACATTATTGGTAATATTATGGGAAAGTCTGAGAAAAATAGCATACTGGCTAGGGGAGCTGGTTCAGTGAGTGAGCGCTTACCTCATAAGTATGTGGACCTGAACTCTATGTGTAGAATCTTCACAGAAGCCAGGCACAGTGGTGCACACTCGTAAGTCCAGTGATGATGTCATGGGAGATGGGTCATGCAGATTCTTGAAGCTGTTAGTTCAGCCAACTTGGCAAAGTTTTTGTCAATGAGAGAGCCTGTCTCAAATGAAAGATCAGAAGCTTCCTGAGAAATGTCATCTGGAATTGTAACCTCCACAAATGTGTACATGTACACATGCACAAAATGCTAGGTAAGGTTGGGGTGGCCATGAGGGCTATAGTATGGAGAAACCCTGTAGAACATGCTAGTAAGGCTAGGGAAGGACTCGGGCTACTACTGATGCTGTTGGAGATGGTTGAGACTGGATTGTATTCCCTCCAAATCCGTCTACTTGAGCCCTAACCCCTTAAAGGCCTGTGTTTGTATACTGGGATTTTAGAAAGGTCATTAAAGTTAGATGAGGTTTCTGTCGTTATCCAATAGGACTGGTGTCTTGACAAGAAGGAGGAGAGACATGATGTGTGGTGGGGCCTTGGCGTCAGGCCAGACGAGGACACCTGCAGCCAGAGAATGGCCATTGGCAAGTCAAGGAGAAACTGAGCCTGCTGGACATTTGGATCTCAGACTTCCAGCCTCGGAACAGAGACAGTGTCTGCTGCTTAAGTCACAGGCTGTGTGTGTTCTGTTGTGGCAGCTCCAGTAGGCTGGTCCAGATGTGCAGTGTTGGAGGGCCCAGATGGGCAGCTGGTAGAAATGAAGCAAGGTCAGGGAGAGAGCTCATGACAGTCACCAGGGGTCACTGGAAGTGATGACAGATAGCAGCTTGGAGGCGATATCCATATCAGGCAGGGTTCCTTGGAAACCAAGAATATATTGGTATATGGGCAGCCCGGGGTCCCAGGTAGATGTGGCTTATTCCTGCAAGTGTAGGTTAAGAGCCGTGGACACCTTGCAAGTAGGAACATGGTCACCAGACTCAGAGTCCAGGACACTGGGATTTCTCCCACCCCTTCATTTCCATGCCAAGTAGGAAGTGGGGGTGTGTGGGGGCGGTCATTGTCCTACAGCTTCCTTTTTCTGGGGGCTGGGCTCTTTGGGGCCCATTGTTCCCTCGCACAAAGGGGCAGTGATAAGCTGGGTTGTTTGTGGCTTCTGGTGCCAGCAGGAGAAGCTGCCTCCCAGTTTTTCACTCCACCCCGAGGCAGCAGATGCTGCTAGGCCTCTGGACACAACAGGGCCTACAGAGGAAAGGATTGAGATTGTACCTGAGCCACAAAGCGGGTATTGATGGGTTGTGGGCAGGCTCGGGAGGCCAAGGACAATGCCAGGATAGCCCTGGGCTGGCACAGGCTGTCTAAACTGTGAACAGTATGGCTGCACCACTGTGTTCAATCCCAGCTTCCTTTGCTCCCTCCTACTCTGCATCCCTCCCCCTCTTCCTTTGTTGTACCCTCGCAGCCTATGCAGCAGCTACCTGCCAGTCAAAGTCTCTAGACCTCCTGCTCTCCGCCTTCTCTCTGGGTCGCTTCCCACCCCAGTTCCTTATGCCTCTGTTCAGATGAGGCCTCACCTGCCTTCCCTGCACACTTGTCTGGAGCCCCGGGGTCCACAGGCGCCTGAGAGAATGGCTGATTCTCAGCTGCAGGAGCTGTTGACTGAACATAGCCGTCTGGTTGATCTGATCTCACTTGGATCCAGGCAGCCACTGGAACCTGGAACCCAGCGTCTCATCTTCTGTCATCTGGACACCCTCTGGGATTTGCTTTATCTGGATCCTGAGAACGAGGGTGTGGAAACAGGCTTCTGATGCTGTCTTCTCCATGGCCTCACTGGGTCAAGTTCTCAGGGCTTTCCTCAGGACCTGGATGTTCTGCTCTGGGTCAGCCCCTGTCTTCTTTCTCAGGTTGACCAGCAGTCTGGCACTTGGGCTCCCATTAAGACTATCGAATCTAGCGTTTTAAATGACAGTCCAAGGGGACAGTGCCGGTCTCAAAAGAGCAGCGTTTTGGCCTGCTTGGCAGGTGGCTTGGGACACCTGCCTCGACCCCCCCCCACCAACTCAGATATGTCAGTGCTGCTTCACAGCATCAATGCTCCGAGCTGCTCACCAGCCCACAGAGGGCTCTATCTCATTTCATCATTGTGGAATGACCTACTGTTGAATATTTGCCAAATGGAGGAAGTGCGCACACTCCCTGAGGTCGGGTGTCTGCCCATGTTGTTCCATTTATACAGGGCTTACGAGATAGCTTGGCCCAGAATCAGCCCAACCACAGTCCTTCTTGAACATGTGAATGCTTCAGAGTCCCCTAGCCTGGCTTTTCAGGTCTGCTCAGAGGGCTGAGAGCTGGACCTAATAGCCTTTCAGGGCTCTCTACTGCGTTGGGCTCTACCTTGGGTAGGTTTTCTTTGTAATAGTTAGGATGACTTCTCCTGTGTTCTCTGGACGAATCTACTAGCAGAGGTAATTCCAGATGACATTGGGATGCTTTCCACAGCTCTGTCATTACTCTTACCCCTCCTGCTTCCAATAGAGGAGAGGCCAAGGCTTAGGGATGCTTAACATTTCGCTCAAGGGCACAAAAGCTGAGGACAAGTATAGATCCCAGCTGGGGACACTCTCCCCTGCTTGCCTGCCTGCCTACGCGTCTCCCTCCCCTCTTCTTTCCTTTAGGCCTGTGGTGGGTAGAGTACAGTCCTGGCTTACTAGTGAGCCTTGAAAGTCTCCCAAGCTAAAGTAGGGACATCTTTCTGCCTGAGGGGACAGACATCCTCGTCTAAATCTGGGCTCTCTGAGGACCCCCACTCTAGCTTTTTAGAATTTGAGATTAAAAGGAATAAAATTAACCATGTAGGGGCTGAGGATGTAGCTCAGGCCGTGGAGTGCTTGCCGGGCATGCACAAAGTCCTGGATCCTAGTGCCAGCATCCCATAAACCAGGCATGGTGGTGCTACCTGTAGTCCTGGTGCTTAGGGGGTAGAGGCGGAAGGACCAGGAGCTCAAGATCATTCTTGGCTATAAAAGTGAGTTCAAAGTCAGGTTGGGTTATGTGAGTCCCTGTCCAAAAAACAAACTAGTGAAAATTTCCTGTATACAATTGTATTTCAGTGGCATTGGCACACTCACCGTGTCACGCCCTGTCACAGCAATAGGGCATTCTGAGCTGTTTTCCTCATCTCTAAAGAACTGCTCCTCCACCTCCACGGCATCGGTGGTCCTCACTCCCCTCTTCACTCAGACAGGGACAGCCATTACTGCCGCCAGCTACTTTCAGCATCTGTGAAATGGAGTGTTCTCCACATTTTATACACAGAGGGCTACACAGAATGTGGCCTCCGGTGTCTGGCTTCTCCCATCCAGCAGAGCAGTTTCAAGTGTGTGGTATCATCTGTCACCACACTTCATCCCTTTGTGTAGACAAACAGCATTCTTTTGTGTGGCTGAACCCATACTTTGTGTCTAAGCTAGTGACACGTCAGAAAGGTCCTGAGGATGCCACGTTCTGCAGAGTGACTCTGAGAAGTAGCCCCGCACCTCAGTTCAGGTGGTGGACTCTCCTTGGCCTAAAGGCGTTTGTGACATGGCCATGGCCTTGAGGACACTGAGACACCCCCAAGAAGGGGCAGAGACGGTCAGAAGACAAGACAAACCAGGCTCTGGGGTGTACACTTGCCATGTAGAAGGTGGAGGCGGGAAGACTATGGGATCAAAGCCAACCTGGGTTACATACACAGCAAAGAAACGGAGCCAATAAATAAATAAATAAAAATGTGAAGAAAGGGGCTGGGAGATGTTTGAGTCAAGAAAGCACTTGTGCAAGTGTGGGGATCTGAGCTCAGATCCTCAGCCTTCATGTTCAGCTTAGCATGGCAGAATGTGTCTAATCTGGGCTGAGGAGGTAGAGACAGCCAGATCCTCAGAGCTTGCTGGCCAGGCAGTCTAACTAGACTGGCAAACTTAAGGTTCAGTGAGAGACACTGTCTCAGAGATGAAGACAGACAGCAGTAGACGAAGATCACTAACATTGACCTTTGACTATCATGTATGTGTGTGCACACATGCACAGTGCACATACTACACAAACATGACAGGGGTTGGGACTTGACCTCTGACCACCATGTATGTGTGCACACACATGCACAAGTGCACATACCTACACAAACATGACTTGACCTCTGACTGTCATGTGTGTCTACACACACATGCACAAGTGCACACACCTACATAAACACCACTGGGGTTGGGACTAGCGCTGACCTGGAGTTGCTGGCAACTTGGGTGTGAAACCCTCTGTGGCTCTCAGGACAGGAAATTAGGTCACAGGCCGGGCGCTGTTACTCGGTCCCGGCCCTTCCTTGTCCTCAGTGCTTCCTAAGACCCAGCCAATTTAGATGCAAGGTTGTGCTTCCCCTCTGCCTTCAGTGCGTAGCTTTCCCAGACTCACAAGGACCCTCCTCAGGACATAGATCCCTAAACTGTAACACAAGACCGCGTGGACCAGCATGCAGCAGCAGCCATAGCAACAGCAAGCGCAGACAAGTGGGCAGTGGGTGAGGAGATAGGAGACTTTAGGTCTCAAATGTGCTCTCCACAGCTAGGTTGGGAGCCCCTGAGGGTTTTCAGGAGGGGCAGAGTGACTGGAGGTTATGAGAAGCAACTGTAGCAAGCAGAGCCTAAAACCTTGGTCCTGGAAATGAAGCAGGGGCGGGCTCAGACTTCCCCTTGGCTTCAGCTACACAGGCCCTGCTAAATGTTCAGGATCTAGAGCTTTAATTCTGTGACATGATCCAGTGTTGGAAACTCATGCCCGCCACCCCAGAACTCAAGAGGCTGAGGCAGAAGGATTTCTACAAGTTTGATGTCAGAGTAAACCACACCCCCCTCCACACCAAATATTTATACCGCTAATAGCAATAATTATTAATATTATAATTGAACAGTTCTAAAAAGGCTGTGCAAAACCCACGTGTATGTGGCTGATTTGCTTTTGTCATGGGCTATTTCTAACTCCCCAGCGGGGAGAGGATGAGAAGCGAGGTCCTGTCTTAATGAGACCTGAACTCCACTGCATGGCGTTTGTGACTACCTGACTCTGAACCACAGTGTCTCCAGACACACTCAGTGTCATGGAGAACAGATGGGACCCTGCATGCCAGGCTGTGGCTCATATCTAACCAGATTGGAGCCAGACATGTCTATTCTTGGGCTCTCCCTCCCCGCATCCTTTTCTTAGTGGCTTTGAGAACAGATCCAATTTCTCCATATATTAAAAATGTTTATAAAAATACTTGAAAATTGCAATGACTTTTGTGTTCGTTCATATGTGTATACATGTGTGCCACAGTGTGCATGTGGAGGTCAGAAGACAGCTCGTGGGAGTTGGGTCTTTCTTTCCACGGTGTGGGCCCTGGGTGTTGAACAGAGGTTGTCAAATAAAGATCAAAAGACAGCTTGGAGGAGCTGGTCCCCCAGGTCTCCCCTGTAGGTTCTGGGTGTCAAACTCAGGTCCTCAGCCTCAGCAGCAAGCACTTTACTCATGGAACCATCTTGTTGGGTCCCAGATTCTCCTTCACTGCTAACCTGGCCAGTGCTGATAGCCACATCGTATCATTTGGTCGATGCAATAAACTCCTCAGCACTTCCTGTGTCTTGAACTCCTAAAACGTTCTTGCAGGTCAGCAGGCCATTATGGCAGAATGCAGCTGCCGATTCAGTGATCTGGGCTGGGTCACCACGATAATCTGAACAAAAATGGCCCCTATAGGCTGAAGCACAAATAATAGAAACTCAAAGATAGATATTGGGGTTCAAGCTGAAGTCCCAAAAAGCAAAGCAGCCAGCCACCGGCTCTTACCTCTACCCCAGTCTGAAAATGGCGGTCCTGCCTCCAGGAATCTCAGAATGAGACTGTGAATGAGAGCTGTCTCCTCCCGTTTTATAATCCTCTCTAGGGCTGGGGTTAAAGGTGTGCACTACTGGGATTAAAGGTAAGTATCACCCGGTTTCTATGGCAACTAGTGTGGCTTCTGGGATTAAAGGTGTGTTTTACCACTGCCTGGTCTGTTAGGTTGACCAGTGGGGCTGTTTTACTCTCTGATCTTCAGGCAATTAAAATACAAATGAAATGCCACTACACTGGACTCATAGGGAGTGACATTATTTGAAAGGATTAGGACACGTGGCCCTGTGGAGGAAGTGTGTCACCCGGGGGTGGGCTGTAAGGTTTCCGAAGAAACTCAAGCCAGACCCAGTGGTTCACAGTCTCTTCCTGCTGCCTGCTGACACAGCACTGTGTCTGCCTGATGCTACCATGCTTCTCACCATGACTATAACAGACTAAACCTCTGAACTGGAAAGCAAGCTCCCCATCTCAATGAAATGTTTTCCTCTATATGAGTTGCCGTGGTCATGGTGTCTCTTCAGCAACAGAAACTCTAAGACAGGCACCCAGGTGAGCCCAAAACTTGAACCCTGTCCATCCTGGGCTTCACGAGACCCTACTCTCATCACCCTTCTGCCTGGGCTGTATATTTGCTGACTAGGCCTTCATGGGGCCTTGTAGACATTCCCTAGCAGGGCTTCTTCTCAGTCTCCAGGGTACTAACGCAGGGCTTCTTCATGGCTGTAAGTATCCTGGCAGCTGTGATGACCTTGGCTAACAGGAGGTGAGCCATGGTTTTGCTGTGCTAATGGTCAGAGGCCCACAGCTCAAGATGCCCCCGTGACATCAAACACACTCTTCTGAGCTGGTGGATGTCACTCTTTCCCCTGTGGCAGAGCCCAGGATGTGGAGGCTCCACTCTTGTGCATGGGGACAGTCCTGTGGTGTTCATGTGGGAAGGATGGGAAGTTTGGACCTCTCTCCCTGGCTGCAGTCTCTGTTCTCAGTCATATGTAAACTGTTAGTGTGGCTTTGGGTGTCATATTACTGCCACATGGGCTGTTCAGTGATGCAGGGGACAGGAAGGGGGACTAATTCCCCTCCTGGGGCTGCCTTGGCCGGTTTCTGAGTCAGCATCCCCAGGAGGGGCTCAGTGTACACAGGAGAGTGGGCTCTGTGTAGAGACTGTGAATGCACTCAGGCATCTGGAGTCTTCTGAAACCAGAAGGGAACCTACACCCTAATCCCAAGAGAATGTGGAGAATGAGTAAGGCTGCTTCACGCTGGCCTGGCAGAGCCGGAAACCCACTCCGTCTTCCCGAGCTTGGCATGGCCGACAGTGCCTCAGCTTGAGGGACTTCAGTGTTTTCCTGGTCATTTGTGGGGCAGCCATTCCCTCTAGGACTGGGGTGGAGCAGCAGAAGGCCTCGAATGGGTTTTCTCCCTTTCCTCAAGGCGAGAGGGACTGGGGTTAATGCGTGTCCCTGTTTGGATGGCCAGAGTTTAAGACACACTTTGTGGGGGTGGGAACGAGGTGGGAGTGACTGAGAGAGAGACCTTAAAGCCCGTGTGGGAGTGACATGGGGAGGAGCTGAAGTAACCAGTTTGGAACCTTTTTTAAAGTCGCCATGGTTCAAATCCAGGGCTGAGGAGCCAGACTCAAAACAGGAGTGACCTCAGGATGGGGAAACTGGGTTGCTTCAGTGCTTAGGGCATAAAGTTTCGGAAGCCAGCTCAGCGGGGGCGTCAAGGCCTCATGGGGCGGTTGCTGTCTCCGCAGGTGCCTGGTGATACTGAGAAGGGGGGCCACGTGAAGGGGGTAGAAACAAGCGAGGGGCTGCTTTTCCGAGCAAAGGAGTGCTGGAGAGGAAGAGGGGTGCCAGCTGACATCTCGGGAAAGAGCAGGCTAACTCAAGGACTTCCTCAAGCTTTGTGTGTACGTTCATCCTGTCTTCGGACCCTGTGTATAGGTGCAGGGTTGAGGCTCATTGGCAGATGTTACTGAATGCAATGGCAGAACCCAGAATCGGAACACGGCTATGAGCAAACTGTATTTGCCAAGCGCCCCCACCCCCACCCCGGGTGACTCCGAGCCTCGCTCTCTGGGGTTTGTGTGGTGGAGATCGTTCTTCAGAGAGGATGATTTGGTGCTAAAAGCAGAGACAGCTTCTGTGGGTGCTTCATGGGGAAGAATAAGCAGTACTAGGTGACCTTCTAGAAGCATCCTGTGAACTTGTCCAGGAGACAACCTTCTGGGCAGGAGCTAAGGCCAGAAAGGTTTTTAAACTCCACAAAAGCCTTTGTGTTGCTCACAGCTGCTGACCAATGCCCGCTGTTTTCAGGAAGGACGGGAGCTGGGGGTGGGGGGCAGGCTGATGATGTCTGTAGTTGGGCCTAGTCCATAAGGTAAGGCTTTTGTTTTAAGTTTTCATTAAGTCAGGGTATTTGGAGAGGGCTATCCTCCATCTGTTGCTGTGCCTAACCTGAGCTGGGTAGCCTCTGAGCTGGTTGATAAATACCGACGGGATGACAAGTGTTTACTGCGTGTTTACTATGTGCTGGAGTGTTGTTTATGTGGGTTATGTGCTTTATGTGTGCCTTGTGTGGGTGATCTGACAAGCCTGCTCACTTTGTCTGTAAACAGAGGCAATGAGTCTAGAGACATGTAGTAACCCAGTGTTAGGGTCATGATGTGATTTTAGACAGTTATTTTTAAAGTGTGTGTGTATGTCTGTGTGCGTGTGTGTGTGCATGCACATTCATGTGAAGATGACTCAGTGGGTAAAGGCATTTGCTGTTAAGCCTGGCGTTTTGAGTTTGATCCTACATGGTAGAACAGACTCCACGACACTGTCTTCTGACCTCTGTATGTGCATTCATACACACATACCACACACACACACACACACACACACACACACACACACACACACACGATAAAGAAACACGTGACTATGGAACTGGAGAGTGATTAGGAGCCCTTATTGTTCTTCTAGAGGATCAGCGTTCTCAGCACCCACAGGGAGCAGCTCACAACTGTCTGTAACTCTAGCTCCAGGGAGTTCAACGCCCTATTCTGGCCTCTGTGGGTACCCGTACACACACTGCATACTCTCAAGTAGAAAGAAACATACACATAAATAAAAATAAAATATTTAAAAAATAAATGAATAGGTAAAGCAAAACTATTAAGAAAAACTATAAACCTATATAAAATAAAATTGCATAACAAACCTGCACACGTACCTATCACCTGCTTTGAATGACTGCCAACAAACTCTTGACATTCTTATTTTTCTTTCTCATTTTTATTGTTGCTTTCTAGAATGTGGGCAGAAGTTTCTGTCCTACCTGGTCCCACAGCCATTCAGTCCCAAAGAAACACACAGAGGCTTATATTAATTGTAAACTATTTGGCCTATTAGCTCAGGCTTATTATTAGCTAGCTCTTTCAACTTAAATTAACCCATAATTCTTGTCTATGTTTAGCCATGTGACTTGGTACCTTTTTCTCAGTAAGGCATTCTCATCTTGCTTCCTCTGTGTCTGACTGGTGACTGATTCTCTGCCTTTCCTCTTCCTAGAATTCTCTTAGTCTGGTTGCCCATCTATACTTCCTGCCTGGCTATGGTCAATCAGCATTTGTTAAACTAATGTGAGAGACATATCTTTACATTGCATACTAGCATTATCCCACAGCACTAGAGTTTTAATCCAGGTACCACCTCATCTCATCTGTAAACACTTAGCAAGCCTATGCGGTGCATCAGGACCTTCCCTTTTCTCAGTATGACCACACACTGTTATCACGATCCCCAAAGTCATCCCTTCGTATCCTTTGATGAGTGGAGTGTGCACAGTTGTCAGGTTGCCTCAGAAATGTCCTTTTATAGTCAGTGTGTTTAAATCAGGGAACAACCATCCATTTCTGAATTTAGCTACTGATTTTTAGTCTTCTAGAATAGTCTCTTGGTTTCTTTTGCTGAGTCAATTATTTGTAAAAAAAAAAAATCACTTCCGGAATATTTGGTTTTCCTCTTTGTGGTGTCATTTCACACATTCCTCAGCTCCTCGTGTTTCCTTTATGTGTTTATGTATGTTGGCATGGATATAGACATTTACTTCTGTGTTTTTTTTTTTTTTAAGATAAAGACTTACTATGAAACCTAAGACTGGCCTTGAACTCGAGATCCTTCTGCTTCCACCTCCTGTGTACTGAGACCACAGCCGTAGGCTTTCACATTCAGCTCTCACATTTCAGGTTAGGTTTAGAAAGGGTCTTCCGTCGCTGCCACCCATCCTGCCCACTGCTCCTGCCTGGTGACGGCTCCGTGGGCAGCCCCTTTCTGTACTTCCCCTGCCTCAGCAGCTTCCCCAGGTGGCCCAGGCCCATCACACACCACCGTCTAACCACGCCTGCCAGCATTTATTAGCGGACATCCACGAAGACTTCCCTAACTCCTTGCTGCTCCAATCGGGCCTCGCTGTGCACTTAACTCCCTAAGCCTGCTCTTCTCACTCTCCTGTGCACATTTACATCTCCCTGGGATCCCGCTGAAGTGCAGATTCCGACTCCAGAGCTCTGGAGTGAAAGCTCCTAGTGGCACCGAGGCTGCTGCTGTTCGGCTCTGCAGGACCCTGCCCTCCTCAGTTAGCAATGCCAGCCTCAATGGAGACTTTACAGTGTGACGATGCATTGAAGGCTTCTGAGGCTGACACACCTGGGTGACAGAAGAACCACGGAAGCTTGGCTCCCTTCTCCACTTTCCGAGTGAATTTGGTCGTATGAGAAGTACATTTTTCTCTACAGGGGAGAGAGCTGTGCAGTTTTACAGGCCTTTTATGGGATGGGAGAAGGAGTGAGATCCTCCCAACACTCAGGATCATGGGCTTCTGGCTACCCTACCTTCTACAGCAACTGCATCCTTACACCTCAGCTAGACCAGAGAGACAGAAACAGTGATCTCCAGGAGGCCTGTGGATTATCAGAAAAACTGTTCTTTGTGGTCTGCTTAAGAGAGAAGGGAGAAGTAGGTAGTGATGGCACACTCCTGTATCCCAGCACTCAGGAGGCAGAGGCAGATGGATCTCAGCTGGAGGCCAGCCTGGTCTACAAAGTACATTCCAGGACAGGGAAGGAGGGACTAGAGAGGTAACTCAGTGGTTAAGCTCACATATTGCTCTTGAAGAGGACCTGAGTTTGGTTCCCAGCACCCACGTGGGGCAACTCACAACTATCTGTAATCCTAGCCTCAGGGGATCCAAAGCTTCTGGTTTCTATGGGCACCTCTGCTCACATGCACATAATCACACAGTGATATGCACACATCCACATCATTAAAAGTAATAAAAAATAAATATTGAAAAGCCAAATCCCAGGAATTTGTAGGTTTTCACATTTGAGGCAGGATAAATATTTATAGGTAGAGAAAAGAACTTGTTATTTTTTTTAACATGAGTATTTTAGTTAATTGGAAAATTATACCTTCTCATTTATTGATTTTGTAGTTTACTATTTATAATGCTAAACAATTTTCAGTATTTTAAAAATTTTTTATTTATTATTATTGTTTGTGTGTGTGTGTGTGTTTGGGGAACATGTCAAGCCATGTGTGTGCAGTTCAGAGGACGACTTTGTGAAATGGAATCAGTTTTCTCTTTCTATCTTTAGGGATGCAGAGATCAAAACAACCAGCACCTTTACCTTCTAAACCTTCTTGGTGACTTTGATTTTCCGTGTCTTTGTGGGAGTATAGTTATCTTTCTTGCAATGTTCTTTTACAATTTTTTTTCTATTTCATCTGCAGTTTCCACTTTTGCTAATTTTTGTGTGTTTCTTCTTTACTGTGTTATTTTCAGTCTTAATGATGCCTGCATTTTTATTATTAAAATCATATTTCCCCCTTTTTTTTAAAATACACAAGATTGTCTCAGAAAATGCAGGTAATATAAGTAAATAGAAGGTGTGCGTGTGTGCGCACATGTGTGTGCATTTGTGCATGCATATGTGTGTGTGTGTGTGTGTGTGAATGTGAGTGAATATACATATGTTCACATACAATTCCACCTATTCAGGAACAACTTCCATTAACACCTTGGAGTCCAAAATCCAGATGCTTCTTTATGTCAATACCAGTTGGAATTTTTTTTTTCTTTTTACAAAAAGTCGCCAAATTGCCCCGTTTTGCAATATGCTTTTCCTCACTTAATTTGCTGTGAACATCTTTCCACGTCATTAAACATTTTTAGAACTGTCATGTTTGTGTCCTGTTGTATTGTTTGACCCTTTATTTTTAGTGACTTCATGGCTGGCTATTCTGCCTGTTTCCTGTCTTTCACTATTATAATCCATAAGGAAGCCAATGTGCTTTAGAAAACAAACTTTTGTATGCATTCATTCTTCCTTTCCTAGGACAAATTCTGAGCATCATCCTGGTAGGACAAAAAAAAAACAAAAAAACAAAAAAACAAACAAAAAAAAACAACAAAAAAAAAACCCCACCACATTTCCAAAATGTGTTTGACATCTGTTAAAAATCTTTCTCTGAGAAGTTGCCCGAACTTCAGTCCCACTGAAGTGGACGAGAGTGTCTGCTGTTTGCCTTTGTCAGCGGCTAAAAGCGCATCTCTCCTGGTCTTAGACTTTCTCACAGGTAGAACACTACATCTGAAAGTCGCTCCACTATGAAATCATTTGATAGTAGGGCATGATTACTGTTTATACATTCCAGAAAAGTTGGTTTCTACCTTAGCAGTCACTGCTCTGTTTTCTTTCCATGTTCTAAAAAGATATTTCTCCTGCTTTAGAAAATTTATTGAGTATATGTCTTCACTGTTTATCGTATATTTTTATGCATCATTTTCTTGGTCTGGCATTTAGTTTGGACTATAACTTATGCAGAAGTTTGGTTTTTTTCCTTTTATTTACTTGTGTCCTAGTTAACTACCAACTTGATGCAGGCCATGGTCACCTGAGATGGAAGTCTAAACTGAGGGCACAGACAGCTAAAGTTGACCTGTGGGCCTGTCTGTGAGAGATTGTCTTGTTGATTGGCACAGGAGGGCCTAGCCTGGTGTGGGAGGCACCATTCCATAGTCAGGTGGCCCTAGCCAGTTTAGGAAAACTAGTTAAGCATGAAATAGAAAACATTGTTCCTCCATGGCCTCAACTTCAAGTTCCTGTTTGAGCTCCTGCCCTGACTTCCCTCGGTGAATGAACTGTGACCTGGAACTTGCTGTTAGCCAGAGTTTTTAATCCTACAAGGACAAATGAAATAGAACAGTGTGTGTGTGTGTGTGTGTGTGTGTGTGTGTGTGTGTGTGTGTGTTTGTGCATGCCATGGTGCATGGAGGTCGAAGGACAATTTGTGAGAGTTAGTTCTCTCCTCACAGAGTGGGATTGAACTCAGGTCATCTGGCTTGATGGCAAGTGTCTTTACCTGCTGACCCATCTGAATGGTCCTGGAGTTTGACTTCTTCCTCTGCTGTCAGACTGAGGGAAATCCTCCCGAGAAGCACTGGGGAAACAGTGCAGTGAATGAAAGTTTTTTGCCTTCGCTGCAGCAGAAAAATGAAGCGCAAGCATGGGCTCTCCTTCCCATTAAGCCCCAAAGTTGGCCACAGCCATCACCTACCCTGAGGCAGATTTGGGTCACCTGGTTCCACTGCAGCTGGTTCTCATCTCAGCCCAGGGCAGCTGGGCCCAGCCATGGTCCATCTACCTGTGTGGGGCACCTTTAATCCATCCCAGGTTGAGATCAGGCCAACAGAATTGCCTCTTGATGCTTACACAGGTCCTCCTTAGGTGGGTGGCCCCTCCGAGAGGCAGGAGTCCCGCACTTCTGCAGACAGCATACAGTTCTGGGTCTAGTCTCCTCTGTGGAAGCCCGAGGATATGAGATCATGCCTGCCATCTGCAGGACCTGGGCATCAGCTGTGAGCCCTGTCAAGCCCCTGAGCTGGGACCTCGCTGATGGCAGTGGAAATACAGGCGCTTGACCAGCAGAAACAGCTGCATCTAGAAACCAGTGGGTATCAGAGTGCGGCCATCTGCCAGAACAGCGCCTTGGAGGTCAAACATGAAGGCATTGGTCGCTTTGGATTCTCTTTGCCCTTCGCTTACTCCCACCCCAGCTGCCAAAATCCTCATCTCTCAAGCCTTTAGCACTTATCAGTTCATCATTGGATTGGCCTTGGGTTACAGGTCTTGATCAGTAGATCTCTTCCCTCTTCCTGCCCATGGACCCCTGAAGGCCAGTCCCTCTTTATGGTCCCCTAGAACACCACTGATACTTAGTGTTCCCAACTCCACAAAGCAGGGCCTTTCTGAACTGTGTTCTGGCTACTGGATTAGCAACTAGAGCTGTGTTTCCCCCATGTCTCCTTTTGATTGTAATCAAGTTGCTGCCATTATTATTCATTCCCATGGAGCTGGTTTTATTGATCAGGCAGTCCATCTAATCTGGAAATTACAATGAACCCGACTCACTGAAGACAGGGTTTCCTTTGTCATACATCTTTAACTCCCGGACCCCCTGCAAAAGTTTGTCCCCTAATGGTTAAAAACTGAGCCGTTGTTTCATCTTGCATGGGCTTCTGCAGGGAGAGCATGGGCTACCTCAAGCATTGGAGTCACATCTTATTTCATGTGTGCACTGTGTGTACTGTGTATTGTCCAACAGAGAAGGCTGGAATTTCACTGTCAGAAATTCGACTTCCAGGATCCTGGGGGGAGGGGCTGCGGAAAGGAAGTGATGAGCTCACCGAAAGGACCCCGTAAAAGACACACTGCCTCTCTCTTTCCTGCTTTTGAAAGACAGCTGTTAAAAAAATATCTCTGCCTGCCCTTGACACGTATAGCATCTGCTGGTGCAGGATCCTGGCTGCTGAATTCCAGCATCGGGCAGTAGCGTGGTCCACCTTGCTGAGCCAGCTGAGTGAGGTTCCTTTGGGTCCACTGTCCCATCCCTGCTTTCATTGCCAAGATGCAGAAAAACCCAAGTGTATGAGTTCTGACTTCTTGGCGGAAAAGAACAGATAGAATCTGGCAGGGTTGCTGATAGCCTGGGGCTGCAACTTCAAGATACCCTTGGCCACCTCATCGGAGCAGAACAGTGCTCAGTGCTCTTCAAAACACATCTTTTACACATCTGGAGAGTCACTGTGTAGAGAAACAACGTATATGAAGCTGACTATTCACTGCCGGGCCTGGTTTGTTTGATTTGAACGATAGAGGACAAGTACACACTTGACATCTTTTCCTGTCACTCAGCGGTGCTCCTGGCATCACCAGGCTCCCATCTCCAGGCTGGAAGATTGAGAGACCTCTTCCGCATGCCTGTCAGAGGGAACGGTAACTTCCAGCTGTGCCACTCAGCATGGAACAATGTTCATGAACAAATGTGGAGACATTTATGTCCTGTTTCTGGTGTGCTTATGGCCACAGTGTGACTGTGTTGTATTGCAGTAGATGATAAACTCCTTTCTCTCTCTCCGAGACAGGGTTTCTCCATGTAGTCCTGACTGTCCTGGAACACAATTTGTAGACCAGGCTCGCCTCGAACTCACAGAGATTTGCCTGCCTCTGTCTCCGGAGTGCTGGGATTAAAGGCGTGCGCCGCCACTGCCTGACCAGGAGATAACTCTCTTGATGGCTCTGTGCTTTATTTGAAGTGTTAATCAAGTGGCAGGTGATCAGATTTTCCCCTGTGAAAACCTTTACAGGAAAACCAACAGCAGTAGGTTGTCAAACTATGGCCTTGGACCAAAAGGAGCCCACTACCAGTTTTCGTATAGCCTGTGTGGGTAAGAAGATGTTTAAATTAAGAAAAACAAAAACAAAAAACCAACAAAGACATATAAAAATGATACGGGAAATCACAGTATGCTGAATCTAACAAGGCAGGTCCCAAAGGATGAGCACACTGCAGTCCCACCTAGATGGGGTCCTAGAGGGGTCAGATCATAGAGATAAGACATAGGAGGGTGCCAGGGCCAGGGAGGAAGTGCAAATGGAGGGCCAGGCAGTGGTGGGCATGCCTTTAATCCCAGCACTCAGGGAGGCAGAGGCACGTGGATCTCTGCAGATCTCTGTGAGTTTGAGGTCAGCCAGGTCTACAAGAGCTAGTTCCAGGATAGGTTCAAAAGAAGAAGAGGAGGGGGAGGAGGAGGAAGAAGAGAAGAAAGAGAAAGAAAGAAAGAAAGAAAGAAAGAAAGAAAGAAAGAAAGAGAAAGAAAGAAAAGGGGCAAATGAGAAATGAGACAGAGTTTCCATTCGGAAACTGAAGAAGTTCTAGAGATGGAAGGCAGAGACAGTGGTACCATCCTGTATGTACCGGACGTTGTCTGGATGCACAGATAGAGTGCCTGAGATGACAAAGTCTAGACTACATCTATTTGCTGTAAGAACTGTACTCAGCATACAGCAAGCACTCAACAAATGCAAGCTACCTGCATCATACAGAACTGGAAGTAGGTAGTGATTAAGGTCAATGGTGATGCTCATAACCAGAGTGATTGTGGGCTCTGTGGGTCCCCAATCATTAGACACACAGCAGTGATGGGAAGCAGTCTGCCCGCTGGTACATTTGAGTGATCCCAGGCCTTTTGCCTAGCAGTGGGGGCCAGGTAAACAGTGGGATTTCCTTCCCCAGAAGGATGCCACCAACTAAAGAGTCTTGCTTGAAGTTTTCCTACCTGATGCTACTCAAGCAGTCAAAACTAAGGCTTCCAGCTTCCCTAGTGGCCCCACTTCCCAGTCCCTCCCTGTCCTATGTCCTATGCCTACTGTCAGTGAGCAGCAAGCAGCCAGTGAATTCAGGAGAAGGGGTAACTGCCCAGGTCCAACTTGCCTTCTTCTGGCACTTAGGCAGGGTTCCTTAGGATCACCACTGCTCCACACAAATCACCTCTTCCACCTCAGCAACTGACTAATTTGCAGCAAGATTCCCCCCACCCCCACCCCCAGTCTCTTTGTTTTGTTTCCAAAATATTTGAGCTACAGCTAAACTAATCAGGCGTGGTTGTGCCACGACACTCTGAGACTCCCATCGTCTGGTGGAAACGCACCCCACTTGCGTGCGGGAGCAAATCAGGGGCGAGCAGCAGTGAGAAAGGGCAGGAGGGCAGGAAGGCAACAATGATCTAGGGACCTGAAGCTGAAGATCTTTGAGCTTTAAAGCTGTCCTCAATAGATGTGGGCGGGGAGAGGCAGTGGAGGCTCTCACTTCCGGGTATCTGCTCTCAAGGAATTCTGTTGGGCGGAGACCGCAGGAGGGCACGCAAGTGGGAAGATGGGCAAGCGGCTTTTCAGGCTGGAGCCCAGCACAGGAGGGCTCCGGAGCCTGGACGTCGGCCTCTGAGTTACCACAGTCTGTGGCTGCCCGCGTGCTGCCTGGCTGGAACTGAACGGTGTAAAGCAGCATTCCTCGTTGGTTTTCAAGGGGGCTGGGGGGCGGGGCAGGGTGCCTTTGCTGTGTCTTTTCTTGGCAGCCTGGCTTGGAAGTGGCGAGTGCTTTTCGCCCTAGTCAGAGCTGGAAAGACTACATGGAGACAGGAGAAACTTTAGCCTGTTTAAAAGAAAACTCAGTCCATATGTGGGTGCCTGACAAGACCCAGGGCGTGTTGGAGATTAAAAAAATATGGTGATCACACTTTGTTTGGGACATGGGGTGGGGGTGTGTGGAAGAGAACTGGGTAATTCTTTTAGCAAGTAAAGGCATGTGTGAGGCAGAGATCTGAGGGACACCGTAAACACATTTTTACGAGCCGTGTTCAGGACTGACTCGTTTGTGGGGAAAGAGGCTTGGTTGGTTGACCAAGGTTCTGATGTAGGTAACCCTTCTCTTACAATGGGGCATAGGATTGCCTGTCATTGCCGGGGCCAAGTAGAACACGTGAGAAGTGGGGGGCGGGGGCTCTGCTGAGAAAGCATGAGGTGGAAGAGACCCGGAAAGCAGAGAACAGCACGGAGACACACCCAAACAGCAGAGTGAGGGGAAGGAAGTTTGGAGCCCACGGTGGTTCTCAAGAAAGACCGGAAAGGGCCCTAATTTGTAGCATTTTCCGAGGGCCGTGGTATGACTCCCTCTACCAGGGCCAGTTGGAAGCTTTCCCTCTGACTTCCTGAACAGTTCTTGTGAAGGAGTGGACTGCACTGGTTCCCGGAACCTGAGTGCCCAGGATCCAGCACACATGAAATTGGCATCCTCCCGACTGGAGGTAGAAATGGGAAGGCAGCTTAGGACACGGCCCTGGAGGAGTAGGCAGGAGGGAGCTCAGCTCTTCCGGAAGAGTTCACTCAGCAGCCATGGTCTGGGTTCCTATGGAGAGTTTTTGAGTTCCTGTGGAGAGTTTCTGGGGCTTGTGAGGGAAATGTGGGTTCTTTAGGAATGTCAGCAATATGAGAGGTTTCTGGAATATTACCATTCAGCAGAAGGGTATTTGCAAGCCATGGTGTACCACCCATAGTGCCAAGCATGTGCTCTCTCTCTCTCTTTTTCTGGAGTCAGAACCTAGAAGCAATTTAAAAAGTAGGTAATCTCTCTCTCCCTTTCTCTCTCTCTCTCTCTTTCTCTCTCTCACACACACACGCACATGCACACACACACGCACACATACACACACACACACACACACAGAGAGAGAGAGAGAGAGGGAGAGAGAGAGAGAGAGAGAGAGAGAGACTATAATAAACTAAATGCTGTACCTTGTGTTTCTGTATAGGAAAGCTCAGGCCTCAAGGGGTCCTGCCTTACCAGCTCCAACAACTCCATTTGCTGTGATGTGGCCTTGGATGAGTTTAATTTCTTGAGAGTTCACTACCATCCTTTGTAAATAAGGCCCCTGCATACATAGCGAGGGCTAGTAACCACCTTATAGTTTCTCTCAGATGTGTTTGTGGAAACACCAGTGAGGAACTTGGCATCCACAGAGTAAGCCTGACCCTGGGGTCAAACGGGAGGGACCTGCAACCTATGTTCTGCTAATAACAGGTAATGTGACTTCATGCCATTTAAAACCCGTTTTGGACTCACTAGATTGACGTGTCATAGGTTGAGCTGGAGATTTCTAAGGCTTCCTTGTAGTAAGTCAGACTAGCAGGAGGGACCACATAGCTAGCTTCAAGTCCTGCATTACGCCTGCGATTCTGGTGCACTTACAGTGCCCTTTTCACTATCAAAAATGTCCCTGTTGGACAACAGCAGGTATATGTCACCTTTAACCACTGTTTGGATTTTAGCTCTGTGGATGTTGCATGCACTGGAGCGTGCAGCTATCTGGGCCCATGCATCCACACACAGAGGGCAGGGCTTTGGGTGTCTTTAACAGTCTTGACTTCATTACCTTGAGACAGGGTCTTTCATTGATCTGGAAACTCTGACTCACCAGTGAGCTCTTTGCATGTGCCTGTCTCCCCCCAACCCCCACTCCATCTCACAAGCATACTCAGTCACACTTGGCATTTTAAAAAAAGTCATAGGGATTCAAACTTAGGTCCCCAATCTTGTAGAGCAGGCTCTCTTACCCATTAAGCCATCTCCCAAGCTCCCAGCTAACATTTTTAAAATGCACTTTATAAATAGGACATCATATCATTGTTTCAGTCATGAAGATATTAGACCAGACACCCTCGGGCCATACTGCCAGTGTAGACGATAGGACCCAACCCTAGCTGCATGACTCTAACATCTCACCCCCTCTTAGCCTCTGCTTCCATTGCTGTTCTATTCTAGTCTTGTGGCTCAGGAGAGGTTTCTAGAAACAAGTTCAAAAAGCTTGGCATACGAACTTGGTCACTGCTAATAAGCTAAGAGCATTAGGCTGGTGCCCAGGCTTCCCACCAGCAGGCCTGCATGCCAGTGTGCACAGGAGACATTAGGCAGGCGTTCAGCACATGTGCTTTCCCTTTGGCTTGGCGCTCTGGGGAGGCCCACATCATCCGAAACATTAGCTTAAGCAAAGCACCAATTAAGTAGGTGTGCTGGGTGGGGGCATGTTTCAGCTTGATAATTGTTCTTTATCCTGGGCAGATGTGGGTCAAATTCCCAGAGATGCCCCACCCTGATGCCAAAGAAAGCTGGGCAGATCTAAGAGGGCCTTAAAGAGACAGTATTGCTTTCCCAGGTGTGGCTCCTTTGCTTGAAACAGGGTCTGAGATAGGGCAACAAGTAAAGGCTTAGGTGGACAAAGAGAGGTGGGAAGTGTGGCTGTCTTATTTCCCACTTTTGTCTGAGAGGGGTCTCTAGGTACTCTAAGTGTGTGCACACGTGTACCTGCTTGTATGTATGTGCTGCGTGTGTGCACATAGGGAGGCCACAGGCCAATCTGCAGTGTTATTCCTCAGGTACCATTCACCGCGTTCTTGAAGCAGGGTCTCTTGCTGACCTGAAATATGTCAATTTGTTGAGGCTGACTGGCCAGAGAGCTTAAGATTTTAACCTGTCTGAGGGTGGATTCACAAGTAGGAATAGCCATGCCATACATGGATTTTAAAAATATTTATTTTTACTATTTGTAAACTGTGTGTGTGTGTGTGTGTGTGTGTGTGTGTGTGTGTGTGAATGTGTGTATGTACATATGAATGCAGGTACCTGTGCCTCAAGATCGGAGCATAAGATTCCCCTGAACCTGGAGTCTTAGGAAATTGTGAGTTGGGTGCTGGAAACCAAACTCAGGTCCTCTGCAAGAGCAGTCCATGCTTTTAACCATCTCTGCAGCCCTGACACCTAGATATTTTATGTGAGTCCTGAGTGCGCAAACACAGGTCCTCATGCCTTCAAGGCAAGAACTTACTGACTGACCCCTCCTGTTAGCCCTCTAGACCGCATTTTCGAGTGGTTCTTCTAAATGTTTCTTTTCCCGTGGCTTCTGTTTTCTATCTTGCACCAAGTCTACTAGAACTTCCTGGCTTGGCAGCTCTCAGTCAGTTTTCCTCAGACTTCAGCTAAGGGTCCTGGTCTGTCTGTCTTGTGGGTGGGTGCCCTTCTCCAGGCTTCCTGATCGGAACTAAAGCTGTCTGTCTCCGCTGCTCTGTACCAGGAGCAAGGTGAGTGAGGCAGGTGGTGTTGGCCCAATGGGTGAGTGGAGACACTGGAGCTGGGAGGGTGAGTACTTGGTAGGGATGAAACTTGGCCTGAGTGTCACTGGGTCTCAAGGTCTGCACTTTCCATAACCCTCTGGGGATGTCAGGCTGGGGGCAGCTTTCAGGGTCTTTACGTGAAGAGGCAGGTCCAAAGTGGATTTCCTACTCTGAGTGGTTGTAGCTATGGTCAGGTGTAGAGCTATATCTCATATCCTCAGGTCAAATCCACCTCAAACCCAACTGCTATAGAGACTAGAACTGTTCTCACACACACACACACACACGCTCACTCACACTGGAAGATATCTATTTTAATGGTGGAGGCAGACTTACTTGCTGCAGTTTCCTGACAGCCCCTGGCTGTTGGACCTATTAGCTTGTAGCTCTGCTGCAGCTCCCATGTGAGTCAGGGCGTGTGGGTTAGGTTGACACATCTGTTCTTGGGCTAGGATCTACAATCCCTGCAACTCTGCAAGGCCTTCAGGCCCCGTCCTCAGCTTCCCTTGTGGGTCTTCGATGGAGAAAGAAACCATTGGGGCTTAGCAAGGAACATGGAGTTCTCTGGCCATGGTACATGTGGTCCCTAGTCTCTTAGTGGTTCTATATTTCTACAAGGTTTCTAAGTGCCCAGTGTATGCATGGCTCTTCAGGTAGACACTTGACTTAGGACATGGCTGCCAACCTACAGAGAGTTAGCAGCCAAGGCCAAGAAGACAAAGCACACCTCCACCAACTTCCTTTCTCTTCTGACTTTTTTTCCGTAGTTGGATTTTTTTACTCTTGGGGGCTCTGTCACCCAGTTCCCAAATAAATACATGAAGGTCTATTCTTATTTATGAAAGCCCAGCATTAGATTGCTTGTTTCTAGACAACTTTTCTAACTTAAGATATCCCGCTTCCCTTTAACCATGTTTTGCCTCTGGGCTTTTTACCTCTCTTCCTTCTCTATGGCTTCCTTTTCTTCTTCCTCTGGGGCTGACCTTGTGGCTAGGTGGCAGATCCCTGGTGTCCTCCTCCCTTCTCCTTTTCTTACTCCTCCCTCTTTGCTCTTCACTCAAGCCTAAATTTCTCCTTTTATTTATTCTCTCGGCACGTCAGCCCTACCTTTCTCTGCCCATCTATTGGCCATTCAGCTCTTCATTAGACAAATCAGGTGTTTTAGACAGGCAAAGTAACACAGCTTCACAGAGTTAAACAAATGCAACATAAAAGAATGCAACACATCTTTGCATCATTAAACAAATATTCCACAGCACAAACGAATGTAGCACATCTTAACCCAATGTTCTACAACCATTATGGGCTTTGATCGTCTTTTTATCTGCTTGTGTGTGATCTGTTTCTCCTGGAATGCAAACTTCACGGGCACCAGATAATATTTTATTCAGAAGTGGGATCCCTAGTTCCTCACCTCCCACAGCTGATGACAGTCAGGGAAAGGTGCCCATTTGGGTGTGAAGTTGCTGGAAGGAGTCTGACTCCTGATGGCTGCAGTTATCACATGAGAAGTCTTATGCAATGACTTTACTGAGATGACTTGTGCAGCCAGAGTGTTCAGTGCCCTGGAGTGCCAGATCAAAGGGTACCAACATGCCCAGCTGAGGGAAGGCTCTTCCTCTGGGCCACTCTGAAGCTAGCTCTGAGAACCCCATGATCTGTACCTTCTATTTGGATCATTGTTGTGTGTCACCAGAACAGCAAAGCATTTGCACCCCTCCCACACACACTCATCTCCTCTCTTTTCACAGGTTCAGAATAGGGCTTGATGGCTCATCAAAGTGAGGCCAATGTCACTCAAGCCCCTTCACAGGACAGGCCTCCAGCAATAGGGAGCAGAAGTTTGAAAGCAGCAATCTTACCAAGCCCACATATGGTGATTTGCTATAATTATGAGCATTTATTTTTTATCTTTTGTGTGTGTGTGTGTGTGTTTTCATGTGTTTAAGTATGGGTACACACATGCTATGGGATGCATGTGAAGGTCAGAAGACAACCTCAGTTGCCAGTCCTTGCCTTCCACCTTGTTTAAGACAGGGGCTACATGTATCAGCCTGGTTGGCCTACAAGCTTTCAGGAAGTCTCCCATTTCTGGTCCTCATCCCGCCTTAGGTACGCTAGGATCACAGATGCCCGCTACCACACATCTGGCTTTAAGTGCTTTCTGGGGGTCTGAACTCAGGTCCTCCTATTTGAGCAGCAAGGGCTTTGCCTAGTGAGCTGTCTCCCTAGTCCTAATGTGAACTTTTCATCATGCAAAATAGATACAGGGAAAGGATGCCTAGAACAGAGGTTGAAGGACCAGCACTGAGTCCCTAAACAAGCCAACCAACCAACCAACCAACCAACCAACCAACCAACCAACCAACAGCAAACCCGAAAGAAGTTAAGTGCTGGTGTTTGTCCTAAATGATGGGCCCTGGGGTTCCATGTAGGGGAGGTAGCTTGCTTTCCACTGAGGTCATGCCTGTTTACCAACAGCTCTCCAGTGGTGTGACATTTAGACACATCGTATATGATATGTAGTCACTAGCTCCCTGCACTAAATGTGGGACGGGAGACAGCCAACATGCTGAGGCAGGGGGTGCAGGTCATTAATCATTTGTTCGAGGTGTGTTACATTTTCAGATAAGACTCGGCTAACAGTTTGGGGGCTGAAATACACAGAATGAATACTTCTATTCATTACAAAAATATCAGATTTATTTACTGTGTGTGCAAGGGGACAGGGTGGAGCTTGTGTGTCACAGTGCACGTGAGGGGTCAAGGCACCACCTCACTGGAGTTGCTTCTTGCCTGTCCGTGAGTGCTGGGGACTGAAATCATCGGACTTGGTGGCAGGTTCTTCCTCACCAGAGCTGTCCTTCCAGCCAATGATTCACTTTATTATTTTATTACTTCTTTTATTTTTTGAGATTCTAATATAATTATGTCATTCGGTCTTCCAGTTCTCCTTCCAAACCCTCCTGTATAACCTTTCTTGCCCTCTTTCAAATTCATGACCTTTCTTAATTAATTGTTGTTATATCCATATATACATGTATACATGTATGTACGTGTGCATGCTTGTATGTACATATGCGTGCATACATGTATCCACGAATATGGGGCTTCCCTGCAAGCAGTTCTGTTTCCTCTTGCAATTGTCTGTTCAGCACCAGTGTCCCCGCCTCACTGCACACTCTCAGCCACAGGGGCGTCTTGCTCTTGCTTGCTGTTAGGTGATCGTTGAATAAATAAATAAATAAGCCAGTGATTCAGTGAAACATGTTTAGAATTTCTTAGTTATTTATTGTAGGTTTGTCTATATAATATTTTTAAAGTATATTTTCATTTTATTTTTATGTGTTTGAGTGTTTTACCTACATGTATGTGTTTAAACATGTGTGTGCCGGGTACCCAAGCAGGCCAGAAGACATTGAATCTCCTGGAATTACAGGTGCTTGTGTGCTGCCATGTGGATGCCAGGAATTGAACTTGGGTCCTCAGGTAAAACAGCCAGTGCTCTTAACCCCTGAGCTATCTTTTCAGCTCCTATAATCTTCCCAGTGCCTTTAATCTCAGCTCTTGGAAGGCCAAGACAGGCAGATCTCTGAGTTCGAGGTCTACAGAGAGAGTTCCAGAATAGCCAGGGCTACACAGAGAAACCCTGTCTCAAACTAACAAACAACCACCCTCCCTCCCCCAAAATCCAAATCTAGGTCATGCTTTGGGGTAGGGACTATCTTGTTTGTTTCAGGCATTTGATTTTAAATTTGTCTTGAGGAAACCTCACAAAAAGAGGTAAACAGCCATGTGGCAGACTGGCAAGATGGCTCAGCGGGCAAAGGCGCAGCCTCCAAATCTGTTAAACCAAGTTCCATTAGCAGGACTCACCAGGCAGAAGAAGAGACCCAACTTCCACCAAGTTGCACTATGATTTCCACACATGTATAGTGGTACATGGGTGGGCGTGCTTGTGTGCGTGTACACGCACACACACAGTAGGGAAGGATAAATGTAACTTTTTAAACAATGACAAGTATGTGACAACTGTTTATAGGCTGCATGCTGTTTAGGGCAGCGGGGACAGAGATGTCCGAGGGCAGTGGCCAGCCCTGTGCAGGTGCTGAACTGCAGGGGATGGTGTCCTGTGTTCTGGAATTGCCTTAGGAGTGAGAGATTCTGGAGATCCGCTGCACTTTCTGTGTTATTCTCTGGAGAAGCATTTACGGTGATTTAAAGTGATTTCTGACACCCCCTCCCCAACTTGCCTGGGAATGAATAGAGCTGGCCTTCTGGACGTGCAAGGGGTCCTGAGGGCCCAGCTGGGCTGAGGATGTAACATCTGTGGTCTAGATATGTGTGTCAGGCAGGGCTGGGGAAATGAGCTAAAACGCAGGTGTGAGGGGGGACCTTTCTGTCCCGTGTGTGCTGTGTCTGTGGAGCTGTGACTTCCCACATACGAATGAAACTCTAGGGGTCATCGCCATTTTGTTTAGTGCGCCGCGTTGCCACTGGTGAAAGGCTTGTGTTGGGGAGAGTGTTTGGAGTTTGGGTGCAGTGGGGAAGTAGCTTCCCTAGTCTGATGTTGCCCATGGACCTGAAGTGGGTGTTTGTGATCAACAAAGGCTTCCTGTTGGCATCTATAATCTGCAAACTCTAGTGGAGAGAAGACACGGACGGCCAGTGGTGCTTCAGCACCAAGTCCCCACCCGTCTCATATGTAGATGAGAAGGTACTCTTGTTTCTGGTTCTAAGACTTTGCCTCTCTGTACTGTGGGTCTCCTCACTGATTGTGACTGATCACCCTTCTGTCCTTTCCCTTGTAAGTCAGCTCATGAGCGAGGTCTTTAGCGTCGTACGGATGCACTCAAACATGTTCGCGGTCCTCCCATAGTGACCTGCGGCGGGGTGAAGACTTTCAGTTTCTTGTCAGACCGCCCCTCTGGGGTGAAGACAGCTTCTGACTTGCTGTGCTCAATGTGGAAAAGGTTGCCCACTAAGTTCCTGGGCTGCCGTTAGAGATCTGTAGCCTTTCATTTGCTTGGGATGCTCCTACTTGGAGCCCATCACCACACTGAGGAGCCCAGTCAGGGGAGAGGTGCAGGGAGGGAAGCTGAGGTACTTCTGATGACAGCCAGCATGGACCACCACCCGTGTAAGTTTCAGGATAAAAGCAGCTCTTGGGACCACCACCCTTCTGAGCTCATTCGACAGCAGGACTATGTGATGACTAATGGGGGTTGAATTTTGAATCATTTAATATCCTGAGAAACCCAGAAATGGGTTTGCTGATAAGATTTCTGAGGGTTGACAACACAATTTCCTCATTTCTTGTGAAGTGTTATTGATGGTCAGGGCATGAGTTTCCAATATACTCTGGGCCTGGTACATGACTTCTCCATCACCAGAGGCACAGGAGTCCTTGCAGACATCCCGAGTCACCTTTCACAGGCAGACTCCCTGCTTGTCCCAGAATCATTTGAGCATCCCTGTCTTCCCCCAGCATGGGAAGTTGGTCTTTTCCTGCGAGATCGTCTCAGATTATTTTTACAACCTGGGTGTGTAGCTCATAGGAGAGTTCTTCTCTGACATGTGAAAGAATCTTGGTTCAGGATGGAGAGACAGCTGATTGGTTACGAGTGCTTCCTGCGTTTCCCGAGGACCCAAGTCTGGTTTCCAGCATCCACATTTGAGTGGCTCACAGTCAGCTATAACTCCAGTTCCAGGGAATCTGAAACCTTGTTCTGCCCCTTGAAGGAACAAGTCGTCATATGCACAAACCTAAACACCACACACACACACACACACACACACACACACACACACACACACAATTTTAAGACCTTTGGCTCAATCCCTGACACTTAGGAGAAAACCTTTTTACAGATTGATGTGGTCAGCACATCTTTCCACCCCCATGTCTAGCCTGTCCATAACTGGATGCTTTTTAGAGTTCAGTCTTGGTTTGCACAGCTGAAAACCACCCTGCTTTCTTCTAATCTTTGTTAGGAAGAAAAATGGAGGCTGTTCGAAAGATTCTCTATGGAGAAATAACCCCCAGGCTCTGGGTCTCCTCCTTTTGTCATCTAAGTCCTTGGACAAACTCCTAAGATGTGTCTGGGCCTCCATCTCCTGATACTGGATTCTGTGCCCCCTGGTTTGTCTTGCTAATCACATTGTGACCAATGGGCACAAAAACGAGGGCCTACTACCATGTGGGCTCTCCGTGAATGAATGAATGAATGAATGAATGACCTCGTTCATTCATGGTGGGTAGGTCCACCATGGGAGAGTCCTAGGTGAGTGGAGTACACCCCATCATGATAGCTTGGTTAAAGAGATGAAGGGGAAAGGATTTCTGTCACCTGGTTCCAGCTTGACATGGAGGAAGGTGAAGCCTAACCAACCTCCCTCCTCTCTTCTCACCCTGGTCGGTATGTCCCACAGGGGACAAAGGATGCCAACGGCAGCTGCCTAAATAAGATACCTGGAGGCAGTGTCAGCTTGCCACCTCAGGAGCCTCCCTACCCCAGGCTGAGCCAAAGCTGGCAGCTGCAACTCCTGGGCCACCTCTTAGACCCCGTGAATGTCACCTGCCCAGAAGGATCCGGTGCTGTGACAGAAAGATTTTCCGCTTGTTTCCCCTTCTCCCTCCCTCTCCAGCCTAACAGGGGCCATTTCCTCAGAGCGGAACTGCTCCATGCGGGCTCGTAGGAGGGATCCATAAACCGAGTTTATTAAGCAACCGAGAGGCATGTAGCTGGGGCGCCAAGAAGATCCAGTCAAACACACCGGAGTTGTTTATTTTTTTTTAAGTTTCTGAGCGAATGTATATTTCTGCATGTTTAGAGAGTGGCAGCCCTGGAAAATGAAGTTTATTTATCTATCAGATGCACATCACATAAACAGCTGCAAGCGGCTTTGCCTCCCATGTGGCTGTGGCTCTCGGCTCTAACCTACCATGGCTGAGTGGCGGTTCCATTTTTCTTGACCACGCTGCCCTCAGCCAGGCCTCAAGTGGCCTGCAAGAGGAGGGCAGCCTGCTTCTGGGCACGGCCTGGGTTGAAAAGCAAGCTTCTGTTAGCAGTGTGTGTCAGGGGTTGGGGGCGGGTGCTTAGAGGTGCTTTAGAACCTTCTCTGGCAGCCTAAAATAATTTTATCGATTGCTTCATCCAACAAACGATAATTGTTCCTTTTTCGGCAGTGTTAGACCCTAGCGATGCAAAGGTGGTAAAACTAGTCCCTGGGAAACCCTCCCTCCCATAGAAGAACAATGGCCTGAGAGACTCTGCCTGCTTGTCCTGGTCCCCCAGCAGCGACAGCTGTCCCTCATCTTCCTCCAGCTCTGTTCCCACGTGCGCCTGGGGAGTGAGCTTAAAGACACTTCCGGAAATGAGGAAGGTCAGGAAGCTGAAGTGTTTGGAAGTCATTCCCTGCTCTCCACAGAACTCTACTGTGGCTTGGGACTGCTCTGGGACTCCATGTGCTCTGATTTATTAAATGTGGATGTCTTGAAAATACGGAGCGAGATCCCTGGACGGCCGAAGGGATGTATCAACTTTTCCCCCTCGACAGCTTAAGGCAGGCCAATGTGAGGTCAGGAGTGAACGAGCATGAGGCTTCACACCAGTCAGTACCAGCGTCTTGTTTGTCACAAAGGACGTTGGGTTATGTGAGCTCGTCTCAATAAAAGAAGAATAGGCTATCCTGGCCAAAGGTTTTGAACATTGTTTTGTTTTGTTTTTGTTTTTCTCTATGAAGGGAAGGTCATGATTATAAGATGGATTATTATGGGCACAGAATAACTAAACTGGAGCTCCCAGAGCAGAATGTCCTGTGTCTTTATCCCTTGGTGAGTGGCATCTTCACTCTGAGTTCCAAACAGCCTGGCTCTTTCTCTAGCCAGTTGTGTAGCAGGATGGTGAAGATCCTTACTCAGCCTGCCCTGCCACAGAGCACAGCACCCTGGGGTGGGGGTGAGGATGAGAAGTCAACAGCTTCCCAGAATAGTGAGATCTGAAGAGCGCTCAAGATATGGACCTGGAGAGCCCAGAAGAGGTGAAAGGTCACTCCCAGGCAGGATCCAGGCCCAGTAAAGAGCAGCGGAGAAGTTGATTTTAATATGGGCCCACATCAGATAGGCTGGAAGGCTAAAGGGTGGCATGACTTTGGGCAGACTCTCACTTGCCATGCTGGTTGGCACCCACAGTGACCTTGAGGAGACCTGTCCTGGGCATGGACAACTGCTACTGTTGGCCATGCCCAGCAGAGGTCAGCTGTTGTGGGAACTCATTCCGCCAAGAGCCTTGGGGTACCAGCCTTAGAGTGGGGATTCTTGTCTGCACAATTGACTGCTTAATAAGCCCCACCCTAAGGCTGGTACCCCAAGGCTATTGGTGGGATGAGTTCCCACAATAGTCAGCCCTGTGCTGAATGGTCTCCTAGTATCATCTTTGGGGCACCTCGGAATATATTCCTGTCTGACAGCGGGGCCTCACAGGTGTCATCAAGTTAACATAGGTTCCTTAAGATTGGCTCTCATTCAGTAGGACAGATGTCCTTCTAAGAGGCAAGTTAACCAAGGGCACACGGGAGGAACGCCAGTAAAGTGACACGAGATGCAGCAACTGAAGCGTTGAGGCACAAGTCATGGAGCCCTAAGAATGGTTGGAGTGACCCAGGATGCAGGGGACCTCCAGGAGCAAGGAAAGGGGAGGAAGGAGTCTTCTACGGGCTTCAGAAAGAGTCCAGTCCCACAGACATCTTTACCAGGGACTTGTAGCCTCCAGCACGTGTGAGACAGTTAGTTCATGTTCCGGCCACTTGATTTTTGTTACAGAAACTCCTGGAGAAGACTATTTCTCTCTCTCTCTCTCTCTCTCTCTCTCTCTCTCTCCCTCCCTCTCTCCCTCCCTCTCTCTCCCTCTCTCTCTTTTTTTGTAGCAAGGTGTATTCTCTGTTTACTTCCCTCAGGATGTCCCTGCTTGAATACCCCAAATCCAGTAAAGATGACTTTTCAGATGGGAGAGAATTAGAGTTTCCTTACACTGTGAAGTTATTTGAATGGGGCTTCTCTTCAAGCAGGTGAACAAAAGGGGCAACGTTTGCCGTTGGGCAAAGATATGTGACGGTCTATCAGATCAGCGTTACCTGGCACTGAGAGGCACTTGTATGTTCTGCTGACTTGGAAAATACAGGGAGGAGCTGAGACATGCTTCCTGCTGAATGCGTGAGGAATCTGCCCTGAGATCCAGAGTGCCAGAGCAGAATCCAGCTGACACCCTGTGCTAATGTAGAGGCTTGCCCAGATCCTCTGTGAGCAGCAGAGCCCACCCATGGGCCTGTGAGAACACCTTTACCTGGTTTTCTATCTGTCTGTCTGTCTATCTATCTATCTATCATCTGTCTGTCTATCTATCTATCTATCTATCTATCTATCTATCTATCTATCTATCATCTATTTGTTTTTTTGAGACAGGGTTTCTCTTTGTAACCCTGGCTGTCCTGGAACTCAGATAGAGTGGGTCTGGGGATAAGACAGTTGACAGGGAGGTAAAAATGATGAGGCAGGGGTATGGTCAACACTGGTGGGGTCACCAGAGACTGCTGTCAACAGTGAAAATATTCCAACAGAAAGCATGTTCAGAGGTCCAGAGCCAGTAGCAGGGCCGAGGTCTGAGAAATAAAGGAGCTGGAGGCGGGACATGTTTGGAGCAGGAGTCCCTCTGGCTCCTTTGAGGACAAAGGCTCTGTTTGTACCCAAGCTCCCTATAGCTTTGTCATGATGGGGAGTAAGAGACATGGGGGCTGAGAAGAGCACCATAATAGGCTGGTACCCATCCCTTCTAGGTCCCCAGATAACTTAGCAAAACACCCAGGGAATCAATGGTATATCATTCTTGGAGAATATGGTCCCTGCATGCTGAGGAATGGACAGCGGTCAGGCTTCCTTCTGAGAGTCATACAGACTCTGTTGTGACTCCTGGTGTCCTAGGTGGGGGTTTCCATAGTGCCCGTCATGGTGGTAAGATCTGATGGACATGCTCTATACACAGTTGACAGCCAACCATCCCAGTGTTTCCAGTGGTTCAGGTTCAACCTCAGGGTGGTAGCTCAGTGAACAGGAAGCTTGGGTTTAAAAATTGTGACTGCAGCTACCACCAAAGGTACGGACAGCTCTATCAGTGTGTACACTAGGCATCATTGAGCAAGCCCAGGTTGCTGCAGTGGCCCAGGAAACCAAACCCAAGTAAGATGTTACAGAATTTTCTTCAGACCCACCCTCCCGTCCCCACAAGGCTCTTCTTGTGTGAACCCAGAATGGAAGGCTTCTAGTTGCCTGTCTCCCTTGGACTTGCTCCAGCCACTCTGCCCGCGTGTCCTCCTTGGTTTTACTGTCCACTTGACACAAACTAAAGTCACATGGGAAGATGGAACCTCGAATAAGGAATTACCTACATTAGATCGGCATCTAGATGGGGCAGTTTCTTAATTGATGCAGGAGGGCGCAGTCCGCTGTGGGTGGTACCATCCTTGGAGAGGTAGCTAACTGTGCATCTGGGAACAAGCCAATGAATGGCGTTCCTCCATGGTCCCTGCTTTAGTTCCTACATACAGTTTCCTTCCCTGAGCACCTGCCGTAATGTCCTTCCACAATGAACTTTATATAACATAAAAGGTGAAATAAGGGGCTGGAGAGATGGCTCAGTGGTTAAGAGCATTGTCTGCTCTTCCAAAGGTCTTGAGTTCAATTCCCAGCAACCATATGGTGGCTCACAACCATCTGTAATGAGATCTGGTGTCCTCTCTGGCCTGCAGGCACACATGTAGGCAGATATTGAATGCATAATAAATGAATAAATATTTTTTTAAAAAAAGGTGAAATAAGCCTTCCCCCAAGTTGCTTCTGGTCAGCGTTTCACCATAGCAGCAGAAAAACAAGGTAGTGAGTACATCAATGAAACAGACTCCTACCCAGCATAAGGAGGCTGAATTCAATACCAGATACTCAGTTGAATCAGAATTTCAAATAAATGATGAGTAATGCTTTGATGGATGCATATCCCATGCGATATTTGTCCATATGATGCTATATGAGCAAATACAATAAAAAACAATCAGTTGCTGTTGACCTCAAATTCAGATATAAGGAATCCCAGATTTGGCAAACACATTCCTCAGAGTTCAGAAGTAATGTCTCATTTGGAGGAAATGAGGCTAACAATGGTTTTCTAAACCTCTTTTCAGCACACTGAGAAATTTTATAAAGAAAACAAATGGTTCTTTTCCCCTACTTACAGAATGGCACAAATGGGAATATAAGTGATAAAGATGTCTCTTCCAGCGGTCAGAAAAACTAACAATAGCGTGGGTTTCTAGGCTATCTGGAGGGTCTATTAGCAGAAATAGAGGGAGCACTCTGCCCTAGACAGTGTAAACCAATGCCTACTGATAGTCTCAAAGCCAGTTATGTCTATGAGTCATAGTTCACAAATATATAGAGAGATACAGGGGCTCGGGAGGACCATGTCATTTGCCTAATGTCAGCCTGCAGAGAGAACCAGCAGGAAGTGAGGCCAGGGTTAGAATAGGGCTCCAGCAAGGGTGGGCCAGAGGCTCTGGTACGGAAGTGAAACAAAGAACATGAATCCATGTAACTGGAAGTTTCTCTCCTGCCCGTCAGCTCCAAAATGGCCACTCAGAAGCTTAATATTAATTGCAAACTGTTTGACCTATTAGTTCAGGCTTATTATTAACTAGCTCTCACAACTTATATTAACCCATTTCTATTATTATAGGTTCATGGCTTGTTAACTCACATCTTGCTTCCCCGCAGCTCCTGGCACCTCTCTAACTCCGCCCCTTTTCTCCCTGTATTTGTTTGGATTTCCTGCCTGGCTCTATTCTGCCTGACTATTGGCCAAATCCGCTTTTTTATTAACCAATGGCAACAGAACATATTCACAGCATACAGAGAGACACCCCACATCAGATCCATCACTCACAGAGAGCAAAGCCCTTTAACAGTGCTTTCGGACCCTGCGGATTGTCAGTATTCCATGTGTCCTTTTCTGTCTGTGAGGGGCTCCATGGCCACCTACAGATTCTCAAATCTGTGCTTGCTCAACTCTTTTATGTGTAATGCTATCGTGTTTGCATATAAGCTGCACATCTTTCAGTACACTGTAAATAGCCTCTAGATTACTTGTGATACCTGAGACGATGTAAACGTAATACAAAGGGTCACTCTACTGCATGGTTTGGGGACAGTGACACAGCACACAAAATATGTGCACATTAAATTTAATTTTTTTTTTTTACCAAATTTCTCTCTCAGATAGTTGAATCTATGGACATAGTGGACATAGAGCCAGGTGGTGGTGGTGCACACCTTTAATTCTAGTATCCTGGGAGGTAGAGGCAGGTAGATCTCTGTGAGTTCAAAGCCACCCTGGTCTACAAAGTGAGTTCCAGGACAGCCAGGGCTACACAGAGAGACCTTGCCTTTGGCGGGCGGAGAAGTCCTTGGATCCATAGACACAGGACCTGAAGATCTGCAGAGTGGCTTGTACCTCACTGTACACATGGATCTGTGGGAACAAGGGTCAGACACAAAGTCCATTATGGCTGGATTCTACATCCCAGGCTCATACAGTCACACCCCTACAGTCAGCCAGGGATGCAGCCCCAGGAGTCACCGTCAGCATCTACTTCCCCCTGGCAGTGTTCCTGGCTCAGCTCCCAATGCCGTAGATTTTCTTATTATCAGCGATCACCTAGGGATACCTCACAGGATTTGAAAACAGATAACCCCCAAAAGACCATGGAGTTGACAGGACAGGAAACACCCAGTGAATGTCTGCCGGAAAGCCCTCCTGCTCCATGCTAAGAACATGCTAAGTCATGATCCTACAAATGGGGACCTGCCAAAACTCAGAGTGACCTCTTGGACAATGAAGGTAGTGGCCCCTACTTCTGGATGAGGTGACTGGCGGAGAGAAAGCAGAACTGGCTGGGATCCTAAAGGCATCTGGAATAGTCAGCCTTGGCTTCTAATTTGATTGGGTCTAGAATCACCATGGAAACAACTGTCTGTGCATAGTTGTGAGGGAATATCTAGTTTAGATTAACTGAGGAAGGGAGACACACCCTAAATGTGAGTGTCACCATTCTATGGGGCGCGGGGCGGCAGTCCTGGACTGAGTAAACTTGAGAAACTGAGCTCTCTTCTTCCTGTCAGGAGCAAAATGACCAGCTACCTCCCGCCCCTGCTGCCATGACTTTCTTGACATGATTGATCCAAAAGAAACCTTTTCTTTCTTAAGTTGGTTTGCTCAGGTAATTGATCATAGCAAGGAGACAGACAATACAGTTTGTCCCCAGGGCTGGAAGGGCGGTTGTGTTTTCACAAGAACATAGCCCTGAGTAGGGCCCTTGGTGGAAGGGAGCTGGGGACCTAAGGCCTGGAGGCCACAGTGTAAAGGAACTCCGACTAGACACGCCAAGGGCAGGAAGTAGACTCTAGCTTAAAGCCAAGCTGCAGAGTTTGTTCTAAATCTTGCTCATCCAGGGAAAGAGATAGGGCCACAGCCAGGGCATGTGGACCAGCATCCTGGGGGGGGGGGGCGGGGAGGGGTCAGCCACTCTATGGACAGAGAAGAGGTAGTAACTAACACCCTGGACTGCTGATGCCCGTCTTTCAGGCTGGCTGCCAGCCCCAGATAGTCCATCTCAGCTGGGACTGGGCAAGCCCTGGATTCTTTTGCAGAAACGCCTCCCACCAACCACCGCACCAGCTGCACAGCAGGAACCCCTGGAAGCCAGGAGCAGTGTGGGCATGACCGTGTTCCTACAGTCCTGGAAAGCCCTTCTCTTGCTACCCATCAGGCTACCCAGAGTCAGCGTGCTGGCTTCCCACGTGTCCGTCCTTCTTCTGCCCGCAGGTACGCCCACGGCCACAAGGGGGTGCTAGCGTCCGCTGTTCATTTACCTCCTTGTTCCTGAGGAACAAAGAGCCCCTAGACTCTGACCTGAGGTCCGAGGTCTCTTTCACCTTGGGACACCTGCTTTCTGGGTCCCCGAATATCAGTTCAGAGAAGAAGTTAACTTTTGTTCAACGCTGTTCTTAGAAATCTGTGAAAGAAATCTCCCCCTCCTTGGGAGCCTTTCTCCCTAACTGGGGACAAAATACAAGCGCTCTGGGACCCTAAAAGGGTTGCAAGCCTTGTGGTTGCGCGCACCACCCTGCTCTGCATTCCCTGCCTCCTTCTCCTCCGAGTTCAGCAGGATCCTGGCAGCAGCAGCAGTTTCCTCCCTTTTGGTTTATTAAGGCAATTTCTTTACACAGTTAGACAAAATAGGCACACATCCTCGAGAAATAGAATAAGGAAAAAGCAGAAATCGGCAGAAAAGGAGGCCCGCACCGTGGAAACTGGGTCACCGCAAACAAAATGACACATAGCTAAGTCAGTCTTGCCCTAAAATGGCTTTTTCTCCCTAATTTCCAGGTAGACCTTACTGTGTAAAGCCTCACGGAAATATGGTTCCCGGGCACCCCATGAAGGGATGGGAGGAGGCTAGGTTTCAGTCCCCATCAATCAGCGAGAATCTATTTGCAGTCCCGTCAGCTACAAGCACAGCTCACCAAACTGCTCTCGCATGGCAGGCAGGCCAGGCCCTGGGAACCTGGAGAGGCAGAGGCTATGTCTTTCTAGCTCCTCTCTCCAGGACCACTGTGCAAGGTGCATCTCTGCTGTGCTTGCCCCGGGACCAGGGCCGTCTGGGTTCAGAATGTTCTTCTCACTGGGCACGCATAGCTGTGGATTTCCAAGGGTTGGAGGGAACAGTGAACCTCAGTGTGGGGACTTGGAGGCCCACAGAAAGTCTCTCTGAGAGTAAGGGCTGACTTGGCTGGGGGGGGGGGGGATGTCTCAGGATGGGAAGGTAATGCAGGACACAGGTTCACTGTATTTGTTGAACAAAACCTCTCCAGTGTTTCTCCCATGCTGGGTTCCATGCTAATCAGTAGAGTGCGTGCTCCTAAGCCAGTGAGTGGTTCTCAACCTGTGGGCTGCGACCCCCTCCCTTAGAGGTAGAACAACATTTTCATAGACGTTCTCTAAGACCATCGGAAAACACAGATATTTACATTACAATTCATAGCAGCAAAGTCAGTTATGAAGTAGCAATGAAATGATTTTATGGCTGGGGGTCACCACAACATGAGGAACTGTATTGGAGGGTCACAGCACTAGGAAGGGTGAAACCCCTGTCCTGAGTCCTATTGACAGTGCAAGATGCTCCTGTCCAGGCCATGGGAGCAGTCTAGATGGGTTTGGGTAGGAAGGAGCAACCCCTGAAGGCCTCCCAGAGGAGGAGGAAGTTAAGCAAGGGCTTGGCTTGCACCGTCTAGCCCGGTGTCATGAGAGCAATAGCTTCTTACGTCTCTTGTTCACCACGGCAACCCTAGCTGCACATGGCTTTGGAACTCTCAGAATGTGGCTAGCGCTACCAAATTGGAGCACAGGGCTCCAGGCGGGGATGTGTGGCAGGTGGGAACCAATGGTAGATTGAATCTGATAGTGAATGTCTTCCTTTTTGTTCAGCCCTGGGGTCCAAGCATATGCCTAACTTCTCTGCAGTCTGCTGAGGGGTGTGGGGTGGGCTGCTGTCGTGGAGGTAGGCCCTGTGTGCTGAGGGTGGGGATGACGACAGAAGGGCCCGGAGGTTTGCAGCCAAGAAACGACACACCATCCATTGCTCTTGAACAGCAGTGGGCCAGGATTAGAGGAGTCTTCCGGTAGAGGCTCATGATGAGTAGGCAGGGGTCAACAGCAGCGCTCACAGGCAGCTGCCAGTTCTTCCTCGCAGAGTTCTTGAAATACAGCATGCCCTTCCGTGACAGGTAAATGACAACCTCTCAGCTTCTTCGGACCTCAAGGTGTAGGCCAGAAGACCCTCAAGCGATCATCAGAGAACTTATCCTTTAGGATAGAGGGGAGGCAAGGACGCAGTGGGGGAGGGCACCTCAGTTACGCAAATTGTGAAGAGTACAGCATTCTACAGCCCTTTGACAAGAGTGGGGCGAAAACCAAACCTGGGGGGCCTGGACCGAGTGCTGTTTCTGCTACCCTGTGCTGCTTGTCAACCACCAAGAGACTCACCGCGTCCTAGCTGACCAGGTGGCTGCTGTGGCTCAGCAGCTAACCAACTGGGTCCGTTCTCACAGTCAGGTGAGCGCTGGGCGCAGGGCCGTGTTGAGATGAAAGCCCACACCGTTCACCTGTGGAGTCTCCTCTACTTGCTTTTATATTTTTTTTTAAGTGAAATTATTCAAATAGCCAGCAAAGGAGGAAGAATGATACCACTGTCGTGTGGACTCCGGAGAGAGAAGGTGTATGTTATTAGATTTGCTGGACCCGTGCATTTACGTGGTTTTCCCTAGCAGGGTGGTCCTCAGGGCCCAAGGCGTCCTCTGGTGTGCGTTTTACCCAGCTCCATACAATCCTTTTACCAACCCCCGGGAACTCCTGCATAGGTGCAGGAGGTACTGACCAGCACTGAGGTGCCTCACTCCACTCCCTGCCTCCATGTTCTGAACAACCAAGGACACCGCCGTGCCAAGGCTGACCTCTCAGGTGGTCCTCATTGGACTGTTCGGCTGGGGTGAAAGGGCATGCCAGCAGGAATGGCTCTAGAATCTATTAGTGAAGGTTCTTACTAGTTATTAGTAATAGCTCAATAATGATAGCACAGTCACAGCAGGCTTCAAGCTCAGTCCCTTGATGGCCCTGGGAGGGGGGCGGGGATAGTAACCTGTGGGTTGGTTGGTGGTTATTGTAGAACACACGTGGCCTCTCCCCATGTACCAAAGTTTCTGGAATTCCCGGTAAGTACCCTAGTGTCTGTCCCATCCTCATCCATTCATGTTCTTTGGAATTCACGAGGCAGCTGCATCATAAGAATCAATACTTCCCCTCCTCTGCTACGGAGAAAACAGATGTCTCAGAGACCCAAAGTAACTGGCTCAGGTTCACACAGAGCTGACAATGAAGAGGAAGGCCTGCCACGAGGCCTCCCACCATCAAAGAGCGAATCCCCTTGGCATCAAAGTGAGATAGTCCTTCTAAGGAGGCCGTTCTTCTTTTTTAGACACTGTCTCGTATAGCCCAGGATGGCCCCTTGCTCCCTACCTGAGGCTATCTTTGGATTGCTGGCTCTCTGTCTCTACCTGCCCTAGTACTGGGACATCCCCACGTCTGGATCCCAGAAGGACTCCATATCCTCAGGGAAGCAGATCCATCCAGTTTAGAAGCCTGGATGACATTCAGCGTCAATATGGGAGCAATGCCTTTTGCCTTAGTGAAATGCCACAAATGGATGGGTGGGACAGAGAGATTGGGTTCTTTTCTCATCCAAAGCTGCCAGGCTGTGGTCCTGGACTGCAAGCCTGCCTGATCTCTAGTCTCTTTGGACTTTATAGAGACATCACTTACAGACTAAAACCCATCATTTTGCATGTAGCCTGGCCCACACTGGCAGGACTGGAGACCCCTTCAATGCCACACAGCCTTTGTTCACCCAACATTTTCATAGGGTGAGGGAAACCCAACCCATTAGAATACAAATTATTAAAAGGAAACATCAGAATCTCAACAGAGAGAGGCCGAGCCTCCCCCCGCCTCCCCGCCCCCTTTCTCCGCTCACAGTGATGGGCTAACCGCACAATTTTGTTTCTTGAAATGTATAGGATAGCTAAGTTCTGGAGCCCTCGTTTTTCTTTCATCCTATTGATGTATCATTACTAGAGTAGCGGGGGAGGGGGCGTCCTGAGCCCTTCTGGGGAAAAAGAAAAGGGTGACTACTCAAGACATTTTGTAAAAGGGGAAAATTGGAAAGAAAGGAGGCCCCCGTAGGGGGTGGAGGGTGGAGAATGTGGCCTTGTCTAGGGTTTCTTTCAGCAGCAGCCTGCCGCCTCGCCGCCTTCAGTTCAAACTGTCACCTTCAGTTCTTGCTGGCTTTTCTGCCCTCACCCCCAGAACCTCAACAGATTGGGGCTTATTTACCTATTCACACTCGGCCGTGGAAACTCATTAATAGGCTTATTAGTAACAGCATTCACGGGGGACCATTGACAAAAGGGGTTCCAGCCACTTGAAGAAGGGAGAGGGGAGAAAACCCGCAAAGAGATTATTTTCTCATTCAGAAGCCTGGCTGGGGCAAAAGCTTCCCTGGACCCTTGAGGTCACTTGAAGTCTAAATATGATGCAAAATTGATTTCTTCCAAAAATTCCAGGCATACTTAATTTTTTTTTTAACTTAAGAATTGCCTATTGTGGATTTGTGGACTTTGCTCACTTGAGAAAAAAAAAGTGTTCTTTGGTAATCAGGGACTTTGGATGGATGGCTACCTTTTCATCTCTGTACAGAACAAATTCTGCACACTGCCTCTGACGTTAAAGAAGGTGTTTTTGTTTTCAGCGGAAGACTTCCCTCCCATTCAGCATCCATAAAGCTATGGGTGAATGGGGGGACAGGGACAGCGGCTTCCTGGGTCATTAATTTATGTGAGAATGTGCTAACCTCGTTTTCAATGGCTGGTAGACCCGCTGCAGTATGGGAAAGGGCTCTCTGTGTCCTGAGACACGGAGTTTCCCATCAGTGGGGAACGTAAAGATAGAAGTACCAGCTTGGAGTGGGACCCTAGCCTTTGGTTTGTGATTGCAGGTCAGAGAAGGCCCACACATGGGCACTGCCAGGGAATGGCTCAGTGTCACCTGGCTGAGGTGTCCCGATTCAGGCCAGAGGGCTCATCCAAAATGCATCCCTTCCCAGTGAACAGACAGACAGATCATTTTGTTTGGGAATCGGGTTGTTATTTTTGTTGAATTTCCAAACTATTATTTCATAGCTATCTGCCTAAGGCATAGAAAATGGATTTGTTACTCCTAGCTTTTGAGCGATTTGCATAAAGGTTTCCCAGGCTATTCTGTGAATAAAAATGATCTTCTAATCATGCAGGGCCTGAGGAACCCATTGGGTAAATGGCATAAAGTCTAAGTATTAGGGACTCTGGTGCTGCTCCCATTCCAGATCTGCTTTCCCGAGTGGGCTTTACTGTCTGCTTGTGTCTGTCTTCAGGCATCAGAAGGAATCTTTTTGAACTTAGTGACCTTTCTGAGTCAGGATCTCAAGTAGCCCAGGCTGGACACACACTCAACATGTACCTGAGGCCGACTCCAAACTCCTGAAGTTTTCTTCATCTGCTGAGTTCTGGGAATACAGGCATGTGGTACCATACTTGGCTCAATAATTAAGATTTAAAAAAAAGTTATTTATTGAGAAAAAGTGTAGCTCAGTTGACCAGACTGGCTTCAAACTTACTATGAAGACCAAGTTGGCCCCAAACCCAGGGTAATCCTCCTGCCTCACACTTCTGAGTGCTAGGATTACATCTCGAGATTAAGCACAATTGCTCAAGGGTTGCGTGAGTGAGAGGGTGTACTGAAAGATAAATGATCCCAAGATAGTGTAGCAGAAGAGACACATGGGAGATGCCAGTCACTGACAGCCCGGCCTGACATTTAGTTAGGGAATCCTGCTTTGCAACTGAAGAATGTAAGATTCAGAGAAAGAAGAATCCAATTTGCTCAAGATCAGATGACTCTTTCTGATAGAATTGGGTATGTAAGTTCCTTTATTTTTGGGCTGGAAATCAAACACAGGTTTTTGTACATGCTAGGTGAGTGACATCTCCAAGCTCTCTAGATCTTGAGTTTCTTCCCTTTCTCATATCTATCTTTCTATTTGTCCATCCATCCATCCATCCATCCATCCATTATCTATCTATTTATTTTCATTTTATTTGATGGGTATGGATGTTGCCTGTCTGTCTGTCTGTACACCATGCATGCAGTACCCGCAGAGGCCAGAAGAGGGCTTTGGGCCCTTTGGAGTGGGAGTCAGCGGTGGTTGTGAGCCAGCCTGTGGATGCTGGCAATTGAACCAGAGTCTCTGGAGGAACAAACAGGCAGTGCTCTGCTCTTAACCACCAAGTCTTTTCTTCAGCCTCTCTTTTATTTTAAAGATTTAGTTTTATGTTTTAGATTATGTGTCTGTGTCTTTGTGTGGGGCATGTGCTCCTCAGTGCAGTTTCCTAAGGAGGTTACAGACCCTTGTGAGGGTCTGGAAGAGCAAGAAGCATTCTAAACTGCAGAGCCATCTTCCCAGCCAACGCTCCTTTGGGTTTCTTTATGCTAATCTACATTGATACTACTGATCTAGATATGTTCTGTTGCAGATTTTGGCTTTTTCAAAGACACCCCACGTTAATAACAACCAGTTGAAGCTAACCCCCACAGAATTTGGGTATGCTGCACTGCAGGCAGATGTGCGGATTAAGTACAATTACCTATTCCTTTTTAAGGATGGCTTCCCAAACACATGCCCCCAATCCTCTCTATGTTCAGAAGGACAAGATAATGCAACATCTCCCACGAATATTAGTTACTCCCACCCTCAAAGCTTCCATGGCGTGAAATGTCCCCAGTACCCTACAGACATCTTCTAAGGCGTCTGAAGGTCCACAGCATTCTGTTGTTTGTTTCTTAACTTGACACTAAACCACGAAAAGCATCCACTCTGTACACCTAAGCGGGCTAGGGAGGGAGACCGCGGCGATACAGGGCGTACGACCCGTCGGTTACTAGCCTGGTTCTGAGAGGTCATCTTCGCACCCCTGCCGGCAACGCGGCAGGGCGCCTCAGGCTCCCGGGCGGGTGTCTCTTTGCGGCTGCTAGTCCTCGGGAGCGGCGAGCGGCGCTGATTGGCAGAGCGGGCGCCGCCGTCCAGGAAACGGCTCGGGTTTCAGCGGGGGGCGTGACCCGCCCGAGGAGGCTGCGGCGGCGGCGCGGGCTGCGCGGGGAGAGCGCCGAGAGAGGCGAGCGGCGGCGGCGGGCGCGGGACGGGCGCACGGACGATCGAGTCCGCGGCCGCACGAGCTCCGGCGCGGGGGCTGCCTGCGCGTCCCTGGCCCGGCGTGGCGACTGCTCTCCGGGCTGGCGGGGGCCGGGCGTGAGGCCCCGGGCCTCAGCGTTCCTGCGCGCTGCGAGTGTTCGCTACTCGCCAGCAAAGTTTGGAGTAGGCAACGCCAAACCCCAGTCCTTTCTTCTCGCTGCCCAGATCCGAGGGCAGTCCCGGCGTCATGTCCTCGCTGTTCAGCGATCCCGGGCGTGCGTGAAGCCTCGGAACCTTGCCGCCGGCTGCAACCCAAGGGATCTTTCTCTTTTTGGAGTTTTTCTCCGAGCTCCTCGTCTGCTCCATCCCGACCCACTCTGGGCTCCGGCACAGCACCGAGCGCGGAGGAGCGCTGCCATTCAAGGTAATCGCCGTGCCGAACGCCTCCGGGAGCTTCGCCAGCTGGGAAAGTGGGCGCTGTAGGAGGACGAGGGGCGCAGAATCCCCGGGAGGAGGGCGCCGGGGAAACGATTTGGGGGCGCGCCCTGTCGGTCTCTGGCTGGATTGGTGATGGGGGAGTGAATGCATGTGGATGACTGGCTTTGGGGGAGTTCTTTCAGCACCTCCATCCAGATGCTGACATCTGTGTCTGCCGCCGGCACCCTTTCCCTGTCAGACTCCGGCGGGCAGTCCTGCCGACTGGGCGCGTTCCTCTGAGCTCAGAGCCGGCGCGCCATGGGGCCGCCTGCCAGTGGCACAGCCCAAAGGCGGGGGCTCGGGAAGGGCATCTTCGGGGTGCCTGGGCTCTGAGAGCTCCAGCCCAGCACCATACAGGCCATTGGGAGAGGGTTTTTTTTTTGCGGGGGGGGGGGAGAAACTGCTAGAGAGTGTCCGGCGACAGCCCTAAAGGGATGGGGATGCCCGGGTGGCACCTTAGGGTCAGCAGTGGCTCGGGTCCCGGATTCCAGTGCCGGGCGTCACTCACCCGCCACAGCGGTTGGCGCAGAAGGGATCGCAGCGCGCCTGGGGCTAGGGGGCGAACTGGACCGACTTTTCCTAGTTCTCCTAGCTGCTCTGACCGCAGCCGCGCCGAGATGTCGAAAGCGCAGGCGAGTTCTAACTTGCGCGCTCATTCTTCAGCGCTGGGGAATCGGCCGAGGGCCCTGCGTGGCGCTGACTTCCACCGTCGCGGCCAGGGGGCCGGCTGGGGAGGCCGGCTCTAGGCGCGGAGCCTCCTCCGTGTTCCTGCAAACTTCCCAAGACCTTCCTTCCTTCCTCACCCCCCCCTCCCCAGTTCAATAAAACCTACCCTTAAAGGAAGACTTGCTTTCAAACTCAGGGCACCCATTATGTGTTTGGTGTGAAATGCTATCAACATTTAAAACTCTATTGTCCCCGGTGTCCCAAATCCCTGTAAATCTTCCACCAGCCTCGACTCATTTTCATCTGAAAAGCCTGTTTAGTTTGAATAGAAAAGCAATCAGGCGCCCCTCTCCCTCTCGTTGGAATGTCAATTAAAATGCAGATTTCTCAGAGCTCTTTAGCGCCCCAAGAAGAAGGACAAAACTGGATATTCCAGACTGACAAATGAAAGAAATGCTACTATGAGTGAGGTGTTGATGTGCACCTCAAAGTATCCAATGAAACAGGAGGGCAGGAATTGTGATCTTACGGCAGTGTGCATTTTTGGGATTTCCTTGTGTTTAAGTCCCCCCCCCCCCCCCCACCTCCAGTCATTGACAGCTCCCTTCCCTGTTTAGCTACGGCGAGAAGTAAGGAAACCTTGGGTCCAGATAGGGGTCTACATTTAGTATTAGCCTGGTAGTGTTGACTTCTCCCATGAGAAATCCTCTTGGGAACAAAATGCCAATTGCTCAGCGCGCTAAGGCATCCTGGGATTGAGGTAGCAGGCTGCACCCCCTACCCCCAAGCTGGCCCTCAATTAGCCTGATAGGGAGAGGGTGCAAAGTTGCGTGGCACTGAGCAGGCTCACCAGCCAGGCCCTTTCTGCCGGTCACTTTGCCTGTCTTTGGAGGCAGACTTGCGCGGAGGTGACCCCAAGGGGCGGGTGGCCCGTGAAGAGCCATCCGTCAGAGCGAGGGTGAGGACTCCTCCCTCGTAGACTGAGAAGAGAGTTCCCTTTCAGGGGGGAAAAATAAACACGCTGGGGCTTTCACTGGGGCTCAGCCTCCAGGAAGGATTATGGTATTGAAGGCAGGAAGCTGGGATTGTGACCGCCAGCAGCATGCTGGGCCTGTGTTCCCAACACCGAGCCTTGGGACCTAATTATCCTGCCTAGGAGGTCGCTCAGCACTTTTGTCCACTCCGGTGAGGAGCTGCGCAGACCTGCTGCCTTCCTTCTCACCTTACAGAGGTTTGAGGAGGGGGCCGCTGTGGGGCCTGGGCCTGCGAAGAACCAACGTCCAAGTTGAGCCCGACCGGGGCACTGGCCATCTTCCGCCTCCAGCTGAGGCACTCCTGGGTAGGGACTGTGGGGATGGTGGTCTGAGATTGTAAAGTTGCTAGAGAGGTGGAAAATTTCCCTGAATTCTGTAAGTTCTTAGTCAATCAATGAGAATGTTTGTGTACTTTCCTATGACAGGTATGTCAGGGATTATTTTGGGGGACTCTTGACTTTAAGAAGAGTTGGGGAGAAAAAAAATCCTCAAGGCATCTAGAAATCTCCGGGCATCTAAACACACACACAAAAACACATACTTTTCTGGCTTTTATTGTTATTTATAAACATTTTACCTGTGCTTAGGAAACAAAGGCAGCCTTTTACTTCCCACTTGAAGATGGTGCAGCCTCTTAATTCTCAGTGAAGAAGAGAAGGGACAGATTTTAGGACAGGGCTTCAGGGAGGTTCTGGCAGGGTCGAGACCCTGTGTCATCACTGAAAGCATCGAGAGCGCGGGGTTAGACTGCTTTCTTTTGCGTTAAAACCCCAGCCCATCCCCAGCCTCATAAAATGCCCTTCACGGAATCCAGCGTCCAAGGTTTTGTCCACTCCTTCCCCGCAGCTGCCTTAAGCAGATTCAACGAAGCTCGTGCGTTCTGACTCAAGGCTTAGTCACTGAGGATACTGAACAAACTTAAAGTTATTTGTACTGTGGTACGCTTTCTCGGGAAATTCTCCCTGCTTGGGGGTAGAGTACGTTGAGTGCCCCCTTGTAACTGACACTTTGGAAGTTTAGCCAATAGGTTGGCATATTGAAAGTCCCCAGGCCAATCACATGCCAGGACAACTTACACGTATCATCACCCTTGCTAATAAACTCTTGCATTATTCATCCAGGCTGGTGTCTGCCCTGTTTCTTACCCCCCTTGACGTAGGGCGAAGACATTTAGTTAGTCTGCCTGTGCCCTGCCGTGTAGTCAGTGGAAGGGAGCTCAGGCTTTGAAACCCCCGTTTGGATCAAACTCCCTCTTTGTAAGTGGCTGCTTGGCGAAAGGCTGAAATACACGCCTGCATTTGAAAATGAATCCTGACAAGTGTAAACTGGTGGGAATTTTTTTTGTAGCCTTCCTGGGATTCTTTGATTCTGTTACTCTCCTTTCTTCCCCAGAACCACACTGGAGGAGGGGGAGGGGGGGCATGCCGCTCAGCTCCAGCCCAGCTGAAATTCGGCTCTCTGGGCAGACCCTCCTCCTGTCAGCCTCTTAAAGGCCAGCTGGGATAAGAGAAGCTAATGAGGCTGCTTGTGCCAAGCCCAGCGTTTTCAACTCACTCTCATTCTCTCTTTCTCTCTCCTCTCTCTCTCTCTCTTTTTTTTTTTTGTAGTTGACCTTGAAAGGAAGGAAGGTCAGGTTGCTTCTGCAACCTGGTAGCTTTGATAGCGGATGGAAGGGCATAGTGCGTGTGTATAGCTGGGTGACTGGGTCCTCCAGCTGTGGTGGATCTTGGTGTCTCTTAAAAGTGAGCTTTTTAAAAGCTTAGTCTACTTCAGCTCTGCGGACCAGTCTGGAAACACCTGGGACGCTGAGGTGAGGATGCAGGCTTTCGTTGATAATGAAAAAGATGTGTTTGCGTGCACAGCTGAGAAACGGTTTTATCTCGTCTGGGTTTAAGCGAGTTGGCAGGGTAGAAAGACAATACTAACTGGCTGAATCTCTTTCAGTGGCGGCAGCAGCAGCAGCAGCAGCAGCAGCAGCAGCAGCAGCAGCAGCAGCAGCAGCAGCAGCAGCAGCCTGCACACAGCCACCGCCACAGCGCTCTGGCTCCTGAGCCCCCTGTGGGCTGAAGGCATTGCAGGCAGCCCATGGTCCTTGAGGAAGTGTGCAGATGGGATTGCCGTCCACATGGAGATATGGAAGAGGACCAGGGATTGGCACCGTGACCATGGTCAGCTGGGGGCACTTCATCTGCCTGGTCTTGGTCACCATGGCAACCTTGTCCCTAGCCCGGCCCTCCTTCAGTTTAGTTGAGGATACCACGTTAGAACCAGAAGGTAAGTTCCCGCATGCCGTTTTTTTTTTTAGGGTTTCAAGTTGTTTGGGGGCTATGTCTGGGGGAAGTGGTCATTAAAGGAAAGGCCTTTTTGTCAGCCAGCTGCCTTAGGAGGGTGACCTTCCTCTACATCTTCCACAGCAGAGCGCAGAAGGGAGGGTCTTGGCTCCCAGGCATGAGTGGAGTGGTTTCGTTTGCTGTGTTCTCTGTGCTGGGTGAGGGAGGCCGTGGCAGTTCTTTTCTCAGCCAATGCCTTGCAGCACTCTGGAGGGGATGTGCTCTTAGCAAGATGACTGTCATCTACGGCTTCCTGCAGTTACTTTCTGGTTGGAGGGAGAGCCTGTGTTTTGGCTAAAGGAAATAGGCAGCCTCCGAAAGCTGATGTTTCCTTTGCTTTGTCTAAGAGCAAAGAAGGTTCTGAAGTTGCGCACTGAGAACCTTGCCTTGCTGGATGGTGTTTAGGCTGTGCCTGAGCTCTTTGTGTTTAAGCCCAGCACCACAGAAGGGCAGGTTTTATGTTAGGAAGGCCCCAAAGAAAATATAGCAAGAGGGTCTCCCCCATCCGAGGACACGCCAGACGTCACTGGCGTTTGGCTTTCGACACTTGGTTGCAAATGGGAAAAGCGAGTTGTGAGGAGAACATGCTGAAAATACTGAGCGGGGCAAAGATCTGGTCCTTCTCCCAGGGCCTTCAGAGACGTGGTCGATAGCCAAGCTTCTCTGCTTGGTGCGGCATGGAGATCTGTCATCAGGAGGGAATATTGGTAGGCGAGTTATTTTTTTTGAGTGGTAATCCGAGCGTGACACTGCAGATCCCAGCTCTCATCGCCACTTAATGAACGTGTTTGCCGAGGGCCCACCTGGTGCCGGCTGGGCCCTGAGCGCTCGCTGGCAGATCGGCTGAGCTGCTGTGCTTATACACCCCGAATCAGAGTCCCGAGGAGAGGAAGGGTGGATAGAACCCCTCAGGATGTCCACAAGGAGGGCTATGTACTCATCTGAGAGGTGGGGCTGGAGAGATGGGTCTCCAAGTAAGATCCACCCAGGCACCATTACTGGCTTTGTGTGCCGGAGACTGGGGGGCGTTGGGCCCCGCAGATGCCTGGAATGTTATCAGTTACCAGGTGAGCCATCGTGACACCTGACACCTGTCGTGTCTTCGGAGAGGAAATGTGGTAGAAGATTGCGTGTGAGGCTTGTTCAACCTCGAGCCTCGTGCCCAAGTTTGGAACCACCTCTTTGTGACTTACCCGGTGACATCAGGGAGAGTTTGCAACAGTGATGCGTTTTCAAAGGGCTTAATGCGAGGGGAAAGGATTGGGTTTCTGAAAGTCTGGCCTGTACTTCTTTTAATTTTGCTAATAATTAAAGTGGATGTCCCCCTAATTGCTGGGTTTTCCCTGGGGTGTGTGGCTCAGCACAAACTAAGGAAGCTGAGCTGGGATTTCCTACAGCGTGGGCTTCAGAAACAGTCCTAGTTAGGAAAAGAATTGTCGTTTTTCATTTGGACTCTCGGGGCAGTGTTGCTATGAGTTGATTTCGGTGCCGAGTTATAACATGGTCTTGGAGGGTTTCCTGGGCTGCATCTGATTACCTAAGGAAGGCTACAAGATGTGTGTGTACGTGCAGGGAGAAGACAGGTGGGGGCGAGGAAGGAAGAGCAGTGTGAAGGAGTCCCCCCCAATGGCCCTTTGTGTAAGAACTGATACCCAACAATGTGAGCATTGTTGAACGCAGATCCCACCACCTGGGGACCTGTAGGTGCACGCAGGGTTCGGGAGGAAGGCTGTGAAGTCCCAGAAGTTGGAGGTCACACGTTGCCAATGCCCTTGGGTACACTTTGCTAGATTCAGAGTTGGCATGACTTTTCGAGTCATGTCCAGAGTTGGGAGATGCTAAGGAAAGAAAAATGAAAAGAGTGTGGAGGTGTTTAAGGTGTGGAGCTTCCCCGGCACAGGTTTGGATAAAGCAGAGAAATCTCAGGGTCTCGGTTTCCCTGTCTACTCCGGAGGGTTCAGCATGATGAGTTTGGGGAATCTCTTTATCAATAGTCACTGAACAGTAATGTCCCCAGAGGCCTGCTGATGGCCACCTCAAGAGGTTTCTGTTTTCCCCAGTGATCTGGACAGAAAGATCAGAAAGCACAGCTAAAACACAGCTTCTGGCGTTGATGGTGGCCATGACTGTCACCATCCCCAGCAAGCTGGGGACAAGTTGGTGCCAGTTCCCTCAGCAGCAGGCAAGCTATGTCTGAGATGAAGGTGCCTCTGGGAGGAGGCCGCTGTGCTGGGTCCCTGCAGGGTCGGTGCTCTCTCCTTGTCTGTCTGATCAGCATTGCCAGTGGTGTCCAGGTGATTAGAAGGTAATCAAGATAGAGGAGACCATCCATGCTAGGCTCCAGGGACTCCCCACCCAGAGTGGAATGTGTGGGTGTGTATCCCTTCAAGCAGTCGTATTTAGCTAACACTAGGTTTGCCTTTGATCACCTGAAGCTTTACCAATGGAAGACTTTGGCTTGCTAACTTGGAAGCTCAGTTTAGCTGTCTCTTGGGCCAGAGAAATATAAAATCGATAAGTTCCTAGAACGAACCCCTGATCCCCCTTTAAGGAGCCCCTCTCTTTTCTTTGACTCTTTAGGGAAATGTCACATCCAGTTATGGAGTTCTGTGTAGTATATTTAATCATGTAATGTATGTCTTCATCCCCCATCCCGTCCTGTCCTGTGTGTCTCTGGACACTTTCTCAAGTGGCAGCAGCAGGGTTGGGTCAAGTCAGTTGACCTGAGAAGAAAGTAATCTCCGTAAGATTTTACTCAGCGTTTCAGAATAGAAATGATTGTATCCAGCTGGTCACTCATTGTGACAAAGGACAATAGTGCCCACAGTTGCTGATTGGGGAGGGGTGGTCCTGATTCTGAGAGCTGTTCTGTTGATTCATAGTCGGAATTTTTCCAATGTAGTCAAGCTTGATTACTGCCAGTCTGGGTCTTACTTTCAGATTCTCCCTGACATGGTCACCTGCTCCGGTTAATTAAGTCATTGTTGACATTAAGGGAATCTGTTTACCCCCAGCCCAGTAGGAGCTAAAATAAAAGGGCTTTTCCAACCCCAAACCCTTAATTACTTTCCCACCCTCTCTGCAAAGTGAAATTTTGCAAAGAGACAACCCAGGGTGGGGGTGGAGGGTGTGTGTGGGGGAGTCAGTTGCATGCCTTGAAAAGAAACCACTAGTTCTGGGGCAGTCTTCTGGGGTGTAGGGGTGAGGGCCATGCTGCCCTGGATTCAGGTGAGCAGAGATTTTGAGTGTGAGGTCTGCATGGAGACCAGCTTAAGTCAGATTTTCCCAGGGTAGGGTGAGTCTTCGCCCGAGTGTACCCTGTATGCTGTGGTCTCAGCCCTCCACATTTGATTGCTAGCTCAAAGAAGAGAAAAGAGGTGCCTGCGTGGTGCAAGTGGCTGATTTAAAATAAGTCTTGTTTCCTATTATCTGCATTTTTGTTCCTCAGTATGAGTGTGAATATTTAAGAGTTGACTGTAACTTGATAGTTCGCCGAGGAACAAGGGCTTATTCTTGGTCAATTAAACCAAATGCAGGCACATGCTGTTAAACATACACTGGAGTACACATTCTTCATTAGTATATAACGTATTACACAATTCGTGGACAAAGAACTGTGTTTAATATTACTTCTAGAGCAAAAATCTGGCAAGCCTAGAAAATTGGCATTTATGTAACTTTTTCTCGCTGGCTTCCGCTGATCCAAATAGAGCAAGGCTTTGTGTGTGTGTGTGTGTGTGTGTGTGTGTGTGTGCTGTCTATTTATTTCAGTAGTTAAAAGATTGATCATCTACTTAAAAAAGATAGCCTCCCCCCTCACTTCCCAGCCAGCACTAAAGATCTGTCGTTGTTGTTGTTTCAAGATTTATTTTTTAATTGTTTGGATTGAGTGCCTGTTTGTGTGTTTCTGTGTGGGTGTGTGTGCATGAGTGTGTGCCCGTGGAGCTGGAGGTTTCGGATGCCCTGGAGCTGGGTCTGGAGGTGAATGTGAGCCCTCTGCAAAGGGTGGCAATGTTCATAACCACTGAGCTATCTCTTCTGCTCCAAGATCTTTCAAAGTTGGTTCTGCTTGTTTGTTTGTTTTTTGTTGATGGTGAGAATTCAAATAACCAGGCATTCCAATATGAGATGTTTCCAATATCAGATTTAATGAATAATTCCATGGTTATGAAATCACTGGGGTGGTGTTTAAACAGGAAGGGGATGTTTAGCGTTCACATTCTCTGTGGAGGGCACGCAGTAGCCCTCGCTTACAGACGGCTTAGCTCCTTCCAGAGTGGTGCTGACAGGCCTGCCAAGTCCCTCTCGTCAGGGTCTGCCTTCCTCTTTCTCATTTCTGATCGAATCCCTGGCGAGTTCGATCCAGCCGGGTGTCCTGGCCTGGTCAGAAGCGCAGGAGTTATTTGGGGGGAGGGGGCGCTGCAGGCTGTTTTACAGATAATTATGGGTTTCCTGTGCAGAAGTGTCCCTATAGGGGCTGAGAGGATGACTCCACGATTAAGAGCACTTCCTGCTTTTGCAGAGGACCAGTGTTAGGTCCCCAACACCCACAGGGTGTTCCAGATGGTTATGAGTTGCCATGTGGGTTCTGAAAATAGAACCAGTGGTCTTCACCACTGAGCCATGTCTTCAGCCCTGTGATTAAATCTGGAATGTGCTGCTCGCTCGCTTGTGGCCACCATAAGTAACGATGTCCTTTGTGGGCTTTTTTACATTACGAGAATAAAAGAAAATCCATTGCTTGCTTTTGTCTGGGCCAAGTCAGGGAGCTAAACTGTCACATACCCTCTTTTTTTTTTTAAAAAAAACAAAACAAAACAAAACAAAACAATTTTATGTGTGTTGGTGTGAAGGTGTCAGATCTCCTGGAACTGAAGTTACAGACAGTTGTGAACTGCCATGTGGGTGCTGGGAATTGAACCCTGGTCCTCTAGAAGAGCAGTCAGTGCTTCCAACCCTAACATACCCTCTCCTTTAATTTTTTGTCCAACTAAAGAATCATGAACCCCAAGTATGCAAACACAGAGAGTTTCAGGCTATGGTGAGCATGTTTTATGGGGATGTTAAAAGTAGCTCCTAAGGGGAATGCCCATAGATTTGGGAGTGAGAACCAGGCCGGCACGTTTATTCCTGTTATTTATGTAGCGCCTTTCCCGAAACATCTCAATCCCAAGCGCTAGCTAAATAAACTCATAAATTCCATGATTGTTTCCTAACCCTGGAATTTCTCTTTTATTACACAGTAGGGTGTTGTTACACCTGATAGTTTACAAACACCATTCTTTTCCATGTGGGACCACACTTTCAAGGTAACTCGACCCTGAAAATGGCCAACTCGTTGTGTCTGTTACTGATCGAAATGAGATCTGCGACCGGAGATCTTTGTAAAACTTCTCTTTGGACACCCTTCACATTGAGAGTTGACAGTTGGCTAGCCCTAGCGTCACGTGGCTTGCTTCATGGTGCCTCTTTCCTGCTCCTCCCCAACCCCGTGGATTTTCCACTAAGACTGTTGTAGCTGTAGCAGGCACACCGCTGGATGTATGACCTACATGGAGAAATGCTCAGATTAAAGACCAAGGAATCCTGATTCAACATTTGACTCTTAGAATGTTCAATAGAGCCCAATGGGGCTGGTTTGAATAGTGTGTGGCCTGCTTTCTGGAGGTGTATTCTTAGAGGAAATTGCCCTTGGGAGCTGAGTTTGAATGTCTCTACTATCTTCTTGACCTCAGCCAGGAGAGATAACCCTTCTGGAACACCAAGATAATATCTCTCTAAATTGTGCAGATTGGGTGCAAACTGGGCTGCAGTTCCTGGCGCAGCAGCGCAGGTGCTCGGCAAACCCTGGTTTCTTCCCACCCCACACCCTCCGTCAAAGTAAATAGAACCCATATTTCAAAGACCTCGTAAGATGCTTGCCTTGTAATCTATAATGATAAATGGTGAATTTACAGACATTTAAATAGAAAAGAACGTTAGACCTTCCTTTAGCCTTCTCCTTTTGCCCTCTTGGACTTTTATGAGCCCCCTGGAGTTTAGACATGTGACCCTTCTGCTGCTTCCAATTCAAGTATTCGAGACTGACATTTTTCTTTTTTTAAGAAAGTCAATTGTAGCCTCACAGTACACAGGGAGAACACATGTCATGAGGCATGCTGTATTCTGGCAGGAGAGTCTTTTGGATTCTAAAGGATCCATGTAGGCCCAGCGAAGGATGGTGGAGAGGTTGTTGTGGGCTTGAATGGGTGCTCTGTAGTGTGGTCGCTCTGTCCAGGCCAGCGAGGAGCCTGCCCCCAGAGCAGGTGGTGATTGCCTTTTGCCACCGCCTCCTGTGATGTCTTCCTCCAGCAGCCTGCTAGAGTGGCTAGGTACCAGGCTTCCAGTCTGTGTGGAAGGCAGTTCAAGAAATCGCGATGGGAGCCAGAGTGGTGACGGAAGTGAGCACTGATTTGCGTGGCTCCTCTAGGAGGGCTCGCGAGTGCTCAGGTCCAGGGTGAGATCTTGTCCTTCCATTCCGTTCCGTTCTTGGGATAAGGATGGTTGCCATGAGGATGGATGAGGTCATGCTCTTCGTCCCTTTGCCATAATCATGGTGAAGGTGGGGACGATGGGAGAAGCCTGGCATTTATTAAGTACCTGTGGTGTCTCAGATGTACTAGGTACCTTGACATCTTGTCCTTTTCCCCTAAACGAGCAGACCCCAGGCATCCCATTTCGTGAATAAAATCACTGCCGTGCTCGGAGATGCTGTGATTTTTGGACAGCTTCACAGACAGTGAGTACGTACCTAGGCTTTGGGCGAATGTGTTGGTGGAAGATGGATTTCACAGCTGATTCCTCCTTCTTCAGCAAGAGGCAATTTGGTGGAGTGCTGGGCACCCCTCTTGTTTTTCCTTGCCCCCCTACTTTGAACATTAACCTTCAAGGACTGGTTAGCTGATTCTGTTTCTACTTCAAGGACCCACACCCCTTCCTTAAGTCATTCTGAGAAGAGTTTCAGGCAGTGAGAAATTTCCACCAATTACAGTCTCTGATTCTTCTGTTATGGCCTCTGGTGATATGTAGGGAATTGATAAGAGGTCTACTCTCTGCTGCTGGGGGTGGAGGGCAGTGGCAAACTGCACAGAGTCCTGGATGGTGACTTAGACTGAGTTAATGGACTCGGGACAGGACGGACATTCCCGCTCTTGCTCAGGTCTGCTTCAGATCCCGCCAAACCTTAGCTTGGTTGGGTTGCCATCCTGCTAACATCTCCAGCTTTTCTTTCCAGGCATTTCTGCCCTGCTACCAGGTGGGAAATCAAAGGCCCACCTGCACAAGACTTCCGGGACTCCTTCCGCCTGTGGTTATGGAAATGATAGGTGTGGGGGCCCTTTAGGTGTCACTCCTCTCCCCCAAGGGAAAAAAAAAGAAAAAAAAATTCCAAGAACTCAAGGCTGGAAGCCAAGACACCCACTCCTCCTCCAATTTTGGCTGAGAAGGGTGTCCCTAGGGGCAGAAGAAGCCAGGAAATGAAGCTTGTTTCTTAAAAGCAAGCAAAGTTCACTTTGGTGGGGCTTGAAAAAAAAAAATAGTGAACTCTGGTCCCAGACAGGTGTTGGGGTGAGTGGCAACTGGCCAGGACCCTGATGTCCTTGTGCAGTGAGTCGGGGATGCTCAGGGCTGCAGGTTGGAAGTGAGGCATGGTCACTGTTGACATGGAGGTGAGGCTGCTTTCCCTCAGAGCTACATAGTCCTTGAGAACAATGGCCGCCTCCCAAGCCGATAGGGAGATGATGCTATAGGTGTGCTTTTCCAGGCTCAGGGTAATTAATAACCTTGGAGTCCGTTTCCCAACTTCTTGGTTAATTGGTTGAGCTAGGGTCTCATGTAACCCTTGAGCTACGTAACTGAGAATGCCCTTGAAGTTCTGATTCTCCTGCCCTCACCTCCTGAGTGCTGGGATTCCAAGCACAAACCACTAGGTCCAGTTCCCATCTTATCTTTGTTGTGGGAAGGTGTTTCCCCTGGAAGGGGTGGCCAGTCTGAGGAGGCTGCGCCATGCCGCAGCTGGGTTAGTTTGTTTGCTCCTTGATGTCCGTTTCCTGGCACTTCATCTCTCTGATTGGTTTCTTGCCCAATCATCACGGAGGCCAGGAAAGCTCTGCTGATCGTGGGCAGAGTAGTGCCGGTTCCTTCCTTGCCTGGCACGGGGACACACCTTGTCCTCAGGATGCCACAGTGTTTGGGAGCCTTGCCCAGGCCTCCGAGACTCAGTGGTGAATCCTGAAGGTAGACACTCTTCAGATTTGTTTGCTTTCTGAAAGCCTCCCCTCCAGGCAAATTTGAGGTTTATTGGGCAGGAGAGAAAGGTTAACCATGGTGGTGCCATCTTCATTAGAAGCTTCAAGCAAATGTGGGTTTCAGCCCTCCTGGATAGACTCCCCAGAACCTTGCATTTTGCTACAAAACACTGCAGAAAAGTGATCCTTAAGGCTCTGGCCTGCTTTTCCCGGTCCTGCAGCCCAGAGTCTCCTCGCGCTTCCATGCAGGCCTCAGCTAGCTGAGCCCCAGCAACAGGATCAAACCCATCCCAAGAAAGAAGGCCATCTGTTTCTCAGCCTCCAGCTGCTGACCCTTCGTCTGCAATTGGCCGGGATGCTGCAGAGAGGACTGGTCCTGGGGACACATCTGCAGCCTCTGAATGGCGTTGTAACTAGGGTCCTGCTGGGAAAAGAAAGACCAAGCCCTTTAAATAAACCAGCTGAACAATATTACCCCCCCCCCCCCCCGCCCCAAGATCTGGAGTCAGAGAAGCCAGAGGCAGCCTGCCCTCTAGGGCTAACTCTTAACCCTGCTTTTTGTAGCCAGGCCACTTTAAAACTATTCTTTCATTCAGAAAGTACTTACCAGGCGGAGGAGGGGGACCCAGCTCTGCATAAGGAAAATGTCACATAGGATTTGGGCATCGATCTGCCCCTTAAGGGAATTAGAAGGCAAATATCTCCACTTGAGTGGATGCCACTTATTGGATGTTTATCTCAGAGTCAGAGAGGCGAGCTTGCTCCAGGTGCAGCTTTGAAAGAGCCACAGGCAACGTGAGGTCCGAGCAAACTGGCCTCTGGAATGTAGTTCCGCCTCGGGAACACCTGCCAATTACCCCAGTTCATCGCAAGCAGGCCCTTAAGCTGTAGCTGACTTAGGCACCATGATTCTTGGGCCTGTCGCCTGTCTGGTGTCGGAGGCCTCATCCCTAGCATCTGGGCGGTTATGATAACAGCCTGCTGGCGCCTTTGGCTGTAGGGACTTCCTACAGGTTGTGACCTGCTGTGTGTATTCACTGAATGGATGAATAGCAGAGGGGTGTGTGTGTGTGTGTGTGTACAAGCACATGTATGTTTTGTGTTTGTGTGCAGGTTAGACGGTGACCTCAGTTGTTTTTCCTGTGGAGTTGTTGATGTTGTTCACCTTGGTTTTAGTGACAGGGTCTCTCACTGACCTGGAATGCACCATATAGGCTAAGATAGATGTATCTGTCTTTGCCCTCTCACTACAACTACCCCCCCCCCCTTTTTTTAAAATGTGGGTTCTGGGGAATCAAAGTCATGCTTGCAGAGTTAACACCTTACCTCCTGAGCCATCCCCTCTGCAGCTCCCGAAGGTACAGTGGACTGTATGTCTTTGACTCACTAGCTTCTTGAAGTAGGTATTAGACATGGCCTGGATGAGGAGAAAACCTCCCAAGACCTTCAGTTGTTTAGTTCCACTTGAGAACCTTGCAGGCATTCCCATGCAGGGAAGCAGACGTAAGAGATGACAGATTTGTTCGTTCGAGAGAAAACCCTGGTTTGGAATCAGAGGAATGCAAGTGGCTATTCTCACGGGGCTGCATAGATCCTCAGCTGATTCATCTGCTGACCTGCTACAATCAGGTTATGACCCATGCACCCAAGCCCCAGGTGGCCCCTGGCCAGTGCAGGCAGGGCTGCAGGTAGAGTGCTTGCCCCACCATACAGAGAGTGCTTTCTCTCAGTGTGCTCCTTACATCAGAGTGTGGGAGGGACTTCCCTTGGACTCTCTGTGTGCTGCCCAGCAGCTTGCCTTGCTGGTGTCTCAGCCGCAGGGTGCTGCTGTTCAAGGTGACCACGTTCATTCTTGACAGCAGCAGGGCCCTGGTCTGGTACCAAAGGTTGCTGAACTGTCCTCCTCTGAGAGCCCATGAGAACCCAGCCCATGCCTGAGGTTGGCCCTGGAAGGTGGTCCTTATGCACGATAAACCAAGATCCTTACATTTATTTCCCCTCCTCCCATCTTCTCAGAATCTCTCCAGGAGACTATTGGGTAAGAGATGAATGCATTTGCCTGTTGCGCAGACTACATGGATAAAACAAAGGCTGTGACGTCATGGAGACGGGTAATGGCATTTGTCATAGTAGGAATCAGGAAATCTAGAGGTGACATTTGGGTTGGATTCTGAAAGCTGCATAGGAGTCTTCCCGATGGAGTGGCAGTTTGGGGAAAGGGGACAGTATACCCTCTGGCTGGTGGATGAATGAGGGGAGGAGGAAGGAATGTGGGATCCCGGCAGTGTTGTAAATTAATTTTCTAGAGAGACACGTCAGTAGACCTTAAGACTGTGCCCTGTAGGTTAGATACATTCCATTCAGGCCTTTGCCTCGTTAGACCTCCTTACCCCATTCCTCCATGTTGTAGCTACAGTGAGCATACGTCTGCGCCCACAGCTGAGACTCACCAAAGTTGCCCGGTGGCATTTGTCTCTCTGTGGATCCAGCCCTAGGTGGCAGGGTTTCCAGAACAACACGTCCCAAGGAGCCCTGCAGACGTTAGGGAGCCCGCGCTTTTTCTGCAAGCGTGCCTTTAGGACGCCGGGGACCTGGGTCTAGCTAGCCAGACTGGATACAGACTCCTCTTTGTACCGTTGAGCCACCAGCTCTAGGTGCTTTGACATAACTTGTAATGCCAGTTTCTACTTCCTGGGTGCTGTGGAATCCCATGGCTGAGTTCCTTGGGATAGACTCTCTGAACAAAAGGCTCCATTTTGCAGTTCTTGCTCAAGCAAAGCATCAATAGCTAGGGGATTTTTGTGGACTGCACTGGTTTGATTTCTACCCATAGCCCAGTGGGAATTTCACTCGTGTCAGTGAATGAATTGAGCACATATGTTGTGACCAGGAGTGAAATCGTCTCTTTGTCACGTGGACGGTGTCATCACATGTTCAGGTCGGGTGGGGGAGGGGCTGCAGACGGGGAAGGGGTGAAACTGCCACTTTGAGTCCAGGTATTGGGCGGCACAATGACTCAGTCTCCAGCAAGGGCCTTCTTAGGCTCCTCTGCCCCTTTTATATTTTCATTCTCTCCGGGGCTTAGCATAATTTCTTTCAAACACAGAGGGCCGTTCACCCTGTTTCTCAAAGCCAAGCCTAAATTACGAGGGGCGTGCCTAAATACGTAATGTGTAATGGTTCCCATATTGGAAGCATTTACTGCTTACTGGTCCTCTCAGATGGGGCCGCTTGAGCCAGCCCAGAGTTTCTGTGGCTGTCAGGCTACTGTGGCTGAGGTAGCTATTAGTGGGGGTGACACAGACACAACACAAGGCGTTTGCAGTCCCAATATGTGTCCGAATAGGCACTCCAGCTACCGGTTGTAAACAGAAAGCCTTGGCCGCCTGTTCACCTTTCTCCTCTCCCCAGCCTTTACATCTCTTTCCTCCCCTCCCCCCATTTTTAATGCAACAATATTTCTTTAGGTTGAGAACTTCCATCTTTGTCCTGTGTGGGTGTTGACCCCCTCCTCTCTTTAAGAATGCATTGTGCCAAGGCCTTATAAGGCCTGAGTTTGATATAAGGATTTGCAAGTTGGTTTTTGTCAAGGGGACGCTCTGAACCAGCAGGCGCTGCAGAGCCAGCTCTGGGATGTCGCCTTTGTCTCTAAGGACAAGCCACCAGGGTGGTTCTTTCTGACTCCACCAAAGGACCTTTGCCCTTCTACTGAGCTCTGGTGCCAGCTCCATGCTAACCATGCCATGCAAAAACAAAACAAAACAAAACAAAACCAAAAAAACTAACTGTACAGATGGGGCTCTTCCAAGGTCCCAATGCTGCCACATGTCACAGGTTCCTAAAAACCTAGGTGGACATGCCTGGTGTCACCTGCCCTGCTTTCTGGACGCCTTTGACTTTGACTTGCAGTTACAAAGAGCATTTCAAGATCCATACACTGTTTTGTGGCCAGTGAACCCAACTCACCAGGACCGTGGAGAGGCCACTACGGGGGCATCTTTGTGGCCTGGAGGACAGAGTGGGGCCAACTCACTGCTACTCGCCTGTCACAAACCTGGTGTCCTGTGACTTTGCAGTGACATTTGGCAGCTTGGTTTCCATTCTCCGTCAAGTCTTTTGGCAGTCCTGTGTCTGTGGTGTTTATTTGTCTTGTACTGGATGGCACGGTCTGGGAGAGCACCGGGCCGTGTTATTGTCCTCTGCCACAGTGTTCTTGGTGCCGCCCTGATGGTCTAATGGGGTGCCGGAAGGTGGCTGGGGACAGTTGAGCTGGGCAGCCCAGTTCCCTGACAGTCCATACCTATGGGACCGCCTCTTCTCCACCTCCACCCCTTTCCCCTGCATCCCCTCTACCCTTTTCTCCTCATCTCCCCATTTCCGCCTTGTATTTCCCTCTTTGAGGTAAATCTATTCCAATCTCCCTTTCTCTCCCTTCTAGAGGAATGTGTTTTGGGATCAGATACCCTGATCCCAAAGTGAGGCTGCTTGGGGTACCTGCTGTATCATCCATTAACTCTTATCTAGTCTTCGGAAGTGGAGTCTCCCTGAGGACACCCTAGAAATGGCTTGGTGTGTGAACTACGGTGTGGTTAGTTGCCCCGGAGGCAGTCTGCAGCGGTGTCTCCTCCTCCCTGAGTGGTGAGAATCTGCCATGCATTCTGCAGGAGATGATTGGCCAGGGCAGGACTTGGGCTCCCATCTGTTCTCTGTTTGCACTTGGGCGCCATTTCAGAAACCACACGGGAAAAGTTTATAGGCAAACATTATAAAAAGTGACAGTCTGAAGTGCTGCTATCGCTGGCTTGGCAACAGAAAGCATTACCTGAAGCAGCTTCTCGTTTCTGGCCGCCCTAGCTGTTTGGGAGCCTCAAGACGGCCACCCTGTTGGTGCTGAGAGAGAAGTCCATCCGTGTCCTGTGAGGTTCCTCATTCCAGCGTATTGCACAGGAAGGAGGCCCATGGCGGGGTGAGGGCCATAGATGTGCTTTTTCACTGACTGTGAATGCATTCTGCAGCTTAGGTAGGCCTTGAACTCATTCTGAAGCCAATATCGGTTTTGACTGTATGGCTCTCCTAACCCAGCCTCTTACATGCTCACCCAGTACCACCGTGCCCCAACACTGTTAGTATTTTCAGTATTGATTTTTGATGCTGTGAAGGATCTTCGCTTTTCCCCCCTCTGACTATCAGAGTAGTCAATTCACTGAAAACACACCTACTACCCAGCTCACTGCTGGCGTGTCTCAAGGGGTTAGGGCTGTGGCAGAAGCACAGGAGAAAGCCTCCAGCCACTGTGGTGTTTGCAGCAGGTAGAAACAGCTGAGTGGGTCCCTCCCAGAAAGTACACATGTCACCTTGTTTGCTCAGAGCGTTTAGGTAACAATGACACTGTATGGCCCAGCTCCTGTGCATCTTTCCAAGTTTCCATTTAATTATGAAAAATGTATGAGAGCACACTTTCTGTCTATGGAAACTTCTGAAAGAGCATTTGCTGTCAAGAGAAGTAGCTTCTGGAACTTTCTGCCCATTGTGCTGTGGAGCGTGCAGAGGAGGGAGCTTGGAAGGGAGTGCTCCGAGGAGAAGGGAATGAGCAGCAAGCCATGCATGGCATCAGAAATGTTGAGTCCAGGAAATGTTGATATTGCTATAAAAGGGACTGTTTGGATTTCCCAGGGAGTTCCTTGCCCTATGTCAATTGTCACGTGTTACACAGAGCAGCTTGGCCGAGTCAGGCAAGGAGTGACCTGTGTCAGAAGGCTGCCTGAGTGGGAAAGTCAGGTGGAGGGTGGTAAGCGTGGTGTCTTTGGGGTCTCGGCCTCTTGTCGGACCCTGTGAGGTGATTATGGTGTAGAGTGGTAATATAGCAGGATTCTAAGTGTTGTGTGAGTAGCCAGCCCTGAAGCTCCCTGAAGGATTTGGGCACAGAAGAGAAGGCTTCTGCTCTCAAGCGAGTCTCCAGGGCCAGGCAGGAGCAGGATGGCTTCTTCCCATGATACCTCTTGAGTCCCATGTTCTTAGTACCCCGGTCCATGATGTATCTCATGTGTGTTCCATTTGCAGGGACCTAGCAGCTGGATTACTGGGAACATTGGGTGGCCTGGGATGCCATGGGGTTGGCTTTTCTCCCTCTTTATTATGTCTCTGCCCATCTCTCTATTATTAGTGTCCTTCTCTATTATCTCTTCCCTCCCTCTACAGTATTTGACCCTCTCTCCCTTTTTCCCCCCTCTCTTTTGCCTTTATTCACCCATTCTCCCTCCTTGTTAGGCTACCCAAGGAGGAGGCTGCATGGCTTACTACCGATGTTGCCGCCCCGTAAGTGTGTCTTCTTGTGAAAAGGCCGTTGCAGAGGCAGGAGGACTTGTCCTTCCTGCCTTATCCAGGCCTTGGAGGAAGCCTTGACATTAGAATGCCTTGATTTCATAGATACTTATCTTTCTTATGCGTTTGCGGTTGCTACTTTACTATCTCAGAAGTCAATCATTTTTCGGGAAAGCTAGAGAGATCCCACTAGAAATCAGATCCTATTTTGAGCATGTCAGGCTGTCCTCACCATTCATTGAGATGCGAGCCCATCCGTGAAGTCTTGAGATAAAACCCAGTGATTTCCGCCTTCCCCTCCGAACACGGCATAGTGCACAGTCATGGCGAACACCTTCAGCTTTAGAACAGCAGTGCGGTGACTGACATCAGCTCGGTGGGTTGTGGCTGCAGGATCAAGTTCACAGTGGGTGGCTCCTCAGTGCCTTCCAAACAATGCCTGGATATTCTTGTATCTTGAGGGTCCTGTGGCCGAGAGGCTCTGCAGGGCAGAGAGGAAATGGACTCAGGTGTCCTCCTGCACCCCGGGCAAGGCCCCTTTACTAAACATCTGTGTTCTGCCCTACCTGAGAGCCCCCCTCATCCTGCATTTCTCATAGCAGAGCTAGAAATGGTGGCGCAGGATGGTCGAATTAGTCCAGCGTGGTCCAGTCGTGCAGCCTGAATTGAGCAAGTCTTGAGCCTTTTTGGAGGAAGGGCTTCTCAGTGGCTAGGGTAACCATTAGGACCCTGTGATTTTCTAATGTTGCTTGAATCTTTCATTCAGAGATGCTGGGATTAGAGGGGCAGATGGTGTGAGAGTTGGGGTCAAAGTGAACCCCTCTTTCTCTCCATATTTCTCTTCCTTGCTTTTAAAAAAAAACTATAAACCCTTTATTTTATTTCTTCTTGTTATTTATTATTGTCATTATTGTTGAGTGTGTATGATGTATGGGCACCTGCGCCATGTTGTGTATATGGAATTCAGAGTGCAGTTCTGTGGAGTCAGTTTTCTCCTCTTTCCGCCTTTTCATGGGTTTGTGGGACCAGTCTTGGCTTGAGGCAAGCATGCCTTCATCCTCTGAGCCATCTTGCTAGACCTGCCTCTCCCTCATTCTGTTAGTTGCGCAGTTCAGCTGTCTCTTGGTTTAAACAGGCCTGAGACCTGACCTGAGAACCTTCCAACAGAACACTCAACAGCTTTCAAGCTTGGCTTTGTGTGTTCCTTGTCAGCACACAGGGTGGCTGCTCTCCCATCACCTCCTGCAGCAGAAGCTGGAACACCGTCTGTGAGGGCAACGCTATCGATGCTTGGAGCTTGCAGGCCAGGAGATCTCTTTTGCAACGACTCCAGTCTGCCCTTGTAAGACAAAAGCAGTCCCAGACAATACACACCCGAAGGGTATGGGCACTGTTTGGAGAAGTCTTTGCTTACGAAAGCAAGTGACTAGCTTGGCCCTGGGGCCATGCTCTGCTGGCTTCCATAGGCAGCCCACGGGGCCTTCACCTGCCATCTCCACGTGGACTGCCACCTAGGTACCTCCCCCTAAGACCACCTCACACCCTTCATGTTTTCTGTGAATTTTCTATTTGCTTTCATTTGCCCCACTCCAGTGAAAGGTCCACCAGGACAGGGACTCCGCCTTGTCTCCTGCCACTTCCTGACCATGCAGAACAAAGCTTGACCTGTGGTAGGTGTTCACCAAACAGTGGCGAGCGAGAGAACCAGGCCTTGGAACCCTTACCTGGCTGTCAGTTGGGGCTTGCTTTCTGCCTGCCCCAGTGTGTATGTGTGTGTGTGTGTGTGTGTGTGTGTGTGTTGGGGGGAGTTCTATCTTTCATCAACTCCTGTTTCCTTCCTCAGGTGGGTTTCCCTCTCTATTCATGTGCTGTTTAACGCCTGTGCCCCTCTTGGCTCGCGTGCATTTGGAGGGGATTCCCTGTGAAAAGCCTCGGGGGCCCCTTGCGTTGGCTGCTGCTGCACTGCTGCTATTTCTTGGACCAGATGTTTATTAAATAGTGAGACTAAAGCATGAATGGACTGTATTTTAGTCATGTGGGAGATTTGTTCTTTTGAGTGGGCTCTGGGAAGAATAACTGCCTTGTGATGTTGCTACCCAGATCTGGAATCGTCCCAGAGTGGACGGAAAGCATTGTGTTTTCTGGGCTTGGGACCCTGGGTACCATTCACAGATCTCACGGTGGGCCTGGAAGCTTACTTCACGGACCCTCAGGGTCATCCCGGCCCTGAGGAAGGCCAGTGGTCTCACCCCACCCTACTTCTTTGAGGACTGTGTTGGTGTTCAATATGGCTGCCTTCTCTGTGTATGTCAAAGGTGCCCCAAGGAGGAGATGGGAATGGGGCATGACGATCTATCAGAATTGAGTTTCCACCTGGGATCTGAAGGTTTCCTCAGGAAGTCAGGACATTCGTCGGCAATGTGTCTACTCCGGTAGTTTTGGGGGGCAGGCAGGTGGACTTTAGAGTGGGAGAGACCTCTTTTATATCCAGCCAGGTGACTGATATGGGGTGGTGGGTCATGGAAGGCCATGATTAATCTGGGCATCAGAGGAGGAACTGGGTTAAGTAGGAGTGGGAGGGAGAACATTGTATTCATAGGAAAGAGGGAGCTGAGGAGACCAGAGACTGGGGCAGGATGGATCTGGCTTTGTTAGTAGAAGGAGGGGTGGATAATGTAGGCAGTATCCTTACCCAAAAGCTGACTTACAAAAGTCATTCATTGTCACGGCCCCGCTCCTTTTCTTTCCTTTGATGTTAAAAGCACCAGGCATCTATCATTTTGAGAACGACAGCGCCCGTCTCCCAGCTCACCCAGTACAGAGCCAGCTCAGTACTGATTAGACCCTGGGAGCTAATAATGAGTAAGCCACTGGTTGCCGCTTTCCAAATGGCCGAGAGTTTTGCAGATGAGTCTATTTGCCCTTGAATTTGAGATATTTCTCATTGAAAATCAGGCTAAGTGAGACACAAATAAGTAGTTAAGTCAGTCTGAAAGAGAGAGAGAGAGAGAGAGAGAGAGAGAAAGAGAGCGCGAGAGCGCATTATCACACACACTGTCATGTTGAATGACTAGCTTGGCAATCCCCTTGAAACTTTTCTGGTGGATTCTCCTTCTCCTCTGGGCGTGGTTGTTTTTTAAAGCCCTATTTACAGTATGTGGAAACAAACTAACACAGGACAGCTTCTGCTGGCTGCAGTCTATGGCCGTTGTTTCCAGGGCTGTCCTCAAGTCTGAGTGGGGGCTGCTTCCCGGCTTCTGGGGTGTAGTGAGAGCTGGGCACCTCCTGAGGCCGTTTGTACAGCAAGAACAGTGTCTCCCGGGAAAGAGCTGGCCTCCACTGACCTTTGTTGGACCTTCTCTCCTCTCCCTCCTTCCCATCTGCCTCTGTCTTCTCTCTCCCACCTGTTCTGCAGAGCCACCAACCAAATACCAAATCTCCCAACCAGAATCGTACGCGGTCGCCCCCGGGGACTCGCTAGAGTTGCACTGCCTGTTGAAAGATGCCGCGGGGATCAGTTGGACTAAGGATGGGGTGCGCTTGGGGCCCAGCAATAGGACAGTGCTTATTGGGGAGTACTTGCAGATAAAAGGAGCCACACCTAGAGACTCCGGCCTCTATGCTTGTACTGCAGCTAGCACGCTAGACAGTGACACATGGTACTTCATGGTGAATGTCACAGGTGAGTTGGCTTGCAAGGTGACGCTCTGTCTCTTCTGTGGTTGTTCTCTGATTGAAAAAATCATTATTATTTTCGGCCAAGTGAAATCACAGTGAACTATACTCATTGACTGCCAGGCACATACAGCGTCAGTTTGCTATTCATTTGAGACAAGGTCTTCCTTTGTTGCCCAGGCTGGACTTGCGCTCCTAGGCTCACATCAGCTCCCCGCCCCATCCTCCCTGTCCCCGCTCTCCCCAGATGAGCTCAGGCCACAGACGTAAACTACTATGCCTGGCTGATTTGTTTCTGAAATTCCTCACTGGAACCTGGTGTACCACAGATGTCTCAAGTGACAGAGATATTCCAAAGCAGAGCACACAGTCTTCTTCACCCCACACCCCCTCCCCCCCAGCATTCTTGGCATTTACAGTATACACTTGAATTATGGGAATCCAGATTTTGGTTCCTTTACCACACTCTGAATTTCTCTCCTGTTATTTCCTTGCATGCAGTGAAGGGGATGGGTAGCCGCAGGCCTCCTCTGTGGCCCGCTGGGAATTCTCCTTCAGAATGTTAGTTAGCAATCAGAAGCCCCCCCAAAGAACCTGAGTTTTGTGAGGGAGTCATTTCTATCTTGAAGGGACCCCCAAATGCTGAAAAAGGGAAATAAAACCAATGTTTGGCTAGTAGGGAGTCAAAATTTGTCGGGGGTGGCACGGGGCTGGAGAAGTGACTCAGCAGTTGGGAGCGCTGGCTGCTCTGAATTGAATCCAGGGGTCCCAGGTTCAATTCCCAGCACCTACGTGGCAGCTCACAGCTGTTTGTAACTCCAGTTTCAAGGGATCCAACAACCTCACACAGACATGTGTGCAAGCACAACACCAATGCACATGAAAGAAAAAAAAAATAAGTATTTCAAAATTTTTAAAAAATGGCTGGGGATTTGAACACTTTTTGAAGCTCAATCCACCCTAGTTGTCGAGTGGGTTTAGATGGGAGAAAACCCCGAGTCACTGAGCCCCTCAAGCCACGAAAGCCATCTTGACAACACAAGGTCTCTGACACTCCTCTGGGCTTTTGGGCAGCCGGTTGGGCGCGCTCTGAGCAGCGCGCAGCCGCAGGTGATGGTGACTTTTGCAAACGCATCCATGGATATGTTCTTTTGAATGCAGATGCCATCTCGTCCGGAGATGACGAGGACGACACAGATAGCTCCGAAGACTTTGTCAGTGAGAACAGGAACAACCAGAGTAAGTAACCTGCCTTCGGAGGTCCCCGAGAGAGGAGTGACGAGGGGAGCCCTCACCTGTCTTCTGTCGAGTCCTCCGAACCGCTGCTGTGTCCCCGGCCCTCACTCTCCTTGCTCCGCTATGTCTGCTGTCCCTGTTTTCCAACTTGAGAATAAACTGTGTTTCTGTCCACCTCTCGCCACTTGTCCTTTCTTCTTGTGTCAACAGCTCTCTTCCAAACACTCTTTCTGTCTGTGGTTTTACTCTCTTCTTCGGTCTCTTGGTGTTCATAGGACTTGTAGCCATTTTGGTTTTCTTCGTAACTCCCATCATGCCTTTCCTGATTTGGGGGGTTGCCTCTCCTCCCTCCCTGGAGTATCTCTCACTGCTCTTACTGATGTATCATATCCATTTATGGAGACAAGGTCTCACCTTTGTTGCTCAGGCTGGACTTGAACTCCTGGGCTTGTGCGATCCTTCCACGAGCCTCTCGGGTAGTGGGACCCACAACTGTGAGCCACCTTGCCTGACTGATCTATTTTGGAAAGTCCTCCTAGGGCCTGGGGGCGGCTTGTGGTTGGAGGTCCGAGATGTTCCTTATACATGGTGTATAGTTTAACAAAATTATCTGATCCAGAATATGAGCATTCTGAGGCCGAGAGACCCTTTGCAACTTTGCCTCTTGCTGAGGGGAAGAAAGGATGCCTTACTTTGAGGACGGTGATGAGAAAGGAGGGGAATGGCATGCGCTCCAGTTAGAGAGACTGAAGGGGATCATGTGCACCAAAGGCTCAGTGCTTGTGAATGTTTGTTCCACAAAGAATCAGAACACAGAATCGGTAACGTTCTCCAGGCAGGCTGGACTGTTGCGAAGAGGGTAGTTTTCTTTTGTTTTGCTTTTTCCCCTATGCCTGTTGTATTCAGCATTATTGTGAAAGGATTTTTTTATTTTTTGGTCACAAGTGAATTCGATGAGTCACGAATAACAGCAATTCGTTATTAAAATGAACCCATGACCTTAAAACTATGTGTTTAGGGCTGGCGATGTACCTTGGTGAAGGGCTTACCCCGCATGTGTGAAGGCCTGCTTGCAACCCCCAGCACTACATGACTGAGTGGTATCTGCCTGTAGTCTCAGCTCTCCAGAGGTGGAGGCAGGAGGATTAGAAAGAAAGAGGGTATGATTAGAATAGCTCACAGCAAAATTAAGAGATTACCTACCTACTTCTCCTGGCCCCAAGTGCTGCGTCTCCTATTGTCAACAGCACTTGAGACCTCTGAAGAGCCCACCTCAGCTCAGCCTGGAGTCCAAGGTCTGTGATCATCAGGGTTCATTGTGAGACTGTGAATAATAATACAATACGTTTCTAGCATTGTGCTGTCACTCAAATTTTACTGTACTAAACTTGTTGGGCATCACTTATACACCCACCCCACACACGCATGCACGCACGCACGCACGCACGCACGCACGCACACACACATGCACGCATGCATGCTTGCACGCACGCCCAGCCCTTAGCTACCATCCACCTTTCCATAACTTTGCCTGTTCAGAAATATCATATGTTAGATTCATCTACCATGTAGGCTTTTCAGATTGGCACCATCCCCCTAGTGATGTGCATTACATTTTTTTTTCTGAATTTTCCGTAGAATTCAGCTATTTTTTCCTTAGTACTGAACGTTATTTGTATGTGCAAAGTTTATGTATCCCTCCGTTGAAAGACACCTTGGTTGTTACCTAGTTTTGGCAGGCACAAGCAGAGATGCCACACACTAGGTGTGGGTTTGTTTGGATACACATTTCCTCTTCTCCTTGGATCATAACTGTTAGATGCTGTGGTAAGTTCAGATTCGTTGGAAGCTTGCCAAACCGCTTTCCAGAGCAGCCACAACATTATGCGTTGCTGCCATCCATGAAGGAGCACTCCCTGTGCATGCGCTGCATCCTTGCCAGCCTTTGGGGATGCTGGCCCTGTGGATTTCTGCCCGTCTGAAATGTGCTTCCTCATGACAAGGTCGGGAAGCATCTGAGATGTGCCTGATTGCCGTCTCCATGCGCGCTTTGGTGAGTGTCTGGTGACTGCGCTGGCTTATTTTTTAATTGCGTTGTTTGTTTTGTTATTGTTGAGTTTCAAGAGTTTGTGTATTTTGGACAGCAGTCCTCTGTTCCTTTTTCTCTTTTCACATTTTCCCTCTTGGTGTGCAAATACCTTTCTTTCAACAGTATCTCCCAGAGCAAGCTCTTTTTTTTTCTTTTCTGTTATTGTTTGTTTCTTTTGAGACAAGGTTTCTCTTTGTATCTCTGGCTGTCCTGGACTCCTGGCACTCACTCTGTAGACCAGGCTGGCCTTGAACTCACAGAGATCCACTTGCCTCTGCCTCCCTGAGTGCTGGGATTAAAGGCGTGCGCCACCATCGCCTGGCCCAGAGCAAGCATTTTTAAGGCTCGCTTGTCGGCTCTCATGGGTCCCCTCATGCTTTGGGGTCGTCTCTAAGACATCAGGAGCAAACTCAAGGGCAGTCCTCTCGCTCCTTGGGGCTTCACAGTTTGTGCTTTATATTTATATTCCAGTTGTGATCTATTTGCAAGGCCTGCGTTGAGATTCATTTTCTCTTGCCTTTGGATGTTCAGTTATTTCTGTACCGTTCATTGAAAACACAACTCTTAGCCTGGGTTAGCTAACGGAGAGAGTGTCGTTAAGTCCTAGGATAAACACTGTCACTCCAATGAAGATTTGGCTTTGTTCTTAAATTTCAATGGTTTGGGCACAAAGAAAAATGATTTGGAGAATATAATTTTTATTTTAGGGAGAGTGAACACTTTGGTTTTCAAAGTGTGCCCAGACCAGCAGTGTCGGCATCACTTGGGAACTCTCTAGAGATGCCTGTTCCTTGCACTTGTCTTCAGACCTAGCTAGTTAGTGGAGGTGCAGGGTATGTGTCCGTGTCTGTGTGTGTGTTTCATTTCACATTAGGGTGTGAGAGCTGCATTAGGGACACACACACACACACACACACACACACACACGCACACACGCACTTGCCCCAAACAAGCACATACTACCAGTCACATTCATGAAAACCAAGAAGGCAGGTGACAGCGTGTACCTTATGAGTTGTGACAGCCTCGCAAAGGCTTGTTACTTTTCTTACTATCCTCTGATAAGAACACGGACCCAGAAGAATGTTCAGAGTTGCTGCTTTGGCTCTCCCTGAAGCAGGAGGCAGAGCCCTCCCAACTGGCTCTGGAGGGCGCTGGGGCTGGCCCTGGCTCAGATACTGCCTCCAGTAACCCCTAACGCAGAAGCAGCGAGTCTTATTATAGTTACCAGAAAATAGTCTTAGGGACAAAGGGAAGTGTCCAGCCACTCGATGCCTAGTACCATGGGCATCCCAGGTTCCCACGGGTGTGTGTGTGTGTGTGTGTGATGATCATGTTTGCACAATTGTTTACAGCTCTCAAGTGGTACCGCATGTGGGTGCCTCCATGATTGATTGAGACATCAGGTCTCACCTCCTTGGTTTTGCTGGCACACCTGGGAACGGTTCTGTGCTGGGTCAAGTATGCTGCCTAACAACAGCACCAGGAGCACGTGCGATGTCATAACGTGTAACACCAGAAATAGGTCATATTATAACCGAGGCTGAGTGACTGGAATCTTCTGGTGTTTCGGAGTCTGCCTGTTGGGGACCTCTAGGGATATTGCTGCGACTACTTAATGGCTCAGCATCTGTGGAGATGGGCTGGGCAGCAGAGCACAGTGCCTAAAAGGTGCCACCCCATAGAGAACTTGCCATACTTTCACCTTGCAATGGGGCTTTTGGTAATTAGCTCTCAAATGACACCGGCTCTGTCCCCGAGATGGGTGCTGTGCGGTGATTAAGGGCTGGTGTTAGCTGTACCAGAGAGATACTGCTGCAGGGAGGGGCCAGTGAAACCTTAGATGCTATTTAAAGTGATAGCAGTTCTTAGCTGGCTACTTGGCCTCTGCCAGCTGTCAGTGTGATTAGCCTGGTCTGATTCACAGGTGCAGCCTGGGGCAGCTGAGATTAAGCAGCTGTGGCCTGTGTGTGTGGACCAAAGAATGTTGGGGCTAGGATATTTGGCAAGGAGGGAAAGGGGATGTTACTGTTCAAACTTTTTTTTTTTTTTTAACTCAAGTGTCGAATACCTGACCTGATTCCTAGAGAAAATGCAGAAGCTCTGAGTTCTCTGCATTTTCAGACACCTGCAGACATCCTTGTGTCTACATTGATTCCCGTGCTGCCACTGTTGTCTGGAGATGCCACTGGAGTGTACTTGAATATATTCAACTTGAGTCAAGTTAGCCAGGGGTGCTCTGGTGACTGCCCAGTGTGATCGTTCTTGTGATCAGTGTGATCGCCATTTTCCTGTTTCCCTTTGGGACATTGCATGTTTCAAGTTTCTGTCGTCCAGCTTGAAAAATGTCCAAGTGATTCCTTCTGCCAGGTTGCTAGATGGTCATTTAGCTGGTTTTGTTGGCTCAGTGTAGGAAGACAAGCTTCCCTGACCAGCAGAGATCTTCAGTTCTGTGTGGAGAGCAGAAAGCATGGTAGCCAAGTCTAAGCACAAAACCAACTACCAAGAATTAAGAAGAGGGCTGGGAGATGGTTCAGTGCTTGGCACCTTCAGGGGAGAAGGGTGCTTGGCACCGAGCCTGATGACCTGAGTTAGTTCTCGGAACCCACCTGACGCAAAGTGCGATCAGACACCCACGTGAAGTCAATGTCTTGGTTAGGGTTACTATTGCTGTGATAAAACACCAGGACCAAAAGCAAGCTGAGGAGAAATGGGTTTATTTCACCTACAGTTCCATTTAACAGTTAATCACCAAAAGCAATGAGGACAGGAACCTAGAGACAGGAGCTGATGTAGAGGCTATGGAGGAGAGCTGCTCACTGACTTGTTCTCCATGGCTTGCTCAACCTGCTTTTTTATAGAACCCAGGAACACCAGCCCAGGGGTGGGACCACAGAAAATGGGCTGAACCCCACCCCCATTAATCACCATTTAAGAAAATTCCCTACAGGATTGCCTACAGGGGGATCTTATGGAGGCATTTTCTTAATTGAGGTTCCCTCCTCTCAGATGACTCCAGCTTGTGTCAGGTTGACATAAAACTAGCCAGCACAGTCAGCATGAATGCGCATGCATGCACACACCCACACACACTCATGTTTAAGAAAAAGAATTAAGATGTTAAGATGAAGTCACAAGATTGTTCCATCACCAATGCAGCAGAAAACAAAGAAAGAAACCCAAATGGAATGAGACAGAACAATGTGGTTTTGGTTAAGAAGCTGGTGACCTTAATTAGAAGGTGCTGTGTGATGTTTTAGGTGGATATTCTTGAGCGCTTGGGTTGCTCCTAACTTCTAACTCTGCTCTTCCTGATCTCCCTTAGAGAGTGGAGCCCACCTTGTTCATTCAGGCTCTGGGAACTCATCTGTTGTACCTTGTGACATTGTCTACCACGGAACCTGGCATCACATCTCAGGCCTGCCTTTTTCAATAACCCATTGTTTTCTCGAGAGCAAGGACCAGCCTGGTAGAGAATGAATGTGGTTTTTGTTTGTTTGTTTGTTTTTTGGCTTTCCAAGCTTCCCAGGCATCTTTTATGGGTCTCACCTTAAAACAGAACCATGTTCAGATCTGGTCCATTTATGAAGAAACCAAGCCACTGTTTCTCAAAGAATATTCTCGGGAACCCTAGTTCAGAGTAAGTTTTTGCTGAAAGTGACTTGAATCCTGTAGGAAGTTTAGGAAACACCTCATGCTGTGACCCTTGCTTAGAGAGCGAGTCCAACAACACCATCCATGTTCTGAAGGGTCTTCTAGAAAAACATCTGTTTAATGTTCTGTCCCGGGATTTCTAAAACCTAGTGACCATAAGACCCCTTTAAAATTTAGCATCTCCTAACATCCTGTTACACACACACTGTGCATCCCTGCATGGGCTGATGGCTGGATGGATAGGGCTCCCCACCCATCCTCTTTTCTGTCAAATCCTTTTATCGCAGGTGTGAAGGGTGTCCCCAGGTCACATTTTTAGCTGACTAGTGGATGTCCTCATACCTTGCCAGCACTAGCAATCCTGTGATGTCATCATAAGTGTAGGTTCAGCTTGTTTTCTCTGGACCAAATGTTGCCGATTCAAACGCTGATTTTTGAAACTCATCCAGGGTGAGGGTCCTGAAAAATTCCACATTTCTGCGTCAGCACAGAAAAAGGCATTCACCTAGTTCTTGCCTCTCCTGGGAATTTAAGTGTCTCTGTAGATGATCTGGCAGCAGATTTATGGAGGTTTAAAAAAATAGATTGATTTCCTTGAGCTTGTGTTTACCATGATTGTTTCTGAAGATTCTGAAGGTTAGTTCTCGGGTTGATGACGTTGGACCAGAAGTTTGGCACCATAGCTAGCAGGACAGCAGCATCAAGATTCCCATTTTTGGACTTGTCCTTTCTAGTAACAAGGGATATTTTTTTCATTTTGGTCTCATTTTTGTTGAGACCTGCAAATGCCACTTACTCCACCTGAGAGAGAAAAGCGGGAGATCTTATTTTTTTCTTTTTCCAGGAGGGGGAGTTGGCGACAGGGGTGGGGGTGGGGTGGGGAGCTAGGAGGCACTAGGGAAAGCCAAAGTGCGTTGTCTGAGGTCCCAGACTCTTTAGTGGAATGCCTGACCCTGCTAACAGCTCTGAGTCACCATCACTCTGATGTGGAAAAAAAAAAAAACACAAAAACAAAACTTGGAAGAGATGGTATCCAAGCTGGTGAATGTAGGAATTGAAAAGAGCGAAAAAGACCAAGTGGGTAGGTTGCTGAATGTTCTGGAAATTCCTCCTAATGAAAACCTCATCTGTAGGTTGATCCAGGTGCCTCAGGACAGAAGGTGCTGATGGTGCCCCTCCCTGGCCAGCTGCACTGTCAGTGGTTGGAATATCCTTGCTTGTAGCAGGCCCTGAGAATTCTGTGGAACCTTCCAGGGGACTCTAGTTATTTCTCTTGTGAGTGACTGACCATACCCCACCCCCACCCACTATGTGTTTTGGCTAAAACACATCAGTGGTCAATGGGCTATTAGAGATTTCTGGAAGCCAGACTGTACCTGTGGTGGTTTGAATAAGAATGGCCCCGAAAGGTTTATATATTTGAATATTTACTCACCAGGGAATGGCTCTATTTGAGAAGGATTAGGAGGTGTGACCTTGTTAGAGAAAGTGTGTCACTGGGGATGGGCTTTGAGATTTCAAAAAACCCATGCCAGTTTCTGTTTTTCTCTCTGCCTGTCGATCAGGATGTAGGACTCTCAGCTACTTCTCCAGCACCATGTCTGCTTATGTGCCGCCATGCTCCCCTCCATGATAATAATGGACTGAACCTCTGAACCTAGAAGCCAGCTCCAGTTAAATGCTTTCTCTTATAAAAAATTGCCTTGGTCATGGTGTCTCTTTTCACAGCGCTAGAACAGTGACTAAGACAACACTCTTTTCTAAGTCACCACCCACCCCAGCCCATCTCTAACTCTACTAGATTTGATTTCTCTCAGTTTATATCAAACCAAAAGCAGATGGATAGCAGTCTACTGTAAGAACAGTGATATTAAAAAACAAAACAAAACCAAACCAAACCCCAAAACAAAACCTAAACATATCAGGGGGCATAGCATTCAGATGTCCTGATTAGAGATATTTTTAAAAGGCCTAATTATAGACTTAAGGCAGGGGCCTTAGTGAGGCTTTAGGGAGTTGGGGAGACTTGATCTAAGAGCTGAAACAGCCCGTGCGTTTTAAAATTTCTGCATCAATAAAAATAAAGTTGGCAGTCATCAGTGTCCCCGGCTCACATAAATCTTGAACTTTTGACTTAATTACTGTGGGAGAGTTCACAGGGCAGCCTGCTGTGGTTGACGAGCATTGCTGAGGGAGTTGGGGACTCGGGGCTAGCCTTGGTCCGGCCTCTGGCTTTGTGACCTTGATCCAATCACTTAACCTTTCTGGGTGACATTGATCCTGTCAGCCATCAAGCCAGATGGAGGAACTTGTAATCTGAGTCCCAGTTTTCCCTTGAAAATATTGGGCTGTGTTTGCGTTTAGGTTCTGAACAGGGAACCTTGTAAACCTGAGATGTCAATACTGGGCCGTGTGCGGGTTTTTACGGGGCAGGCCCAGCAGCTTACGTTTTATCATTTAAGTTTAAATTGCGGGGCCAGAAACCCCTGCAGCCCTCCCATTTGTTGACAAAATCAATACCTGCGTAGCTCACAGATGCCTGGAAAGACTATTAGAACCTTATCAGAACAGCTTCCCTGCTTTATAGCAAAGCTTTTCCCAGTCATCCGTCCTCTCACCCTGTCTGCAGCTCAAGCCGTGGCCTACTTTAGTGATGATGAAGCAACCCTTATAGAGGAGGAAGTGCGGGCCCCTGTGGTAGGACAGAATGGTGAAGGATGGCCACGGGGTACTCAGGAGGGCTGTGAGTGGAGTTAGGGCCTCTCTTTACTCAGTTGCGTTTTGGTCGAGTGAAAATTGACTGAACACAATCACCCAGAAGTGATGAGCACTGGTACCAAGGAGGAGAGTTCTTGGTGGGTTGCCCGTATCTTTCTGACGGGATTTCACTTACTTACGCTGCTTCTCACTCTTCTTTTGATTTGCTTGTTGTTTGTATCTTGTGACTAACCGGACATTTTTTTCCTTTTGCTGTGTATGCCATAAGGAGATCTGTGAACATCAGAGCCGAAGGGAAGTCCATTCTTTCACTTCCCAAGTGTCTTGGTGTGCTTCATGTTTTCCTGCCTTTGGAGGTTCTGCTCTTATCAGTCAGGTGACTTGGAGTGTGTGTCCTGTATCCCTAAGGGAGGCAGCTGCTCGAGGTCCTGATTTCAGGCAGCCTCCTGTGCTCTTGGCTTTACCGCTCCCATCCCAGTCAGGTTGTTGAGTAACCAGCGTGTGGCCATCTGCTGGGTACCAGGACCGTCTCCGCATCTGCAGGCTTTTACTCCATGGCTGCAGTTCTTGCTCCCCATGGTATTGCTGAAGTGCTCCCGAGCGTCAGTAGGGAAAGGCTGGCTTGGCTCTCCCAAAAAGCCTGGTCCTTGTTTCTCTGGACGTATATGCTACTTCTTTGGTGCCTGGGCGTTTGGACGTGGTTACTTTGTGGAAATGGCAGGGGATATTGAGGAGAGTCTGCAGAATCCGGAGTGTTGGACCCATGGTTCCAGCACCAAGGAAGATGAGGCAAGATCTTGAGTTTGATACCAGCTTGGGCTACATGACAAGACTGTCTCAAGGGGCAGGAGACTGCCACAGAAGGAAGCACAGTAGGATGGTCCTGTCGGAGTGTTACTTTTCTAGATTATGTAGATCCTTTAAGTTTATATCAGAAAGAGCCATAAATTTTTAAATTGTGTTATTATTATGAATAATAAAATAGACTTATCTCTTCTCCAGCATCATGTTTATTTTTTAATAATAATGTACACTTGTCATCCCAAGCAGAAGCTCCGTTGCAAGGGCTGTTGTACCGACGACGTAGTACTCAGCAGAGTGGCAGTGGCCAGAAAGTGAGAAGCCCGGTAGAGCATTGGGACAGCCCTTTCCTGGCTCGCTGGCACCTTGAACAGCTTAGCTCAATGACCTTTCGGCTCCTGGAGGACTGTTGTGAAATTCAGTTCCAGCTGCAGCCCCAGAGTGATTGGGTTTCATAGTGCCCCCACCCACCGTGGGTCCCTGAGGCTGAGACAAGAAGCAACGCCCACACCGTGGTGTGCTGCCAGGGTCTGCTTCGTGAGAGCAGATTTTCTACATACAGTTTTACTCTAAGGAAAGCAGCTACCTGCTAGAAATCCCAGCAGCGGCCTTTTATCCTCTTCCTTAAGATATGCCTTGGCTTGGCTACCAGGACAAAGGCTTGGGTTGCCAGCGTGCTGCTGGCACAAGTCAGGACAGTGCATTGAGCGTGGCTGGGGGTCAGTCCCCTGCCGTGGTAGCCTCATTGATGGCTTAGAGTGGAAAAGAACATTCCTGGTTCCTGAGGCCCAACCCTACTTTTTGATCTCAGAGAACATAAAAATCATGCCTAATGGTTTGTAAGCACCTATTTGTTGATTTCTTTTATGTTTTTTTTTTTTTAAAAAAGGACATTCCAGAGCTCAGCCCAGCAGTAATTGATGCTATCTGAGTGACTGCATTAATATTTAGCTAATTCATGTGAATAGGCCATTGTGTTTACTTAAACAACGACATGAGTCCAGACACCTGACAGCTCGAGGTATGCTTTCCATTTAGGTCAGATTTGTTAAAGTCTTTGTGTAGGGACAAAGCTCATTATTTATTTTGGGATCTCAATGGCTGCTTTCAGTGGCTTTGGATGGATTTTTCTAAGTAGAAGCTTTTAAAATGAAAGATGATTGAGATTGTTCCAGGGTATGCCAGGCCCTTAGGGTCTTGTGATAAGTGGGGGTCCAGTGGTCCCCTGGTGAACTCTCAGAAGAATGGATGTGTTTACAAGCATCCAGTGCCCAAGCTACAAGGTCCTCAAGATGCATATCGCAAATGCAACTGAATGGAAAGGAAATAGTGCGGCCTCTTTTCTTCTCCCTTGGCCTCCACCCCCCCTCCTCTCCCCTTCCCTCCCCTCCCCTCCCTTCTGCTCCCTCCCTTCCCTGTTTTCCCTCTTCTCCAAATGGGTGAGACAGCTGTGGTTTTGCACAGCCTTGGTGTGTTACCACCTAAATCCCACCACCTTGACCCTTGGGAATGATCAGCCCGAAGAAGATACAGTGTGCCCTTGATAAAGACATCCCAGCTCCGCCTCTCATAGCAGGTGTCAAAAGCACAGGCAAGGCAGCCCGGGGCAGGGGCAGTTGCTCCAGAGAGTGAGTGTAACAGGAGAGCCTGCTGTTCAGGTTGAACCTCTCCCGGCGTGTGCTAGAGGGGAGGCTGCCAAATAGGTTCCCCGGCTGTGACTCTTTTGCCTCTGGTTTGTGGAGTGTGCATGCTGCTCCTGCTGCCCCTCGTCGTGTGGAAAGTATATTTGTTGCCCAGATGTTCTGTGGACGTTCTGAGCAGTACTGGAGGTTGCCGTGTCTGCCCCCACTGACTGTTTCAGAGTCCAGTTTTCAGTGTCTAGAAGGATTGATGGAAGGCATGACTTCCCGCCGAAGCTGGTCTGTGTTAGCCAGGAGACCAGGGCCAAGAACAGGGACTTGGGCCTCACACTGATCTTGGTTGAATCTCAGCTGCAGGACTTTTGGTGCTGTGACTCTGCAGGTCAGGTCTCAGGACCTCAGTTTCCTTGGCCTGCAGCAGGGTTGATAGATAGTAGTTCCTCATTGAGCTGTTGAGGTGATTCACACGCTAAGCACGCACAAGCTCTTAGAACAGTGCCTGGCAAGCACACGTTGGGTCACTAGAAGCCTGGAGCCATTAGTACAGGCATGAAGAATCGGTAGCAGCGTTCTGGATTGATGATGTACGCCTGCTTATAGAATGCACTTTACTTGTTACTTGGTCACTAAAAGACCTTTTTTTTTTCCCCCTGAGCTTTAAAAAAAAATCACTTGTACCTGTGACTGTGAAGGCCATTTAGGGGTCATGACTTTATTTAGTATTTGATTAGTTGCCTCCTATGAAGTTTAGGCATGGCATTGGGATTATAGTGTTCAGAACCACCCCTGGAAAGACAAAAAATCTCTTTCATTAAACAATTAAGATATACCTATCTATACAGTTTTTTGATTTATTGTACAGGGTACTAGGAGGTTAATGATGGCTCCCAGGATTATTTTACCTTGCTCAGATGAGAACTCAGGCTATTGATGGCCATTTACAAGACTGCTGTGTAGAGCGTTAGATCCATGTATAAAGGACCTGACTTAGCTCCCCAGAGCCCACGTTAGAAAAAGCCTGGCATGATAGCACATGCTTTAATCCCAATGCTGGGGAAAACACAGATCCCTGGGAGCTCAATGGTGGACCAGCCTAACTTGCTGGGTAAGTTCCAGGCCACTGGGAGACCTTGTCTTAAAAAATAAGGCGCTTAGTTTTTGGCACTTGAGGAACATCACTTGAGGTTGACCTCTAACCTCACACGCGTGCACATATACTCGTACCCACGTGAACACCCCTCTCTACCCATGCCCACACAGAAAGTTCTGATGTGTTGGTTTATGTGGTCCCCAAGGACAATTTATTTTTACAGTGTGTATATATGACCATTTAATAGGTGTGGCGATCTAAAATGATGTATTTTTGGAGGACTGAGCCCTTGCTATTACATGGATTGTTTCTGTGAATATAAAGTAGCATTTTAAAGCATGATTTGACATGAAATTATTTTTTGGCACTAGACTGGAGCAAGAGAGAAGGTGCTTCAAATGTTTTTTTTCCCCTGTTAATAGTCATAACCCAATAAGCAGCCCCTCCGGGGACTTTCTGCTAGGCCAGCTGGACCAGACTTCTGAAAATATTTCCCTAACATAAATATTATCCAAGGAGTCTAAAGAAAAATCAGATGCTTTCCTGTACCACTAAGCCGTCTTACCTTCCTGGAAGTTAGCGAGGCTCTCCCTTCATCTACATGCATTTCATTGTCTTCCTGTTCAGGAGCACCATACTGGACCAACACAGAAAAGATGGAGAAGCGGTTGCACGCTGTCCCTGCCGCCAACACTGTGAAATTCCGCTGTCCAGCTGGGGGGAATCCAACGCCCACAATGAGGTGGCTGAAAAACGGGAAGGAGTTTAAGCAGGAGCATCGCATTGGAGGCTATAAGGTAGGACTGAGCGCCTGAAGCCCTGTGTTTCTGAGATTGTTTTTTTTTTAAGTCCTCTGAAGTTGGCAGGACCAGAAGGAATATGTATTTTTCAAAAGACGTAATTACTGTAATTGATCGCGTCACTGTTTGATATGTTTGAAAGATCACCCTGGACGCCCCTGTGGTTTTAAAGTTAGTCCCCGTTTTCGTTCTTGTTTACATGAGGAAAGTTTAATAACCAGGGGGTCGAAAGTTGAGGGTCTGTTTTCTATATGCTTTATGGTCTGTAAAACGTGAACTGGTGCAGCTGCCCTGTAAGGGCGGGGTTGTTGTATTAAGTGGGAATAGCTTGGATTAGAGGAGGTGTATGAGCTAGTATTTGTTATCAGGGGGAGACGCTGAACAATGACAGAGGCAGCACCCCCTCTCCCCATCCTCCATCGCCAGAAGGGCCCATCAGAGAATGACCTAAAAATATAGTCTTGTCACTCACTGGGGAGTTGGGCAACAGGATCCCTATGATATCCCTGAGAAGGCTCTTTGGGATGCTAAGTATAGTTTTGCTCACTCATTGAGCATCATTGATTAAACACCCCTGGGGATGCTCCTTGTGGTTTTGTTCACCCATTCAGCATCATTGATTGAGTATCCTTATATAGGACAATGTCAGGCACTGGGGAAGCTAACGCAAACAGGGCTGGATGTGGCCTCAAGTCAAAGGGGCCCTGGTATGGCAGGGAGGCCAATGTAAGAGCTGGCATTTGGAGGCTGCTGATAAAGATGAAGTTATAAGTGCATGCTGCATCAGGTGGGCATGAAAGGAAACGTGGTATTAGCACAATGGGAGAAGAGGCAAGGAAATGGAGTGTTAGTACAGTGGGGGGATAGGCAGGGAATTGTAGTCCTAGTATAGTGGCAGACTAGAGGTAAAGGAGAGCCAGGGAAGTCAATGTGGTAGCATATGCTTTTAATCAGAGGATTCAGCAGGCAGAGGCCGGCAGATCTCTTTGAGTTCTAAGCTAGCCTGGTCTACGTAATGAGCTCCAGGATAGCCAGGGCTACATACAACAGCAACCACCAAAACAAACAAACCAAAAAGGGAAGCAGAGAAAAGTTTGAGGATTAGTTAGTTGACTTTTTTGGGGGTGGGGGGAGAGATGGCGTTTTCAAATTGCTCAGCGCAGATAGAATTTTAAGACTTTTGCATGTAGAGAGGATTTAAGGTAACCTTATTATGAAAGTCTGTCGTGCATTTGGAAGAGGTGAGGGTGTATTAGTTATTGGTTGCTGTGTAGCAAGCTGCGCTAGGTTGGGGCTTTGCAGTCATTACCTCACAGTCTTGCTACACATCGAGTACAGCTGGTGGGTCTTTTTTCTAGGTCTCTTCCAGGATGGTGCAAGGTTTTATCCAAAGCTGGGTTTCCCCTCAAAGGATACACCAGGGAGGGAACTGTTCAGTTGCCATTAGGATCCACTTTCTTGCTCCTTGCCACGTGGACCAGCGCAGGGCAGGTGAAAGCATGGCAGCTGCCATCTTCAGGGTCAGCAGACTAGGAGCTAGAACAGAAGAACAAATATGTCACAGCCTTCTGTAACCTCGCCATGGAAGCAATGTGCCAGCGCTTTTGCTGTTCCCCCTTATTAAACGGGTCCCCAGGGAGGAGATGAACCAAGGGCATGAAGGCCAAGAGTGTGGGTATCACTAAGACCCATCTAAGAAACTTCCAGCATGGGTGAATAGACGTCACCTGTGCCCAGTTCTTGAAAGCAGGTAGGAGAGGTGTTCGTGGAAGCAGCATCAGGGTGCCTGGAAGAATGGTCTCTCCCGTGTGTAACCTGGTCCTGTGGGACCCAGAACCCAGCACCAGCCTGCTGAGCTTCTGTGGGCTTCTTTCCTGTTGTCAGAGATCAGGGGCTGGCTGAACAGGCTTTCATCCTCAAAGGTTTATTTGCTTCTGTAATTTTGGCCATTTGATTTTAACCTTTAAAAATGAACATGTAGAGGCCCAAACCCAGAGGAAGATAGGGGAAAGCCTGTAAGTCTGTCGTAGGTTGGGGACAGTGGAGGGCAGGACCAAAGACGGGCAGTTCTGCCAAACCTCAGACATGGAAACTCTCCCAGCATCAACCGTGACCCCTACTTGTTGGTGGAAGCAGGAATCATGAGGTTGATTTGTCCGTTTCTTCTTAGTTTAGACCCTAGAAGAAGTAAGTAAAATTAACAAATAGACAGATTTTATTAGTCCTTGTTGCTTAGAAAAGGAGGGCCCTGGGGGCTAGTAAGATGTCTCAGTAGTTAAGAGCTGGGTGCTCTTCCAAGGACTCAGGTTCAACTCCCAGTACCCACATGACAGCTCACAGCTGTCTGCAACTCCAGTTCCAAGGGATCTCATACCTTTATGCCAATGCGCATAAAATGAAGTTAAATAAATTATAACAAAAAAGAAAAGAAAAGGAGGGTCACACCACTTAAACTCTGTCCACTCTGGCTTGCGGTAACTCAGAACTGATGCAGTCGGCACGGTTGACATAAGAGCGGTTTTACTGTGAGCAGTGGTCAGATCCAAATTCTGCTCAGGAAGACGACCCCTAAGCAGGTACAAAGCGAGCCCGTGAGTCTCCAGAGACTCCTGGTCTTAAAATAAATGGGTTGCACATCATTATTATGGATAAGGAACACTTCGCAAATGTGCGTGAGTGATTACGATTATGGAGCTGTTAGACACAGGGGCTTAATGAGGGGATGCCCTTGATTTTTAACAGGTGCAGGTAGCTTTAATTAACCATGACAACACCGTGCTAAATAAGAACACCCAGGAGGACCCCCGAAGAATGGCTGTAGCTTGGGGAGGACACATGCCCAGATTGCTGGGGTTATTTTTTTTTTGTTTGGTCTTAAAGATTTAGCCAATTCGTTTTTATGTGTCTGAGTATTGCCTGCGTGTGTGTTTGCGCACACATGCCTGCCCGGTGCCTGCAGAGTTCAGAAGAAGGCATCAGATCCCTGGAACTGGAACTGCAGTTGTGAGCTGCCCGGTGGGTCCTCTGCCAGCGCAGCAAATGCTCTTAACCCTCCCCAGTATTTCTCCAACCCTCCCACCCCACCCTGAGGGGTTTTGTTAATTAGTGTTAGGCTGTTACTGGAGGCAAAGAACGGAATTTGAATGGATGGGGCAAAACTCTGAATCTGAAAGACATTTAGATGTTAAAAAAAATTTTTTTTTTTTTTTGAGGGCTGGGGAAATAAATGTCTCAGCTGGTAAACTGCTCGCTGTGACCAGAACCCATGAAAAAAGCCAGAAATGCTAGTGTGTGCCTGTGATCCCAGGGCTGCAGCTCCCTGACCAGCGAGCCCTTTCAAATCAGTGAGCCTCAAGTTTGGTGAGAGATCTTGTCTCCAAAAATAATGTGGGGATGGGGTACCCAAGTTTGACCTCTGGCATCTGTATACACTTGCACAGAAACATACACTTATGCATGTCCACCCCCAAAAAGATAGAGGAAAGGGGTGTAAAGGACAAAGGGAAAGCTGGCCTTTGGAACGTGTGGTCCTGACCCCACCGCTCTCCTATTCTCTCTCTGAGGCATGTGGAAGGAGGCTGTGGTCTGGTGGCCGCTGAGATGACCTGTCCAGTGTAAATGATGTTGCAATAGAGATTTTCACAACAGGGCAATTAAGGTTGACACCAGTGGGACATCATTTTGGTGACAATGCAAATTTAGAGATTCTGTGGAATCCCAGGGGCTTCTGGGATTTAGGAAAGTCAACGGCTTTCAGCTTGGCAAACATGGTTCCCTGAAGCATAATTTTTGCTAAAGATGTGTTAAACCTGCCCCAGGGTTCCCCAGTCCTGAAGCATGGGAGGTCCCTCTTCCTGGTGTGGCTGCCTGCCTGACACTGTCTACTTGAGACTTCACTTGCACCTTCAGGGCACAGTGTTGGATGTCTTAGTCCCTGTGTGGGGTTCTCCTTTGGATATTTTCTTCATTGCTATGTGAACTTCTAAACAAATGCACCTGCCAACATTTGACCTGAGGCGCCGCCTGGAACAGGCTGTAGCCTTGCATCCCTCAGAGGTGGAAAGGAGAGACCTACTTAAAAAACAAGAAAAGCTTATTTATTTGTCTGGTGGCGGAGTGTGGGGGGGGAATCATGTGGAGGCCAGAGGACAACCTGTGGGAGGGAGTTGGTTCTCTTCTTCCACCGGATGGGTCCCAGGGAACCACATTTAAGCCATCAATCTTGGAGGCAATTGCCTTTACCCGTTGAGCCATGTCGTCCTTCAAGAGATACTTAATTGAAGAGACCCACCTAACTTCAACCCCCGCAGAGAGGGCCTGCTAAGTCCCAACCCCACACTCCTCTGACTCCTGCCTGTTTGCTTCGTAATGAAGCAAGGTGTCAAGTTTTCCACAGTGTGTTTTCCCAGAAAGCCAGAGACCTGGAAGTTTCCGTAAAGGAACATTGGTTATTTGTGCAGTGTCTCTTCTTTCTTCATAAACCCTGTCATTCTGGAGCCCACCTCAGCTTTGATGGCCAGGCCAGCCCTGCAAGCTTTTCTTACTTGTTTATGACTTTGTGGACCTTGGCCACCACATCCCAGCATGTTTTGGAATGACTTGTGCATGGGGCTGTCTTAGGGAGAAGGGAAAACACAAAGTCACTTGAAATCAGAGAAATGAAAAATGGAACCAAAACTCCCGCTGGAGGGGTGGCTTGGTGGCGAAGAGTGTGTCCTGCTCTAGCAGAGAATCCAGGTTCGGTTCCCAGCATCCAGAGATCTGGTATGCCTCTGGCCTCTGAGGGCACCAGAACTTGTGTGCACATATCTTTCCCATGTAATACACATTATTAAAATAAAAAGAATTAAGTATTTTGAAAAGGGGGAGACAGGTGGATCTCTGTGAGTTCAGGGCCAGCCTGGTCTACAGAGCCAGTTCCAGGAAAGCCAAGGACAGCTAAGGCCACATAGAGAAACCCTGTCTCAAAGGAAAAAAACAAAAGCAACCCCTACCTTCCCAAAAGGACCTAGACTAATTTAAGTATAGAAATCTGTGGCATTCTCCACTCAGTCTTGCTGTTTAATTAGACTGGGTAGCTGAGATTGGTCTCCAACTTACTGTGAAACCCAGGCTGTCCTTGAATTCAATCCTCCTGCCTCTGCCTCCTTAGCACTAGGGGATAGGACTGTACCACCACTAGCATCTTGAGATTTTAGTTTGTGCAGAAAGGGGAGGGAATGACAGTTGGATTTTAAGTAAAGCTTGACCAGAAGCATGATTCTCTCTGTCTCCTGTCTTTCTGTCTCTGCCTCTGTGTCTCTGTCTCTCTCTGTCTCTCTGTCTCTCTCTGTTTGTTCTTCCAACTCTGTCCCCTCTCTGGGTTATGAGACTTAAAAACCCACCAAACATTGTCCTAGAATACCTATAATACCATATTGTTTATCCATTTTTATTATCTCTAAAACTTTTTTTGCTGCTCCACATAAAATCTCTGCACCCATTAAGAAATAACCCCTCCCCCAGCACTTGAGACCCTCAGTCTATGAGTTTTTTGTCTATGAGTTTGCCTATTCTTAGTACCCCATGTAAATGTAATCTCAGGATGTTTGCCTTTTATGCCCAGCTTACTTAATTTCAAATAATGTATTCAGGATTCATCTAAGTTATAGTATGAGTCAAGATTTGATTCCTGTTTATGGTTGATCACCATCTCATCAGATGGATGTACCTACCACCTTTTGTTATAATTTGTGTGCCTGTGTCTGAGTTGTAGTTTTCAGTTCTTTGGGGGTGTATCCTTAGTAGAATTGCTGGATCATATGACAATCCTTTGTTTAGGTCTTGAGGGTCAGCATTGTTAAAGAGATGAGTTCAAAAGGCGTTGGAGGCCCTGTTGCCACCCACTTCATTAGCACCTTGAGGCAGCAGGCTGTTGAGTGGGTACCCTTGCACGTGGCACCTCCTCTGCAGAGGTTCAGGGATTGCTGACTGGGCGGAGTGAAGAAATCCTAGCTTCCACGAGTGGTGGTGCAGAGGCTGATGGTGCAGCCCTGCTCTCTGGACACCCCCCTGCAATTGCTCTCTGGACACCCCCCTGCAAAGCAAACCGCGGCTTCCCATCAATGCCGGTTTAAGCATTAACAAGTGTTTGCCGTCCTTTCTGGGTGATGACAAGCAGCCCCAAGTGCCAGTCCCTCTACACGTGTGAGCTCCGTGTGCAATTGCATTCAGAAGGGATGGTTTGACATCCCTGGGAGCCTTCTGGAAATGGGGCTGGAGATGGAATAGTGAGGGTGTTTGTGAACCACCTTTCTGAAGCCCAGGCTATGGTGGTTGCTGTTTCCCGGGAAGTCACAGAGACATCTGTTGACACATGGACACCTCCTTCGAGCTGGCTCAGAGCACAGCTTCTGGATGTTTATTGCACTTGGTAGCGAAACGCCTGGGTATTTGGAAATCTTTGAGTATTTTGTTGTTTTGCAATGAGGAAGCCAAACATCCAGGTGACAGTTGGGGCCTTTGGCCTTTGACTCTCTGTGATGTGTTTTGATTTTGTTTTGGTGCTAAATTTTCATACCCTATTGTCACCTGAACATAGTTGAGGCCCTCACAGGTTCGAGATAGCAGAAAGAATCTGGGGAGAAAAAAAAAAAACCCAAACCAAACAAAAAATAAAAAGAACAACAGCAAAAGCTGTCTAGACCACCTTCTGACTTCACGTGGGTGGGGTGTGGAGCATTTGTGGAATCTGCTCTTCGTGTTCCAAGCTAAAGCGCTCAGGGGTTTAGCTTCGGTCTGCTTTGTTTCAATGCTGAAATGTTATTTCAAGAAAGACCTTGGTGAACATAGTTTTGGAGCTCTGTTCGCCAATTCTGTTATTTGGCAGCTGGAAAATAATGAATTCCACATAAATTTGGCTGTGGGCAGGAATGAAACTAAAGTCACAGGAATGTTGCTATATGCAGGATTCCTCCTGTCCCTGGCCCTTTGCTCTTGGTCAGCTAGAGAAAGCCAGAGGAGGGCATCCCCCAGAACAGGATCTGGGACCCATCATCAGGTGGCTGAAGAGCCCTTTCTCTTTCAGTTTGTGTGTCGTGCTGTGTGTTCCTGTGTGTGCACACACGTGTCCAATGTCCTCCTCAATAACTTTCTATCTTACTTTGTGAGACAAGGTCTTGAACTCGCTGATTGGCTAGATTGATTATTTTCTATGGACAGGATACCCAGATGTAGCATTCATGGGGCTAAACAACACCAGCACCACCAACAAAAAGTGTCATTAATTTTAATGGGTGCCACCAAATTATTCCTCGACTGCTCTCTCTGGCTGTATGTTGCAATTCTCCACTTGTGTCTGTTTTCCCTTATATTCATTCAAGTTCTAAAGTGACACCGATCTTCCTAATTTTTGTTAATCAGCTGGTGAACAAGTGTCTCATTATTGTTTTAATTTGCATTCCCCTGATTGCTAATGAGGTTGAGCAGATTTCCCTCCCTCCCCCTCCACGGGGGCGGGTGGTGGTGGTGTGTATTTATATTCCCTGTTCTCTGTAAGCAAAAACAATGTATAGGCCTTTGACCCAAATGCCAAAACAACTGTGGCCCCGCAGATCTGAGACACTGAGAAGAGCGCGCGGAAGGGCGAGCGAGGTGCCATTCACGTGCACGCTGTAAGGGTACCCTCTTCAGGTCACACGGAATCTTGATGTGCAAACACTGATTTAGTACGTTTCCGAATTCGGTGCCTGTGGTTCCCATGTCTTACAGAATTGCTGCTGTAGCTGTTTGACTTGCTGTTAAGCAGCCCCTAATTAACCTCAGGTTCTCCTCTCGTCTAGAAGTGTCTGCGTCCCACTGTGGGCAGCTTCTGAGAGCATCGGTCTGAAAAATGCCACGGCTTTAAAGTGCGGGTTTGATGGTGGTCAAGGAATTCAATTGGGAGCAGTGGTGTTGGAAAGAAAATATGAACAACACTGCTTTGCTGGGGTATTGCTTGAATAATAAGGTTCTAGAAGGGCCAAGGTACCCACCTTGGTATATGTGCTTCTTATTGTAATAGCATTTTATACTTTATCCATGTTAACTTATTGGTATTTGTAATGTGTCTCCAAGAAGTTAATACTCAGGGCCCTTTCTTAGACTCTCATAGACCCAAGGAAACACCTAATTGACCATGTATTCTGCAAGGGAGGTTGTGGGGAGGGGTACCCCAAAAGGTAGTTGCCAGACTGTGCTGCCCCAAGCCAAAATCAGATGCCTTGGGCAGCCAGCATCACCTCCCCTAGCAGTTCAGGGGCAAATCCATTTGGAATATGCCATGTACCAGAGTCTGAATCCAGGCACAAGAAAGACATTGACAGTTTGGATGGGGTCCAGAGTGAGGCGCTGCCATGGTTAAAGGCTTATGGGCATGACATTTGAGCGGGGGCTCAAAGAACTGAATATTTACAGCAGGGCTCAAGGCTGGATTATGAGGCTTGGTGACTCTGGAGCCTGTGGCTGCATCCCTAAATTACCCTCCGTGTGTCTGGCAAGGAGAGAGCCATTTCTGATATTCCCGAGATCCTGGGATGCAGAAGGTCTGCCTTGAGTTCTGCAAGAGAGCCGGTCACTTCCTCTCCACCTGCCAGAGTGACAGCTTCAGGTAGCACCCTGGGACAGGAGTTAGATCGGTTCCCATAAGACCGTGGAATGTGGCATGGGTTCCCCCATTGGGGCACTCATACTGCATGGAGTAAGGAACTTCTAGCTGGGGGTGGGGCATCTGACTTCCTCTCAGTCTGACTTGTAGGCCCTGCAAGGAGACCGATGTGATTCTTTTCAGTAGAGCACGGGCTTTCTCTGTTATCAATCTTAAGCCCTCAGATTCATTCCCTCTTCCCATTTGTCTCACTTGGGAGTCGGTTTTCCTTTGCTGCCTTCCTGTGCTGAACTCTGAGGCAACTCCACGATTGTGCAAGGGTTGGGGTCAGTCATCTAAGCAAGGTGACTGCTCAGCCTCGTTCCTGACCCTCTGCTTGGGTTGTTAAGAGTGATCCAGCCCCTCGCCCCAGTGACACCACGTGACACACTGCTGGGGAATGATGATCTTGGCTTTGAGCTCAGCAGCCGTGACCCCACTCTGCAGCCACAGTGACAGCCTATGCTTACCCCTGTTCACAGGTGCATCATGGGACAACTGCCCTGCCCCTGTTTTTAGAAGTGCTTGGCTATGAGGTAGTTCTCCTTACTCTCTAGTTTAGGTTCTCACAAGACGAGATCATTAGAACCTGGTGTGAGCTGACAGACTAGGGGTGGGACTCATAATAGGTCAGTTTTACACGTGCTTCTTATCTTTGGACGGTCTCAAGGAACTTACAAACAGATACGTAACTAGGAGTCCTGGTGCCCATGTTTGGAATTCTGGGAAAACCAGGAACCTGTGCCATTTATTCAAGTTGAAGCTTCTTGAGACTTCCACAGATCTGGGGTCCCAGAGAAAGAAACAAGAGGCTCTGAGAACAAGAATAGAGCTGACCCAAGGGCAGAAGGTGCGGTATCCAGCCTGGGATCATCAGTGTTGGCTCCAGGTAGTTCCATGGTGCTCTGGGGATGGCAAGCTCCTCAGTAGTTTGCCTGCCAGTGACGTGTGGCATTGTGTGGCTTTGTGATTGGTCCTCTTGGCCACGTGAGTTCTCCTAATGGAACCTCAAATACAAGACAGAGGCACACCTTTGTGTACCCCTCGATAGCCCTACGCATTCAGAGTAAGCCAATACCTGCCTGTTCTAGGGAAACCTTTCCTTTCATTCATCACCGTTCTGAATATTAATTGCCAGGGCAGTTTGCAGTTTCTCAACACTCCACTTCCAGCAACTTCCTGGGGATCGAACCCAGGCCACGTGCGTGCTGAACATGTTCTGTCCACTGATCTAAACTCTCAGCCCCAGCCAACTTCATTTTAAGTCAAGGAAGGATACCACAGGTATCTGGTGCTATCAGTAATCAGCTTCCCTTTGGCCTTTTCAGGTACGAAACCAGCACTGGAGCCTTATCATGGAGAGCGTGGTCCCGTCGGACAAAGGCAATTACACCTGCCTCGTGGAGAATGAGTATGGGTCCATCAACCATACCTACCACCTCGATGTTGTTGGTGAGTTTGCCTTTTTGGCAGCAGTATACCCCCAGTCTGTTCTAGCTCAACTCATTTAAAACCACGGCAGGGAGGGTATTTTTCTCCTCACACTCAAGGAGAATCAGCTTGTCTCCCTTTTGTACCCCTAAGATGTCATCTGAGAAGGTTGCTTCTGTCATATGATTGTGTTCTGTTTCCTGGGTAGCCAGGTTATACAACCTTTGTGGGGTCGCAGGTGCGGATCTTCTGGGTTCCTAAGCATTATCTTTTATTGGGTGCCTGTGCTGTAAAGCATCTCAGTCTGGAAGCTAAGATTGTTCTGAATAATCTTAGTCTGTGCAGGGAGGCTTTTAATTGTGTACATAAGTGTATCTGTGCGGATATGTACAAGAGAGGGCAGGCAGTTGTAGAGGCCAGAAGAGGGCCTTGGGTCTTCTAGAGCTAGAGTCACAGACGGTTGTCTACCGTTCAGTATGGATGCTGAGGGCGGAACTCAGGTCCTCTCAGAGAGCAGTGTGTGCTCTTAGCTGCTAAGCTGCCTTTCCAGCCCTGGAAAATTATGTTTTTAAAGAGAGGCAACATTGTTTAAAGAAGGGCAGCTTATGACACTGGCTAAAGAGGAAAGAACAAGTTAATATAATGATGGAGCCTGTGTCTGACTGGAAGAAAAAAGTCAATGTCAGAGATGGTCGTTAGGTAGTTCAATGTCTCTTCCTGGGAGATATTTCTCTGAGCAAAGGAGCCACCTATATTTGAGAGCTCACAAATGTGTTTTTGTCACAGATAAGTAGGTCCTTTTTGTTACCCATCATAAGGTTACGCAGCCCGTAGTTCCCGAAAGGAGCATTTCTTCCCAGGTTTTACAGTTTTATTGGTTATTTTGAGATTTTGTTGCGACTGGTGAAGAGATTTGATTGGTTGCTACTTTAGTTACGTTTCTTGTTGTTACTCAATAAAGGCATCTTACTGAAGGAGGCTTTTACTGGGCTCACAGTTTTGGGTCTATCATGGTGGGAAAGGCATAGAGTCAGGAACAAGGCACCCTGTTCCTCCTTTTGTGCAGTTCATTTAATGGGGTACCCTTTTGTTGGATGCACCCTCCCACTTTTATGAATTTAACCTAGAAGCTCCTGCATAGCCTTGCCCAGAGGTTTGCCTCCTGCGCTATTTGAGGCCCTGTCAAGTTGGTAGTGTTTGCTGTCATACATCCCCATCACAAATCCCTACAGGAGTCTGCAGCTGGGCCCTCTGGGCTGCAGGGATGGTGGGTTCAGATCTCTTCCCTGTAGAAGCTGTCTGTGCTCTGATTTGTCACCCAGAGTGACACTGGGCTCCTCCGTGTCCACAGTCATTTCTTTGGGTCACTCTTCCATGTGCAGACTGTTGACTGAGGACTCAGCTCTGCGCTCATGGGGATACATTTTGATTTTTCACAGTCTTTGGTGACTCCACACTCGCGTCTACCTGCTTCATTCTGTCAGCACAGGCTCTCCTACATCATTTCCTATGCACGATCCTGGTTGTTCTGTTACTTAGGGGTATTTCTGTCTCTTTCAAAAATACAAACTACTTGAAAGGAGAGTTTGCAAATTCTCGAACTGCCCAAGAACCACTAAAAGCCTTCCTCAATATAGGATTAACCAAATTGCATAGTTTTGTTTAATTGAAGATTTAGGTTAACTAAAAGTTAAGCAGAAAATCCTACTGATTTTTTTCTCTCTGGTTAAGTGAGGTTACAGTCACAAAAACTATGCCTTACCAGGCCTTGTTTATATCGTCTTTCACTTCCATTTGAGTGTAAGCATTCAGGGACAAGAGTATTTGAGTGGTTCAGAAGGCTTAATGTGACATTTGATAGGCCATTGTGCAATATTTACCCTCTGTCCATTAAAAGAGTGTTAGGGCCTTCTTTTGTGTCTTAATTATTTGCTTCTATGTTTTTTGAGGTAGAGTCTCACGTAGTCCAGGCTAGTCTTGAACTTGCTGTGTAGTTGAGGATGACCTTGAATTCCCCTGTCTTCACCTCCCTAGTGTGGAGATTGTAGGTTTTGCCCCTATAATGTAGCTTGTGTCTCCCACTTCCCCATTCACAGACAGGGCCTGCCATGTGTTAGGGAAGTGCTCCCTCACTGAGCTATGTTCTAGACATTGTCTGCTTGTTTGTTTGTTTTGTTTTTTTCAAGACAGAGTTTCTTTGTGTAGCCTTGGCTCTCCTGGAACTCTCTTTTTCTCTATAGACCAGGCTGGCCTCGAACTCACAGAGATCCACCTGCCTCTGCCTTCCGAGTGCTGGGATTAAAGGTGTGCGCCACCATCAGCCAGCTATTCCAGACAATTAAAAAAATATGTACATGATATATTGAGACAAGAGCTTGTTAAGTTGCCCAGGCTGGCCTTGAACTTGTTCTTTTGCCCAGGCAGGTCAACCTTTTGATTTTTCTGTCTGAGCATCCTGAGTAGCTCATCTTGCAAACTGCATCATCAGGCCTGGCTCTGGTCCTGTTTCTTATTGAGACATTTGTGGTATGCCAGGCTCAGATATTTTAGTAAATACACACACACAGAGGAGTGACGTGTGAGAGGATTTCTTTTGTCACAAATGGCTCTAAATCCATTCATCAAAGAGCACATGACTTGGGATTTACTTCAGGCTGCGTGGACCGAATCTGACACGGAGTGTTTGCATTAAGAAAAGAAAGTTAGATTTAAAATTAAGTAATTTATTACGGAGGGAAAAAAATTGTTTTGTAGGAGTCCTTTGGGATTTTAGCCTAGCACAGGTCTACAAATTATTCATGATTGGGGCCATTCCAAGAATCGAGGAGTCAAGGCAGGGCCGCTGTAGCCTCAGGGTCTTGCTTACAGCAGGTTTTAGCTTGAGTTGTTGTGCTAAACATTCAAAAGCCCCTCGCCCCACCTCCCCTTTGAGCTCCCTGGCAGCTCATCCCTGTGAAAGCTCTGAAATCTCTCTTAGAGTTCAGGGCTGGGATTTGAATGGGGCTGCTGAATAATGGCACTGGGCTGTCTCGTGTTAATCCCCCGGCAATCAGTCTTGCTGAAAAGAGCGTATGATTCAGTGGTGTGATGTGGAGGGAGCGTGGAGTGTATGGAGTAATGCAGAGAGAGGCCTGATTATGTCACAAGTTTGGGAGATCGCCCAGCTCAACCCGGGCCAATAATGACACAATGCTGGTTGGGAATAGCCATTAAAGCACAGCTCCAGTGTTTTTTTTTTTTCTTTTCTTTTCTCTAAGTCTTGAACCTTCTTTATAAATAGAAGCCAAAAGTCAGTGGAATATAAGACATTCTCAGTAAAAGATGGAGGTGTGAAATACTCTTTTTTTTTTCTTCTGAAAACCCCAGCAGTTGCTTTGAGAAGCACTAATAAAATGAGAATTGAGTCAGCCGAGGAGCCTCATAGAGACTTACAGGGTTGGCAGTCATTCTGAACATCTTGGCAAGTGGGAACAGAAAGGATTCAGGCTTAGGCAACAAACTCCTGGTGGCCCTGGAGTCCAAATGCGGTACTTTGCTGTGTGGCAACAAGGTCTCAGTTACCTCTTTATTTCCCAGAAGGCTAGAAACTCTTTCCAGTGGCCAGGAAGTATGGCTCTTGCCGGACTGTTGCTGCATTGCCTGCATCAGTGGTTCAGGTGTTAGGCAGCATCAGGACCGAAAGGCTCCACCTCCGCACGGCTGTGTAAAGGCCGTGTAATTTAAACGCTACTAGTGTGTTCTAGAATAAAACAGCGGGCCATTGTTGTGTGAGGAGATTGCACTTCATTTACAAGGTCCTTTTAGGAGCCTTGCTTGATCCTCATTAAAATTGACACCATTACTTTTCAGCCATTTATAGCAAAGGAAAATTAGCATGAAGCTCCACGTCTCAGTGGTTGTGGCAATAATAAATCAGCCTGCCAAGTAGATGGCTATGGGAGCTGGTGTGTCTTCCGTGTTTCCTCAGTGAGGGATGCTGAAGTCCTTGATTTGATGGAGGCCCCGCCACCACCAAGGGGCACCTAGAAGTCATTAACTCTTTTCACTGGATCTGACCCAAGATCTGAGGCCCTGGCATCTTAGGAACAAATCCAGCTCGGCGTAGTGATAAGAGCAGCCAGCCCAGTGGCAGAAACATCTGGGCCCCAGAAGAACTACTGAGCTCTTCTGAACCTGCTTTATAACCAGTAAGATTGAAGAAGATGTTGATCATCACTTGTGGGATGGGTGTATTAGTACCCTAAAACTGCTGTAATGTCCCCAAGTGGGTTACTCTTTAATAACTTTTGTTAGTCTCAACCAGGACAGAGAGCGAGAGAGAGAGAGAGAGAGAGAGAGAGAGAGAGAGAGAGAGAGAATGTGTCTAGTGGGGTGTGCGTGGATGTATGTGGATGTTGGAGGACAACTTCAACCTCTGTGCTGGTCCTTAGGAGCCATTCACTCTCCCCTCCCCTCCCCCTCTTCACAAGGTCTGTCACTGTGACCTTGGGCTCACCATTTTTGCTAGGCTGGCTGGTCAACATATATGTGCCTTCCCAGCACTGGCTTTGCAAGTACACACCATCATGCCTAGATTTTATCTGTTGGTTTTTGGGGATCAAACCAGGTTCTCATACTTGGAAGACAGGTGTCTTAACTAGGCAAATCGAGTACCATTTGGGGACCAGTAGGTGGAATTCTGTTTCCTGCTGACTTTGCAGGAAAGTTATTGAAGTATGTTACCCAGGCCATCTTAGACTGGCTTGGCTGTTGGGCTTACAGAGGATCACAGAGCATCCTTTTTCTTCTTCTATCCCTCATCCTGTCTTAAAGTTGAGGAAATTTGGGTCAGTGATGTCAGCAAGGTCTTGAGAAGACCCCAGCGCAGGGGTCAGCCATGAGTGTGAGGACCTGAGAAGACCCCAGCACAGGCATCTCAGATGCGGTCTCCATGGCTCTCAGATGATTCGTCTCAGGCAAGGGGGAGATCACTCAGTAGATAAAGCACTTGCCAAGCAAATGGATTCAAGGGCTAGAGTTTGGACCCCTGAATCCAGGTAAATGCTGGATGAGTGTGGTGAAGACAGGATCCCCTGAGCAAGCTGGCTAGAGAGATTAGCTGTGCCAGGGAGCTCTGAGTTTGGAAGACCCTGCCACAAAGGAAGAATAAAGCAGAAAAGAGATGAAGGAAATTGCTGATACGAACCCTCAGACCTCCACAGATACATATGCTCGTGGACCCACACAAGTTCAAGCATACATGTATACACACGGATGAAGAAGTGGGGGATTAGTACCCTTCCTCCCTCATGTAGTCCATTTGGCTTTGAATTAGGATCTTGCTAATCATTATAACTCTTATTGGATACTTATTGGTGACCCCTTTCTCCTGATGTTGGATATGTGGGGGGTGCAGAGTATGTTGGAGGTACGGATAGTACCTCAGATCCCTTCTTAGTTTGGTTCTCTGGAATCTCATCTCCCAGCCCTGGCGTTGAATGGTCGGGGCAGTCACATGCTGTTCTTCACTTCTGGCTGGCTGAAGGTTGACTTTTTCTCCAGTCCTGACTTGTCATCGACAGGCCAGAATGACTTTGTTGGCCACCCCTTGATACAAGTCCCCCACAACTCAGCTCTAGACATGATGGGACACAGCCTGACAGCATGTGTTGAGCACCTCAGGTGTGCATTCGAGAGGAATGAGGTCTGACGTCTTCCAGGTAGACCGTTAAGCCCTGCTGTCTGGCCAACCCATGGCCTGGAACCTCTGGCAGTCTCCAGGGAGAGAGGGAGAGGTTGCACAAAGCCTTGGAGACTGGGATGGCAAAGACTTTAGTGTGATCTCAGAGCAGTGAGGGAGGAATCGGAGGAGTCAGAATTCCTAAAACCACGTCTGCTTACCTGGTGTGGCACCTGCTGTGGGTCTGGAGTGTTCAAGTCTTTGATGAAAAGTGACATTAGGGGCTCGGGCTGGGGTGTGGTTCAGTTGGTAGAGAGCTCGCTGGCATACATGGTGAAGGCCTGTGTCCCGTCTCCAGCCCTGCATATAACTGATGCGGGAGAATTGTCTGTATTCTGTCAATCATATTTTAATAAAACGCTGATTGGCCAGGCAGGCAGTATAGGTGGGAAAACCAGACAGGAAGTAGAGGTGATGCAATGAGAACAGGAGAATTCTGGGAAGCAGAGAAGTTCCTCTGCCACTCCTGCGCAGACCACCGAAGAGACAGGATGTAACTTGCCCAGCTGAGAAAGGTACGGAGCCCTGTGCTAACATAGATAAGGATAATGGGGTAACATAAGTTATAAGAGCTAACAAGATGCCTGAGCTAATGGGCCAATCAGTTTATAACCTAATATAGATTCCGTGTTATTTTCTTTGGGAATTGCCGGCTGTGGGGTACCGGGCGGGATAGAAACCCCAACAAGCAGGCCCCTTCATATTACATATAACCAGGTATGATATGGCATGGCTGTGATCTTAGCACTTGGGGAAAGGATCCGAAGCCCTTGGTCATCGTTGGCTGCAAAGTGAGTTTGAGGCCAGCCTGGGGTATATGAGATCCTGTATCAAAAATGAAAATAAAGAAATGTCAATAGTAAGTTTAATAATGACTCAGTTGACCATTGAGTTCTTTGTAGAAACCGCCACTAGTAGGATCTTCTTGATTTCTGATGAGGAAGCCCTTATGTGAATCAGTTTCCATCTGACAGTGGCTTCTCAGAACTTTATGTGACAGGAACGGCCTTGGCTAGAGCACTGAGAAAACCCCGGACCATGATCTGGAGGTTTCAAGGCACTGAATGCCAGTTTTCCCTCCATTCTTGGTTGGAAGGCCTATGCTCCTCCAGTGCCAGCCAGGTTTCAGCGCTGGGCCCCCAAGGGGACCTGCAGTGGTTTCCTGGCCTCCTGGGCCTTGCCTAAATTTGTCCATATTTATGATCTTGCTGCCAACTGACACTGTCCCGTTTCTTGCTGTAGCTTAACACCTGATTAAGCTCTGGACTTAGGAAGTCTAGCTGGAGGGAGGCAGAAAGCTCCTCCACTGCAAATGGGCGAATGGTTAAGGTTGCAGTGAGGGCCTTTGTGCATAACACAGAATCATAGTCCCGAGTAGCAACCGGCGGGAAACATAGCGCTGTTGCGCTGGGGGCTCCTCCAGCCATTTTTACCTTTCCAAACCATGGCTGCCACAGTTAGGATGTGAGAGTCTCCTTGCCACATTGTGCCTTTGGAGGAGTCAGGTGGGAATTATGCGTGGCATAAGTGTTCAAGTCCCACTTTCGCCTTCTGTGGCCTTGGGAAACCCTGGTACCTCTGTCCTTAACTGGACAGTGCGGGTATTTTTGTTCATGTGTGTTGGTGCCATCATATGCCCTGTACCACTCTGGGGAAGAAAGGCATATTTTGCCTCCCAGACTCAGAGGTATTTCAGTCCATCACTGGAGGAAAGACAGAGCAGAGCTGGCTTTGTGGTGGGCGCATGAGGTGGAGTGGATGAGAAATTGGGGAGGGCATAGTCAGGTATGCCACCCACTTCTGCCAGCCAGGCCTAACCCGCTAAAGGCCATAGAGCACTCAGGGTGGTGCCTCCATTTGGGAATCAAACATTCAAAACCTGAGCCTATGGGGGGCCGTTTCTGATTCCGACCATAATGGGCAATAACCTACTGTCTCTGTAGCACCCACCGAAGAAAGAGTTGCCATGAGAGTGGTACTCTAAATCATGGCACGGGTGACCACTGGTCACTCTTATTAGGCAGTTCTATGCCTCTTTGCTGTCTCCAGGCTGAGACACACACTCAGCCTGTTTCTCATTATAGGAGGCTTAGTACTTTCTTCTGGATGGGGGTTTCCAAACTCCCTGGGGTCAAAGCTGTTTAATGAGATTTCATTGCTCCAGAGCGATTCCGCATTCCTGTCTTACCACAGGGCTTCCCAGGGCAAAGTCTGGTCAGTGGTCAGCTGCTTCAAAGGCATTGACTGGCAAATGAGCATTTTCCCCGGAAGAAGTTACCCCTTCCAAGCTCTAGGAGCAGATGACAGCTCATGGGTACCAGCCTGCCAGGAACCTGTCAGGACTTGGTCGTAGTCTACCTTCCTCTGTTCCTGTGAACCTTCAGATGTCCTTTGACCCACAGTTGAGAAAGAAAGGAAGGTTGTTGATTTTCCTCAGTTCTGGCAAGAGTCCTGGTAGAGGTGACTGGCAAAGAGGGCTATTATTTGGTTGGCTGTCTGATCTTTGGCATGGCATCTGGGTGGAAGGATAGAGAAGTGTTGCGGTCAGGTTAATGTCTTACAGTTCAGTGTGTGAAGATGACTTCTCCCGGGACTGGGTGCAGGAGGTGCAGGTCTGGGCAGGTGGAAGGAAAGGTACTTAACTACAGCCGGAAGCTGGCGTAGCTGGATGCTGTGTGGACATTAGGGACAGCGTATGGGCCCCTCGGGTTGAGCATCCCTAACCTATCAGGTCAAACGCCAACATTTTAGTTCCCTCACCAATTGCAAGTTTCAGAGTTTGGAGAAGTTTAGATTTCAGAGTTTGAGGATTGTGGATGTCCAGCTGGTAAAGCAGATGCACACATATCCTGACAGCTGAGAAAGGCCCTAATCGGGAACACTTCCAGCCCAAGTCTTTGGGATGAGGCACGTTTTCTCTGTAGCAGACAATTTCATGAACAACTTCTCTTTGGAGTCTGGGGCATCCTAATGTGTTTCAAATTCTATAACAGAAAAGCTGTGGAGTTTTTAATACATGTATTCATACAGCTTAGTCAGCACCCGCCGCTGTGAGCCGAAGGGTCATGTAGTCGAGTCTTTGCAGCTCCCATGTGGAGTGAGTGTGGCCGTGACATCATGGTCTCCCCTTTGGAAGTGATATATCTAGGGTTCACTCTCCTGGACTCCCTTAGCTTTACGCCATCCGGCTGTTGTGTTCATCATCTTCCTGTTCCCACTGTGCCCACAGACGAGAAGAAGGGAGGCTGTGGCTGGGAGATGCTGCTAACATAGTGGATTGGATTTGGAAGGGTATAGTATTTTTACTGGTGTGGTTTTTACATAGCAAGTCCAGGGCAGAAGATTGTAGGGAGGAGGTGGCCACGGAAGGACACTGATGCTGCCTATCAGATGGTGTTCCATTTCTCCCGTGAAGAGAGAGGATGTCACCGCCATGGTTTAGAGAGGCAACGTTAGAACGCCCTCTGTATTGTATTGCGGCGGTGAATCCTCTGTCTTGACAGTGCAGAGTTTGGGATCTGGTGGGGACCATGAGCCTTTCCACTACGGTAGTGCATCTCGGGCCTCCGGTAATTCTCAGCCTGCTCGTTTTGGCTCCAAGAGAACAAAGAGCGGATGGTTCAGCTTCTTGTGTTGTCTGTACCTGGGGGGGAAGGTATTTCTTGTTTGCTCAGATGGGCCGAAGGCTTTTCCTTCTGCTTGATCCACTCCAGGAGCAAAATAAGGCATCTGAGGGATTAGCATGGAGCTTTCTGGACTTCCTCTAAGAGAGGCTTTCTCAGTGGTGAAAGTTAATGATGGGAACCACGTCATCTTCTAGATCCTTGTGCCTACGCACAGCAGTCTGCTTCGGTTCTTCTTGTCACCCATAGGCTGCTGCCGGAGCCGTAATATGTCATCATGCTTAGGTTGTGCATACCCTTATTCCATTAAAACATGACCACAGATAGCTTTGTACACAACTATTGAGCACCTGTGTGAATACTTTTCAAGGACCTATTTCCAAAAATAGGCTAACTTGATCCTTTCAGATAGATATTTGCATAGCATTTTGGCTTTGGGGGTTTTCCAGTGATCCCCGTTTTGTTTCTTTGCAAATCACTGGAGAGATGATGTGGTCTACTCCGGAGCTCAGCCTTTCTAATAAGAGGGTGTATTTAATGCCTGAGCAATTTAAAAAGAACAAAACCTTGTCCAGCACGCTTTTCCTGTGAGAGCGGCCCAGCTCTGCACACTCCAGCTAAAATCACACATTCCTGCTTTGTGCTGCTCCCCCTAGGCAAGTGGGGTGCAGGGCTTGACGGAGTCCTGCCCAGTGGGGCGGCTCAGCTGTGTTTACCTCTGCTCCTCAGGAGGGAGCCTGTGGACAGCTGACGTCTGAGTTGACATCAGCATCCACCCTGAAGCCCAGTGTAGGGGGAACCTTGTGTAGACTTGGTGTTGAGAGAATAACCATCATTTAGTAATCTGAGCAAGGTAATAGCCTATCCTAGCCGAGAGTGTGGGTTTGCCACAACCCTAGGAATAAGCCGTATTGATTCAAACATATTGTCACATTTGCTGTGCCTCCTTTTCAAAAAGCTACGCTTTTGCTGGAGTTGTAGCTCATGTGTGGAGTGCCTGCCTAGCACGTGTGAAGCCCCAGGTTCCGTCCCCAGTACCACAGAAACCGGGTGTGGTGGTGTACTCCTGTAATCCTGGGTGGCGGCAGACAGAGCAGACATTTTTAAGGTCAGCAATATGGCTCGTTTGAAGCCAGCCTGGGCTAAATGGATAGCAGACAACTGAGCACTTTCAACTGTGTGTATATGAAGGTCTGGTTTTAGTGAACTTGTCTGGCCTCCTGAACTTGTTTATGCCCCCAAAGCCAAGTCCCCTTTAAAGACAAGCAGAGGCACTTTCAAATCTAAACATGGTGTAAACGCCATCAGTGCTGACACACCTCTGAAGACATAGAGCTCAAGGGCATCTTAAATATTGGGGGTGTAAGTGACACCAAGCCCCGCTCCTATAATCTGCCTTAGATGATCTAAATTGACAACCCAGCAGGTAGAAGGTGCTCAGTGTCAAACCGAGTCACTGTCTGTGACATTCTTTAGCGAAGGTCCTTTGCTTGCTCGTGCTTGGTCTTCCCAGCCCTGAGCCCAGCCAGCCAGGCCTTCGCTGTGCCTGTCCACGCCAGTGAGCAAGCACAAAGGAATCAGCCGTGTTTGGCTTCTAGCACTTTGCATGGTGCACCCTTCATAAGAAACGTTGTGACTTCGGACCTGGAGGGGAGACACTTCCCCTCTCCCTAAACAACCTTGGTCCTCAGTCTTTGCTGGTCTCTGCAGAGGTGTGGGAGAGGGTCTGGGGTGGGGTTGGTTAGAGGCAGCCAGAGCCCCAGCCGGCTTCTGCAGGACTTTGCATAGGCAGATGTTCCAGCAGGAGGGGTGGCCACCCGCTGGAACAGCAGTGACGATCAGAGGAAACACAGCAAGCCAGGCACTTTTTCCAGTGCAAACTCTGTTCTTTCCAAAGTGGTACAGAGGGCTGGAGAGAGGTTCAGCCGTTAAGAGTGTACACTGTGCCAGGCGGTGGTGGCACATGCCTTTAATCCCAGCACTCGGGAGGCAGAGGCAGGCTGATCTCTGTGAGTGCTAGGCCAACCTGGTCTACAAAGTGAGTTCCAGGACAGCCAGGGCTACACAGAGAAACACAACTGCTCATAACTCAAGCTCTACAAGATCCAATGTCTCTGAGCTCTGAAGTGTACATACTTTGAACCTTCCTACCGCTCATACCCTTAAAGATAATGAAAATAAATGTTTTTTTAAAGTGATGCAGGAGTTGGAAGGGGTTGGGGAGAGGGCTCAGTGCGTAAAGTTGCTTATTGTATGGACATGAGGGTGTGAGTTTAGATCCCCAGTAGCCATGCAAACAGTCTGGGGAGACAGGAAGACCTTGGGTTTGCCGACCACGCAACCCAGGTCAGTGAGAGCCTGTCTCAGACCTCAGGGGGAAGGTCTGCTGAGATGGTTCAGTGATTATGGTGGTGGCCCGACATCTACCCTTGGAAGCCACAGAATGTGCAAGGAGAGAACCAGCTGTACTCAGTGCTGTGTGGCAAGTGTGCACTCTCCACATACATCATACACATGATAATAAGTAACATAAAACTAAGGGAGAGAGTAGCCAAGGGAGACACACCCAGTACTGACCTCTGGCCGCCACATGGAAGTGTGCACCTGCATGCACGGGTGTGTGTGCACACGAGAAAAGAGAGATGAAAAGAGAAAAGAAGGAAAAAAGTAATAAAGAGCCCTGGACCTAGTGGTGCCTAACACTTGAGAAGCCAAGGTAGGAGGGTCGTGAGTTCAAGCCCAACTCAGGCTGCAGAGCAGGGCCCCACATTTAAAATAGAATAATAATTCAGGAGACAGAGACAGGCAAATCTCTGTGAGTTCAAGGCCAGCCTAGTCTACTCAGGGAGTTCCAGGACATCCAGAGCTATGGGGGGGGGGGACGTGGTGGGGAAGGACTATGCACTAATATCCTGTCCTGGGCCCCAGCACTCATTCTGAAAGTGCAGTGCTCCCTTGATCCCAGCTCCGGACTACCTTCCTCTGTTGATCATTTTTAGTTCTGGCCATCTTTTGCGCTGATATTTGGGGGCTGGGAAAAGCTTAGGGAAAACAAAACTCAGAATCCAACTGGCTTGAGCCCGTCTGGTGTGGCTGTGTCAGCAGAGGCCTGACAGGGCAGTGAACTCATTCTGCTGATTGTAATGAGCATGAGGCCTTTAGCAGGTTTCTGGGCCCTGAACATCCGTGAACGAGCGGCTTTGATGACTGCCTTCCCTAATAGCCATGCCTCATGAGCTGGTTTAGGGCATTCTCATGCAGCAAAATCAGCCACCGCCTATTGTTGAGAGAAAAGCCAGGCTGGCTTTAGGAAAAGAACTCTCTCTTGTTTTCACGTGTCTTCCAAATCACAGAGCGTTCTTTTCTCTGTTCAGCCCTTTGCAGTTGCTAAGAAACTGCCAGTTTGGAAGAAGGGCAATTAAAATTTGATTTCAATTTAAAGACAGAGCAGGCAAAGTTATCTATACTTCTTGAATGAATGAGTTGTTTAAGAGGGCACTGGCTGCTTCGAGGGCCTTCCTGGGGATGCTTCAGGCATACTTCAAAGAAAGTAACTCTCAACTTTTCCTTCTTTCCCCTTCCTTCCTTCCTTCCTTCCTTCCTTCCTTCCTTCCTTCCTTCCTTCCTTCCTTCCTTCCTTCCTTCCTTCCTTCCTTCCTTCCTGTGATAAGTGCTGCTTAACTTTTGAGGAGAAAAACTCAGAATACCAGGACATGCCGGGAAGCCAGGGACTCTGGGCTTGATTAATTTATAGGTGTGATTTAAGAGCCCGGTCCTTCTCTGATCTCTGAGCTACCTGTTTGCTGCGCCTGAAGACAGGCGACCTCTACTCTGTCCCAGAAGAACTTGCAGGCCTCTTCAGGCCGACCTATCATCCTGTCCGGAGGAGTCCTGACATGTTAGAACGCTTCAATGGTCAATTAACAAAGATTTATTTTTCGTCACTCAGGTATTTCCCCCCTTCCCCCCAGCTCCATAATTACTTTGGAATGAAGCAGGCTGTTGTCCTACCCTCTGTGGCTGGGTCTTGGCTCCCAGCTCCAGAACAAGGCTTAAGAGTTAATGTGTCTATTTAGTTTCTCAGCAGCGGGACTTTCTGCTATAGTGAAGTGGACACTTGAAGCAAGGGGGCCAGGGCAAGAGTGAGGGAGAGACAGGAGGGAGGGCATGTATTTTTCTTTCTTTTTTTTTAAAGCACTCCAGTCTGTATTTCCTAAGCATTTATTCAGAGGAACCTCATTCCAGAGCTGCGGCCAACTGTCCCATCGGCCCCAGCCGCACACTTTAGACTGCTTTTCCATTGTGGCTTAATTTGAAATTCACACAGTAACCTCAAATGGTTATTTGAAAGCCTCCCCCTCTTTCCCCCTCCCCCCTTCGGGTCCACATATCTACAAACCTGTAAGTCCAAATTGTAACTGTTTAAACGGCAGTCAGGAAATAGAGGTAAGCTGCCCGTCAGCCTCTCTGCCTTCCGCGTATTTATTTCACTCCCCTGGAAAGAGAAAAAAATGTGTTTTCTATAATGTCTGCGAGTTCACCATGCTATAGGAGAAGCTTGCCTCGCCCTGTAAATCCTGCCTACTGGAGGAGATGTGATCCTGGTTGTCACTTAGAAGAGCTGAGCCAGCACTGGGCGCCGATCTCTCATCCAGAAATAATTCAGACTAACCCTTTCATTGCAGGGCGCTGTGGAAAGTCGCAGACCTGTGGGCCTTGATTTGTTTGAGGCTACTTGAGGTTCAGGGAAGCTATTTGAGGACTGTCATTCTGGGGCCCTCACCCTCTTCCCCTATACCCACAGGAAAGGCCACCTGCTTTGCCAAGCTTCCTCATCTGACTTTCCTGCACCCCAACTTTTCAGAAGTTCTCCACCTATTTTTATTTTTATCCAACTTCCTGGTGGCTGTTGTCTTTATTATTATTATTTTTTTTGACAAGGACTCACTATGTAGCCCACGTTGACCTTGGATTTGTGGTCCTCCTCTCTCTCTCGGGCTTCTGAGTGCTGGGATCCCAGGTGTGCACCCTGGCAGCCCCATCGCTGTTGGTAAGGGTCCACGGACACCAGTGGAAGATCGATGGTTGAGGAGGATGAGAAGAGGAGCATGGTACTTGGCAGAAGCTGGCATCCTGGGTCCTTTGCCAAGAAGTTTCAGGCCTCATTCTTCGACTTGTTTAAGGGCAGAGACTAAGGTTGCAAAGGAAATCAAAGCCTGGTGTGGAGAAATGAAACATGAGGCCTACTGACTTTTTAAAAACATTTTAAATAACATTCTCTGAGGTTTCATTTTATACTGAGCACAGCTGTAAGAAGTTTGGGGGCGACGGTGTAAGGTTTCTATTACACAGCACCCGTACTTGCAGTTTTTCTGCCCAAAGTGAGAAAGAGCTGAGAGGGGAGAGGGAGTAGTTAGGAGGTTATTTCACATGAGGTGAGAAAATTTGAAAAGGTGAATTCAAGACTGTGAGCTCTAACATTCGGCTCACTGTAATTTGCACATGCAATAACAGTGAACCATTGCAAAGGTCTCTTTTTTCCCTTTGGGTGAAAATAGTCCGGATAGCTTGGAATAACTTAATAGCCGGAGCTCAGCAGCCCTTTGACCACAAGTAAAACAAGACTGCAAGCCCTGGACCAGGCCCTGCCACTGTTACCCCAGCGACGGATTCCCTGCCCAGGGCTGGCTCGGGAGGAGATGTTGTGCTCTGAAAGCACTCCTTGTTCACGGGCAGTGTTATTTGGTATTACGTGTGTAGTGTTTGCAGTGAGACCGTTTATTAGAAACAAGTACGGCTGAGGAAAAAGGCTTGCCGTGAAATTCAGTCAATCTAGCTCAGAACCTTAGAGATCCTGTAGTACTTCCGTTTCTAGAGAAAGACGGTCAATAGGGGTACCGCTCATGCACACACGTGCACATGTGTGCATACATGCACAAAAGCATGTTTGTGAATGCAAAACTGGAAAAGCAAGGCAAGGAATGAACTGATACTTAAAAATTTCTTCCTTGGATCTGGGGGGGGGCGCTTGATGGCTAAGAGTGTATGTTGCTTTTACCGAGGACCCCCAAGTTCAATTCCTAGAACTTATGATGGGGCACAACTGACTGTAACTCCAGCTTCGGGGGATGCAGTGCCTTCCTCTGGCCTCTAAGATATCTGCACAAACACCTATTTGTGTGTGTGTGTTTGTGTTGCGTGTGTGTCTGTGTGTGTGTGTGTGTGTGTGTGTAGGTACACATGTGTATACATTTGTAGAGGCTAGAGACTCTTGTTCCTTAGTCTCTCACTGAACCAGGAACTCAGATTTGTTGAGGCAGGCCGTGGCATTCCAAGGACCCTCTGCTCTCTACTTCTCCAGTTTCTCTCAGGCACGTGCTGTCACCCCTAACTTTTAAAATGTATTGTCTAGAGGCTTGAACTCAGACCCTCAAGCTTATGTAGAAGCTGCTTGATTGACAGAGCCATGACCTCAGCCCTACAGTTCCTTCTTTTATGAGAAGGAGCTGACCTTGATATTTGACGGGTAGGAATGAGCAGCCACCAGCCCAGCCGAGGGCTTCCATCCTGCTGGTAGAACTCCTGGGACATAGGCTTGGTGAAGGCAGAGGAGACATGCATGAGGGGACTTCCCGCATCAATGGGCCCAGCTGGGATTAAAGCAGACTCCATTTATTCCCGGTGGCACACAAGTCCCTCTGGTCCATCCTAGAAGCAGTACACCATCCCCAAGAGTAGAGAGTTCCCTGTGATGTGTGAAGAAATGAAGCTTTGAGACTTTTTTTTTTCCTAATCCAGCTTCTCTGTGCTTCGCTCAACCCACGTGGGTGATAAAGGAGCAGATGAATGACTCTTTGTGGGGGGCTCGGAAATTCTTATCTTTATTGTATGGAAATGTAGGTGTCTATGAAGTGATGGAAGATTCCTGAATGAAATGTGGTCAAACTTTTTCTTTCTTTTTACAAAGCTCTTTAAGGGCCAGCAACAGGCTTATGGAGCAGAGTCAGTTTGTAAATGGTCTGGCTCTGGTTCAGCAAATTCCACAGGATGATATTTTCATCGGGAAGGCCCCGATACAAAAAGACTTAGAGATCTATCATTCTAGTTTGCTGCGTCCAGCCCAGTGCACAGGGAACCTCAAACATGGGGCCCTTGTTGGGCTGGTATGTAGGCGTTCTCCTTGTTTCTCTTAACTATTTTTTGTTGTTGTTATGAGGCAAGGTCTTACCATTGCGGCCTTGGCTGGAACTCACTCTGTAGACCCGGCTGGCCTCGACCTCACAGAGATCCACCTGCCTCTGCCTCCCAAGTGCCGAGACGAAAGATGTGTGCCACCAGGCCCAGCTCTGTCTGAACTGCCTTTGTTAAGCTGGCACAGTGGAACTCATGGTGAGAAAGAGGAAAGGGGAAGTGTTGGAGTGTATCAGCGTGCATTTGTGAAGGGATTGGTAACTGGATGGCATGTGGCCATTGGTAGAGCTGCTGTGGGGAAGGTTCCAGTAAATTTGTAATTATGGTGCTTTTGTGTTTGAGATCAAAAGCAGCCCAGCCTGTGAATTCTTTCTTGTTCACTCGATTATTCATTCATTTCTTCATTCAGCCATTCATTTCACTGTTGTAAGAACAGTCATGTGATGGACTCCTAATGTAGCGTTAACCTTAGCTTCAGTCAGAGGTAGACCAGATCTCTCGAATGTCTTCATCTTACATGGCTGAAAGTATATTCTGTGATTAGCCTCTCCTTTCCCTCTCTTCTCCATCCCTGGCCACCACTATTCCATTCCTTTGGTATATGAAATTGAGAGTTTTATGTCCCTCCCAGAAGTGGGGTCAAACAGTATTTGTCCAATGACTGATGAATTTTTGTCTAGCACAGTGTCCTCCGGGTCCATTCCTGCTGTCCTTCGGCATCAAATTGCACGATTCCCTTCTTTTCAAGGCAGTTTTTCCATCGTCTATAGAGACCAGAGTTTTTATTTTACCCAATCTTCTGTTGATCAAATTAAAATCTTGGTAGTTGTGATTAGTTCTGTGATACATGTGTTTCTCTCTGATCGTCACTGAGGTGAGGGTTGCTGGATCAGATGACTTGCTTTGGTTTTTACTTCAGACTTCCTATACCTTACCCTAGTACAGAAAGTGGTACAGGGCCTCACTCACCCTCCAGGCCCTCAATAGTTCTGGTCTTATTACGTTTTAAATGATAGTTTTGATTTGCATTTTCCTAATGATTACAAATGTTAAGCATCATTCCAACGGCTTGTTAGCCATTTGCATGTCTTTGGAGAAAGTTCTTAGTCCATTTTTAGTTGGCTATTGCTTAGTTTCTTGAGGCACCTCATATAGTTGCCAACACACCTGACCCAGTTCCTCTCTGGATTTCTGCTGAGACCACCTCTCGTCTAGAGAGGAACCTTCTGGTGTAAGATGAGGAGGAGTGTGCTTTGTTGAGATTCTTCTCTGAGGCTAGAAAGACCAAGCATCTTCCCGTGGGGTTCCTTCGGATAGTGTGAAACTCAGCCCGAAAACGGGTCTGTCCCTGTGTTTCTTTAGTGCCACACCTGAGAAAGCTAAGGAATATCTACGTATATACATCGGGTACCTGGCACATGGTGACACTTGGTACTTGTCAAATAAATAAACAACTGAAGACCACGGAATGACGTCTACATCATGATAAAAATAGAGGGATCCAGTTAGTTTGGTTTTAACCTCACTTGGGGCATTATTTACAATTTACTTTTTAAAGTGGGGGGTATCGGACTTCCCAGACCCTCTTAGCAATGAACTGGGAGAGACCATGCATAGAAGAACCTCACTTGATATTCTGTGTGACCTGACGAGTTAGCCATGTCACATGCCCATGCTGTCTAACTTACGTTCAAAGTGAATCTGGGTATGATCTCAAGCCAAATAAGTGAGTAAGCTTCCTTCCACCAGCTCCATCCGACTCACAGATGGCTGAAGTAAAGAATTTCCCCTCGTTCACTAGGTAGCTTGTAACTTGCAGTGTAGTGCATGCTTTTCTGAATTCTGTAAATAAGTACCCTTTACAAGGGGTGTGCTCCAGCGATCCGCTTTGAAGTCGTTTGAGTTGTGCATGGGGCCCCCCGTGTTATTCCAAAGGAGTCAGCCAGCAGACAGGAGGCCTTTTTGGCTTGAGTTCCCCAACAGCCTCCTGGACAACACAACTCATTTATTGCTTTCTCTCCCCCTCCCATCACCTCTCTCCGTCAGAGCGATCACCACACCGGCCCATCCTCCAAGCTGGACTGCCTGCAAATGCCTCTGCGGTGGTCGGAGGGGACGTGGAGTTCGTCTGCAAAGTTTATAGTGACGCCCAGCCCCACATCCAGTGGATCAAGCATGTTGAAAAGAACGGCAGTAAATATGGGCCCGATGGACTGCCCTACCTCAAGGTCCTGAAGGTGAGAACTTTCTGGACCCCAAGGGGCCTACAGTGAGGGCTCCCTTGGGGTTTCGGACAGATTCTTTGATTTCCTGTTGGATTTCAGAGATTGGTCTCTTTATGGGCTAGTCAGTAGAGTGTGTTAAGCAAATAGTAGCCACCAGGCCTGCTAGTAATAGTTCTGAAGGGGGCTGTGGAGTAGGGGAATTGCTCCTATGCAATTGGTGGATTCAGCTGTTTTGGTCAGCCCTGAGGTCTTCCAGGAGATGCTAGTGAGGGTTAGCCAGATGGTATGTCTTTAAAACCGGGGTCGGAGGTACAGCTTGCAAGGCAGTGTGCAGAGTAAAGGGGATGGAATAGATGGAAATAACTGACAAGCTCTAGACACTGTGCCAATGTTATTCTGATATTGTTTTACATGTTATGATGTTTGATGTCATATTTATTAGAATCAAATTTTAGTAGCTATCTTTTAGGAACAGTAATTTTCTTTTTCAAAACATTCTCTCTCACCTTTTTGTGATTTTTTGTGTGGTCTTCTTTCTGCACCTGTAAAATGATGAGTGAGGAGAAGTCCCTTCTCTTTGTATTTATCCTTAAAAGACAGGTTTTTTTTCCTTCCTCAAGTTCCCATTTTTGTGGCTTCAGCCTCGTTAGTCTCCAGGTCTAGCTTCCCCTCCAGCATGGTGAGCTCGGTCTGTGTTGTCAGTTCTAAGCCATGCCTGCCTGTCTACCATGCTTACAGGGGTGTACTTACTAAGAACAGTCTTCCTGTACAACCGTAGGAACGACAGGGGGCGAATGAAGAACTCACAACCAATAAGTCTTCTCTCTAGCCAGCCATACCCAGGATCCAAAGTGCTGGAGAAAGCCGGCCAGCCTGGAGAGCAACACTCACCCCACCGACTGTTCGCCCTTTCCCCCCCTACACTATCAGATTACTGCTCTTCGCCACCGCTCGACTCATTTTGTTCCTCCCCCACCCACAGCCTTTTAGAAGTAATTAATGGAGATTGTTTTCTTGTGGTGTGTTGGTGGTGGGACCATAGACAGCACCGAGTTCTTCCCGGTTGGCCGTTATATTGTTTTCCTATGTCTGTTCTAGCACTCGGGGATAAATAGCTCCAATGCAGAAGTGCTGGCTCTGTTCAATGTGACGGAGATGGATGCTGGGGAATATATATGTAAGGTCTCCAATTATATAGGGCAGGCCAACCAGTCTGCCTGGCTCACTGTCCTGCCCAAACAGCAAGGTAACAACGCTTTTGTGTTTGTGTTTTGCTTTTGTTTTTTTTTGTTTTTTGTTTTTTTAAAAGAAAACTGGATATGGAAGTTGAAAAGACTCGGTGCTTTGGGAGGCAGCAGGCAGCCTCTAGAATAACTCTTGTGGCCTTGGTGTATTTATAATGATCTTTCTTTGGTGGTGCAGCTGGCACCACGCCAGCAGCCATGGAAAAATGCCCACAATGTTCAAAGTGCTTGAAGATTATCGTCCACCCCCACCCGGTTTTCCAGCCCTCCTTTCTGGTCTGTCGTGTTTGGACTGCATCCTTCCTGGGATCACTGTCTGAGTACCATGTGAGCCTCGAGTTTGCATGCGTTGAGTCTGCAGTATCTGTCTATTAGGCAGGACTCACATTGCTTTTTACACTGGTCATGTAGAGAAATGCTCGCATGATAGGATTCACCCAACTAAACTTTGGTTTGTTTGTGTTGATTCCATAGCCAGTCCTATCCAGCACTGGAGGCTGGTAATCTTCTCGTGAATGTGTGGCTCTGTGATACTGAAGTAGAAGGTGGAGTTTCACTTACCGTAGTCACATTCACACATTCATATTAAAAAAGGAAACAAAAAAAATTCCAGTTTTTCTGTTAGACAGGGTAATTTTAGCCCTAGAGAAATTAACCAAACTCTGCTAAGATAACCTCCCACCTCGGTTCCCATGGAGCCCAAGGAATGTGTGAGCCGACTATCTCACAGCTTATCAGCCATGTTCTGCTCCATCACGCCCAGAACCTTCCTTTTTCTCACAGTGGGAGTTTGCATCCAACAGGACCAGAACCCAGATTAGCCCCTCTGGGCCACAAACTTTTTTGGAAAAACTACCCCGCAAATCCAAGCGAAAACAGTCAGAGAACTCTGTGGGCTCATTTTTCCATGTGTTCAATTGCATGCATGTCTAGGTGGTGACGCCGGTGTGGTGACGGGCCTGCAGAGGTGAGCTGGCCAGTGTCTCTCGGTTGTGGGCTTTGTGGATGGGCTGCAGTCGGAATCTCCTGATGGCCGGCACCCCCTGGAGCCGCTGGTACGAGGCCTCTTGGTTCCAAGGCCCCCTCCACAATCATTCCTATGTCTAGCCTTTTTCTCGCTTCCTTTGTTTTCTAGGCTGCCGGTGTTAACACCACGGACAAAGAGATTGAGGTTCTCTATATTCGGAATGTAACTTTTGAGGATGCTGGGGAATATACGTGCTTGGCGGGTAATTCTATTGGGATATCCTTTCACTCTGCATGGTTGACAGTTCTGCCAGGTACATACTGCTCTTTCTCTCCGTGGGTTTTTCTCTTTTCTTGGTTGATTGCTATAAAAATTAACACAGCTTCTGTTCTTAGAAATAGCCCCTTTTATCTCTTGCATAAAGATGCAAAGAAAATAGAGATTCAAAGTGACCCCCCCAGGGATAAGAAACTGCCTTAGCTATTCATATACAAGAAGATCCCATACTCGTATGTCGAGTAAAATTTCACCTTTAAAACCCAAAGGGATCTCGTAATTTCAGTGAATCCCTAAGCTGATGACTCAATGAGCTACTCCTCAGAAGGAAGTCAAAATTACTTGTGAAATTCAAAGTCATCTTTTTCCCCATTGCAAATTTCACTTTGCTAAAAATCCCCTGTGTGGTTTGATGCCTCTCGGTCCACCTTGGTTACATTTCATTTGAGTACAGATAGACGTAGATCGGGGTGCCTGGGAAGCCCCTCAGGATGCAGGTGTGCAGAAGCAGTGTGTTACCTTGGGAATCCGGTGGCTTGCTGCATGCCTCGCTAGGGTGGACTTTCAGTTTGCTTTGACTGCAGCGCATGCCTCGGCCGTCTCGGGCTTGATGTTATTTCTGCCTTCTAGAGAAATCAACATCAACGAAGCCCCTTGCTGTCTGAGTCTCTAACCCATGCCTCTGTTCTAGTCCTACTGCCCTCGCTCATGCACTGCCTCGCATTTTCTTTGGAAAGCTGCATAGACCGTATATCGCGGCTCATGACGCTTGTCTACTCCAGTTATTAATGCCCTGTTTCTAGAGGACCATACGTACTGCATGCTTGTTTTATGGCTTGTAAAAAAAAAAAGTAAATCGATCGTTTTATTTTGTGCTGTGCTGCTGAGAGTTTTGGAGAGTCTTTGCAGATAGTAGTTTTTCTGATTAAAATATATAAACTCTAAAATAATAACCATTGCACCCATCTTCCCTTTGGTTATGAATCTGCTCTGTGAGTGTTTGTTATCGAAACAGCAATGCCTCTCCTGTTGAGCTTGCTTATACTGCAATGCTGTGCTCTGTAAGTGCCCAACTGGCACTTCTTCACCAATTTGCCTGGTAGCACCGTTCCCTTAGGAAATGCAGCTTGAGTATAATACCGTTTGGGAATGCACTGCTTGTAGCCGGACCATCTGAGGACCAAGGAGGGGCCGATAGAGTTGACAAAAGAACGTGCCAAGTCAGTCTCCTCTCTACCCATATGCGGTGCTATGTGTTTTAAAGGTTCAGTAACAAGTTAATGTAACTTGATATACAAACATTTTAGTGATTATTAGATATTATATATGTGACTGTCTCCCAGTTGATGCATCTGATTATTTAATTGGATAATATTGTGAACTGTATGAAGGGACTCACCAAAACGTAGTGGGCCAGCCTGTGTGATGGCTGTGAACCCCGTGTGGAGCTGTGGTCCTCTGGGGCCCCATTGAGCCTTCCCTTGAAGTGCTTCCCTTAGGAACAGTGAAGCATCGTCCCCATCTCCTTAGAAACAAAGTGGACATGCTTCTTTTGAACAATTCTCAGTTTGGTTTATGTGTAGCAGTGACATCGCCAGAGCTTCCTGTAGTGGAGAACTGGGTGTTCTGCTCTGTCCAGGGGCCTCACAGAATGTGGCCTTTTAATCTCCCATTATAATTTGGTATCAGCTACGCACTGGTCAAAGAGATGCCTTTTGAGGCTAGAGAAAGTGGCTATCTGGGCTGTGGTGATTAACTGAGGAGCCCTTGACTCTTTGTTAGCATTTGGAGAGGCCCAAGCAGGAGGCACACGGCTATTGTGCCCCCTGAATATCCTTCTGCATTGACTTATTGATGGGGAAGCCCTAGTTGGCCTTTGGAGTGATTCCGTTAACTACGTTATGATGCATCCCTCTGGTATCCTAACTCTATGGCCCACTCATTTTGTTCCTATTCTGTGATCTGCAATCTAGCGCCGGTGAGAGAAAAGGAGATCACAGCTTCACCAGATTACCTGGAAATAGCTATTTACTGCATAGGGGTCTTCTTAATCGCCTGCATGGTGGTGACAGTTATCTTGTGCCGAATGAAGACCACGACCAAGAAGCCGGACTTCAGCAGCCAGCCGGCTGTGCACAAACTGACCAAGCGCATCCCCCTGCGGAGACAGGTAACAGAAAGTAGATAAAGAGTTTGAAGAAACTTACTCCCCTTTACCACCCAGCCAGCTTTTCCTCCGCCTTGATTTCCCCCTCTAACTTCTGTGAACTTCAGCACAGGGGGCATAGCCTGTTAGGAACTTAGAGCCTCAGATCACTGTGCTGCTCTGGGGTGGGTGGGTGGGGTCTAATTTTAAAGGAAGAAAGCACAGTAGGGTGCAAGTCAGAGTTGCTCTTAGGGAGGGGCAGTTTCTCTGGAAGCCCTGTCCTGGGGGTTGGTGGTAAGATTCAAGGACAGGAGTCTGTCGGAAGATCAGCAGTGTCTGGGATACGTTGCCTCTTTGGGAGCCAGGCTAGGATATTCAGATGGCGCTTTTGCCATGGCAAGAAAGAGACTTCCGTTTCCTTTGCTTTATTGTTTCAAGTAGAGATCAGAAATATACAGTTAGAAGGTTCAACTGAACTACCGCTTACATGAGAGTAGACTGCGGTTTCTTCTAAACTGGGTTTTGGCTGAATCTGTCTGGTTTTTAAAATAGCATTGTACGCTTATATAACCTTGCCTATAGGTTATAGGTGTGGCTAGCGATTCAGTGATAAGATTTTATGTATGTGCGTGCATGTGTGTGTGCGTGCACATGTTATAAACACATGTGTTCAGGTGCCTGTGAAGGCCAGAAGAAGGCGTCAGATCCTCCAGTGCTGGAGTTTCAGGCAGCTGACGGCTTCCTGACATGAGTCATGGGAGTTGAACTCCGGTCCTCTAGAAGAGCAGCAAGCCCTCATTAACTACTGAGCCATTTCCCCAGCCCCCAGATAAGATGATTGTTATATGGAACAGGGGGAAAGTTACCTTTAACCCTGAGCTTGGTCTTTGATGGCTAGCTTTGGGGGAAGTGAGGCTAGATGGAACCTTCACTGTGTCAGGAAACAAAGCCCTTCAAAAGTGGATGGGAAAGGAAATGTTTGACTTCTTCTCTGCTTGTTCATGGAGGCTCAGAGCCAGGGTGTGTGGATGCAAATCTTTCAGAAAGGATTTAGAACTTGATTCTGATAAGACTCATTATTTTTCAGGTAGAAATTGAAATGGCCCATACTGGCTGTGTCCCACTGTGCATCTTAGTAGAACCCGGAGATGTTTGTTAAGATTCATATTCGTTAGTCTTTGAGATTCTTATTCAGTAGATCTTGACTGGATCTGGAAGCCTTCATTTTAAACACTTCCTCAGGGGACACTTTTAAGAATCTCTGGATTTGACCTAATTCTACCTTCAGCTAGCAAGGTCCTTTCTGGTGAACAAGGTTCTAGAAGGAACTGGGAATCAGCTGGCCAGTAGTGGCTTTGACACAGGCCTGGCTGTTCTCAACCCTGCTTCACACTACAGGCTGAGCGGGTCCTGGTCAACTCTGGGGCCTCATTCCCAACAGGTATTTCTTGCAGAGGCTTGAGGTAGAAGCGTGTATCAGATGCAGCCAATGACCAACTGTGTTGAGTGTGGGGATCAAAGAGGCCCTGTGGGTTCCTTCTGGCCCTTGAGAATGCTGTTGCTACTTTGAATGACACCACTGTCATTTGTGGGACCAGAGAAGCAAGATGGGGCTGAAGTCAATTCCTTGCCCTGTGAGTTGCTGGGAGAGTTCGATCATAAGATAATTCTTACCTAACCAGGTACTTTAAGCCATTAGGTTGAATAGCCACCCCTTCATAGCCTCTCCTTATCTGTTATCCCTGATCATCCATCTTCCATGACATCTTCCACATTGTAACTATGGCACAGGGGGTATAAATAAAGGGAGTGATGTCCCAATCTCCATTATTTGTTTTTATAATAGGAGGAGCAAGTGAAATCTGTAATGGTGTAGTGAGGCCTTTGGCCCATAATTAATTCACCATTTTAAAAAATACATCTTTATTTATGTGTATGTATGTGTATATGTGTGTGCAGGAACTCTTGCGTTGCCAGGAGAGGGCATTGGATCCCTTGTAGCTAGAGTTACAGGTAGTTTTGAACTGTCTGATGTGGGTGCTGGGACTAGAACTTGGGTCCTCTGGGAGAGCAGTTAGTGCTCTTAATCTCTGGGCTATCTCTCCAGTGATAATGATGACACTTTTAAAGAAAACCCTTCTTACATTTTTTTTTGTTTATGCAGTACGTGTGTGTGTGTGTGTGTGTGTGTGTGTGTTTGCATGTGGGCATACACATGGCATAGCATGTCTATGGTGACCAGAGGACCACTTCCATGGAAGCCAGGGTCTTCCTCCACGAAGTGGTTCCAAGGAATCAAGCAGGTAGGGCTCTTGGTATTGAGCACTGTTACCTGAGAAGCCACCTTGTTGGCTCCAGCATCTTTTAAAGAAAAAGTCTCACATCGGCTGCCATGTTCTTCCTGTCGCTTCCTGTGAAGAAGGCAGCTGCCCCCGAGGTCCCCCGACACACACGTTCATCATGTTTTCCTCTCTCTTTGGCCCGATGACTGTCTTCCTTATCCATCTCCCCCTGAGCCCCCCCCCATTCTTCTAATATTCCCTGTGCAACCAAAGGGAAAATTTGGGTTTCTTCTCATTTCCCTCCTCTTTCATGCATTGTCATTCACTAAATACACAGCTTAAACCAGGCACCCAAATTAGTGCATGGGTCTAAACCAGGACTCTTGGGATGGGGTTGTAGCTGAGTGTGGAGTGTTTGCCCGGCCTGCCCAACCCCATCATCACCAATAATACTAATACTACTTACTAATACTTAATAGTAATATTAATAGTAATACTACTAATAATAAATCGAGCAGTTTCATGTCAGATAAAGCCTGCCCATTTACCATTGACTGCAAGGTCCTTTTGAAATATTTCTGCAAGTTCACGTTGTATAAGAAAAGTGTGTGGGTACCAGGCCCTCTGGATAAATAAGTCTCTGGGAGATAAATGGGTTGGAGAGGTGTTGATGGACCCTAGCATTTTCTAGAGTGTGCTACTGCTCTTCCCAAAGCACAGCCTACTGCGGGGAGGAGGAGATGTTTATCTTGTGTCTGGATAAAGAGGGTATTGGGCTGTGGCTGGAGGGAAAAGTCCCACAAAGGCCTGGAGATAGGTTAATGACAGAGTGCATACCACAGGGATGCCAAGCATGCCTTTTACCTGGCGACAGATGAGCCTGTAATCAGATGTCTGGAGGACGGGTGCTCCCAGGCATTCAGAGGCTGTGCTTCGTTCTGTGTTAGCCTGAGCTCCCGTAAGATACAGCTTCGAGTCCACGTCCACGTTTGATCTTCCTGGCCTTGATTCTTGACCTTCACAGCATGGAGACTCACAGGCTCTCTCCACGTGTTTCACCCTTTTCTTTGTTGCTGTGTTTATTCATGCTGCATTCGTGCATCCAGATGTGTAGGTGTGTGCAGATGTGTGCTGCGGCAAAATAATAACCTTAGGTGTCATTCATCAGATGTGGTCCATTCCCTACCCCTTTTGGTTTTTTCGAGGCAGAGTTTCTCACTCATTGGCCTGGAACTAGCCAAGTCGGCTAGGCTGTCTGGCCTGTGAGCCCCAGGGCCTGCTTTCTTCTTTTTTCTTTTTTTTAATGTAGGTCCTAGAGATTGCTTGCAGGTCAAGGAAAGCTATTTACCCTTTGAACCATCTCCTTCTCAGCCCTTCTTTCTCCTTCTTGATGTTTACTTCCCTGCCCTGCCCATGTTTAAAGCACATATTTCACTTTATGTTATTTTTCTGAGGCAAAGATATAGTGTTTTTTGTTTATTTGTTTTTAATTTCAAATTCTTTATAGCCTTTTTTTTTTAGTAAATATTGATTTTTGGGAGAGTTTTTGTATACTTTGATTCTTGGAGAAAGAAAAGTAACTTTATAAGCAGGTAGGAAACCTGTGGGATCTCCCTATAATGAGGATTCATCCGTCCCTTCCAAGGCCAGGACTGAACACTTTGTAGGCACCTGCTCACTTGCCTCTTACTTCTTGGTACTTAGGGTGTTAAATGGCTGTAGCCAACCCGGAGAAGCACCTTGTGAGCTGATTGGACCATCAGTGGCCAATGAGAAATGGTCTTTGTGTAGCCCTGAGACCCAGGGGAGGGATTTGCCTAGTTACTTCCACAAGTCCCTTGTCAGGGAAGTGTGGGTATAGAGATGGACAGAGGAAGCCTTGCTCAAGGCGGTGGGTGCCATGTTTGTTTGTTGAGAAGGTTTCCCAGGGTGTGTCAGCTTTTCCTCTGAAAGCTGGAAGCTTGCATAGGGCAAGATGGAGAATCAGCTGTTGGCTGGCCGTGTCCAGAGGAATCCATAGCCTATCCAGTCTCACAAGGGACTGTGGTGTCTGTTCCCAGCCTCAACCACTGACATGGGTAGCTGAGAAAACCAGAGAACTAAATTTAGTAATGCCTTTGAGGCATATGGTCATTAGGGCCGGGATGGAGGAACCCTTGGTTCCAGAGCTACTCTCAGGGCGATGTATTCATGGTCTTGGAGTATCCCAAACTCAGTGAACGTAAGTCCTGACTTGCTCACTGCTGGGCAGCTCGACACCATGACCTGGAATCTCCTTTGTGATGTATCAACCCAGTGCTGCAATGTACTGGTTCTCAAAAATATCTGGGTAACTGGATAGTTGTGGATGCCCCACGTGGAGTCTGCTTATTCATAGGAATCTCCTGCCTTCCTTGTCCTCCATTTGAGCCTGGCTTTTCTCTCAGCCTCTGAAAGACATGCTTCTCTGACCTAGATCTACCCTGGACTTTACTGATGAGGCCCAAGTATAATAGAATTTCTGGGCTAAGTGTTTTGTTGTTGTAGTGGGCTGTTCAAGCATCCACGTGTGGTAGGGACTGTTTAAGGAGAAGTCCGAGTAATTACCTAACTTTTGTTATGGGGGGGCTGGGAATCCACCCCTAAAGGTCTCCTGAAGCTTGGTGTGATGCAGGCCTTCTGCTTGGCCATAGGTAGAGATGTGTGGAGCTAGACTTCTAGCAGAATTTTGTGCTCCCTGGGCTTCTGTTCTGATGTGGAAGGCTCTGCCCACTGCCTGGGAGTCTGAGGGTGTCTCCAGTCGGCTATGGTCCAAGGCTATGTGTCAGTCCTCAGGAATAAAGACAAGCATGACATATTCCTCACCGCCTCGTCTTTGCTTCTGCCTACTCTGTCGTCTGTGAGGTCCCCTCTGAATGTTCTGCTTAATCCACAGTAAAGAGATGCAGCTATTTCTTGGTGGCCCTTTAAAAAGAAATGGGGAGAAAACCCACTTCCTCCCTTAATCTCCCACATGTACTATGGAAATATATGAAAAGCACACTGAGTTAAAAGCTTGATTTATGGCACGTGGTGAAGGGATCCCGCCATGTAAGGCAGCCGAGCTGGAGACTGGGAAGAGCGCACGGCTTTTTAAAAAGCCGCCTGCCAAGATTTGGGTGGGTGGGGGAAACCGTTTACTGAAGTGCTAGCGTTTATTGTTTGTAAGTGACTTCTAACAGTGGGATGGCTTTAAGCACATTGAAGGGGAAACTCCCAGATTGAAGTTTTCTAGATTAAGGACCGAAGACTATCTGAGGAGGTAAGTTATAATTAAAAAGGAAAGAAAAGAAATAAAATCAGCCCTCTGACGGTTCGGAGGAAACGAGTGACTTTCAAGGTGGGCGGCGGGGCCTCGATTCATAGGGAAGGAGCCCCTCAAACACGGAGGGAGATGCTGCCAAGCCCTCCAGACAGGTTGAGTTTCTGAGGAAGGGGAATGAAGAGAAAGCCAGTTATACTTTACGGTCCCACAGGGGATTTTAACAGTATAGTAAAATGCATGAAGATAAAATTAAGATATACCTCTGTAGACAGCGAGAGCAGGTTCTGTATGTTCAGACACTTTGGGTATTTTCTTACCCTTTCTCTCTCTTTGTGTGTGTGTGTGTTTTTTTTTTTTACAAAGGTATTTCCCAGGCTTGTGCACTGAATCTGAATCTGCACTTTATAGTGAACAAAACTCCCCCACATAAACACAGTTTTATACGTTAGTAGCAAGGGCTACAGCAAAGACTGTCAAGGTTTTTTCTTCCGTGTTTTTTAAATTTTTTTTTTCTGTTTTCCATTTTGAAACATGTTCACATTAAAACCTCGTGGAAAGGCTCTGTTGCAGTGTGTGTGTGTGTGTGTGTGTGTGTGTGTGTGTGTGTGTGTATGGTAAACTTGTGCCACAGGGTTCTGGTGTTCATTCCCACTGGGTCAGAGGTTCTCCGTAGAGCAGTTCCTGTTAGACCAGATGGTAAATCTCTCCAGTTTGCAGTAGCCCCAAAGTCATATTCACCAGCAGGACTGTGTTACCCCGTAGCTTGCCTTCCTCTGCCTTAGGATTGTCCCCTAACTCCTACATCCTTTGCATTTCTTCCTCACTGGAGCCCCAGGCCATCCTGGCTGGCAGCTGAGGGTCCCATCTCACGAATAAGATATGCAATTAAAGTGTATCCTGTCTAGCATCAGAACAAGCCCACACAGCGAGGCACTCTGAAGAGCTATGGCTGGCCCAGCTCAACAGCAGCCGCTTAGCTGCTGTCTTCCTGCTGTCCTGCTAGCTCTGAGCTGGGACTGAGACCGCCCGAGACTCACACATAGTGCGGGTTGTAACTGGAAGTCAGACCTGGGACTCTGATCTTAAGTACCCAGTGCCACTGAGCAGGATGCAGCCCACCAGACCCAGGGCAGCTTGGCCTTGGATGGTCACTGGGTTTGCACACTGAAGAATGTGGAAGCATCACACAGCAGCCTAGTGGCACAAGAAAGGGGCGAAGGCACAGATCTAGCTATTTTCTGACTGAAGTCTATATTTTTCAAACCTCTACCTTCCTTTTTCTCTTTGCTCATGCTTATTTTATTCCAAATGATATTTTGGTTAAAGAAAGAACTTCTGCTAAAACACAAAAGGGACAGAAGACCATGGTAATAAAATCTCAATGATATAGAAAGTTCTGGAATAAAACCTGTATCCTCCTCTGCTCTCCATTCTGGATCTCTCTCCTTAAAAGGTGACCACTGCTAGCCTTAGATATCCTTCCGGAAAAGCCTGTAGTAGCATCCCCAGGGTGAGCTCTGACTCCCAGGGACAAGCCACAGAGGCTGCGATGTGCCACTGGCTTCTGAACATCAGCACCATTTAGCACTGTGGTTCCCCCGCGATTTCCCCATTAGTGTTTCCTCCTCTCTGTCCTAGCAGTCTGTGTGCACTCCGTGGATCCTGACAGTTCCGTTCTGGAACTCCAGGGTCCTGTGATGTGGGCCCAGCTGATGGTCCTGTGAAGACCATGCTGGCTGCATGCGGCAGCCTCTGCTGGCTCTTTGCTCTCTGGGGCCTATCCCTTTCTTTCCTGAGCTGATGCTTACTAATTTGACTGTGACTTCTTGCCTCTGATCCTCTGGCATGAATTTCTACTACAGTAAGCGAAATTTTTTTTTTTTTTGCCTGTTTGTGTGGAAGTACTACCAGAAAGATCTCCAAAAATAATTAAATAAAAAATTGCACACTCTTTGTGAGAGTAACCTATGACCCTGATTCAGAATAAGTCAGGCAGGTGATTCCAGGGAAGCGCTGTAGGCCAACCCCATTCCAGAATCTTCTGAGTCCCTTTCCTGTGGATGAAGCTCGTGATACTTTTGTGGCCAGTGGAAAGTAGACATTGTGATGTGGTCAGAGAACTGGCTTCTGGTGCAGCCTGCAGATGAGACAGCTCACCACTGGAGGTTGGACGCCACACAGACCGTGAAGGGGGTTGGGAGTCTTCCTCCTCATGCTCTGGGTGAGGCTCTTACTTAGCTGCTCCCACCTGGTGGCTTTAGTAGGGAGCAAGGGGAATGGATTCTAGAGGAGCTCACATGTTTCCTAGCTCAACTCTTCCTGCTTGCTTTTACATTTGCCTTTGAGGTTGAGGCACTTGGTAATGGCTCTCTATTACAAAATTATCAGTCCTTTGATTCCTTCTTTAAAAAAAAATCAATTTTTGTCATGCTGCAATGGGTAAAGGCCCTGTCTGCATAGTAAAATTTAGATATAGATTCTCCTAGGGGGCTGGTGAGATGGCTCAATGGGCAAAGGTGCTTGCTGCCAAGCCCGATGATCTGAGTTCAATTCCTGGAACCTATGCGGTAAAAAGAGAGATTGGCTCTCAGAAGTTGTCCCCTGACCTCCACACAGATATGCAAGCAAACACACACACACACACACACACACACACACAGATGAACTTTTTCATTTAAAAAAATAATCACCTTTCCCCTTCTGCAAAGACAACTTCAGAAGGTTCAGAAATGTCCCCATGTATATTTTAAATGATAATAGGATTTCACGCCAAATCTCAATCCTTGATTTTAATATTTTCTCTTTTTTTTCTTTTCTTTTTCCTATTTTTCCCCTCTCCAAATAGGGTTTCTGGGCTTGAACTCACTATATGGTCAAGGATAACCTTGAACGTCATTGATTTTAATACCGTAGGCGCCTTTTTCACTTCTGTTGAGGGTGGCTGGGGTTTACCAAGAGCAGACGGGCATAACAAATGGGACAGTCCCAGGAACAGCATAGGTCCTTGGGTTCCGCTGACGAGAGTCTAGGATCCACCTGTGAAAGTTCTTTTGGCTTCATCTTTGCCAGTTGGGTTGAGGAGGCGTTTGTGTGCCCAGCTGGGGATCCCCAGCCATGCCATGGACGGAAGCCAGGATGGCTTGGGGTGATGCCTGGATGGTGCCCGTCTAAGCTCATATTCCGTGTGTCTTTGGCCAAACCCTCAGTCGTGGTCTAGAATGAAGCAGTGCCCAGCAGCCCACAGTCAGACCAAGGCTTGTGTAGTCATACCTGGGCACAGCCTTCACATGGATTCTGCGTAAATTTTCTTTCTCAGGGATCAGTCAAGGGGAGACGGTGTGTTTAAGAGATAAACACTGTGTCTGGCCTAGGCTGATACAGATCAAGGGAAACGAGAAAGTCACTTGGTGGAAGCCCTGTGTGCTGCCAGGTGAGAGAGGATTCTTCCTGCGTGGTGCTGTGTGACGGTGTCTTTCCCTCAACTCTTGGTCTCATGTGTTCACTGCCCTGCCTACTGAAGAAGCTAAAGGGACAGGAGCCAACCCATTTTCACTACATGGCCTGGGCATCATCAAGTTTGAGAAGGACTGGGGACAGATGAAGAATGACCTCCCAGTGCCTGGGCCTTGAGTTTCCTCAAATGAAAGACCTTTGAGTTCCCAGAATGCCTTTCCCATGAGTCCCCAGAATGCCCTTCCCACGCATATGTACCTCTCTTTCCTTGAGATACCCTTTTTACATTCTGTAGGCAAAGGCAGCGGAGATCTCATCTGCCAAGTGCTTATGAATCCCTACTGCCGATTCAGTTTTGGACGTGCTTTTCTTTTATGGTGCTGGAAATGGAACTTAGAACCTTGCACACGCCTGGCCAGCGCCCTGTACTTGGGCCCAGCCTTTGTGTTAGTGAATCTCCGGGGCAAAGCATCAGTTTGTGGCCTGAACAGCACTGAGGAAATCTTCATGCAGGGCTCTGAACGAAGAAAGGCCAGAAGACAGTAATGGCGCCCATGGGGTCTGGCTGCACATTCTTAAGTGGCTGTCTTTAAAAATTAAGATGAGAAGGAGAAATACCATGATTAAACTTCTATAAATATTTTTTTGTGAGGAAACCCGATCTTTCCAGTGACTCTTCATTTTGGTCCCCCCTCCTTTTTTTTTTTTTTTGCCTGATTCCTTCCCCTTTCTTTGTAAGAACTGATGCTCTGGCTGGGTCCCAACTCACCTCTAGGCTTCCCAGGTAGAGCCAGGATTACATCTGCCTCTTTGCATTTTGTATCCAGGTTTCGGCTGAGTCTAGCTCCTCCATGAACTCCAACACCCCGCTGGTGAGGATCACCACCCGTCTGTCCTCCACGGCAGATACCCCAATGCTAGCAGGGGTCTCCGAGTATGAGTTGCCAGAGGATCCAAAGTGGGAGTTCCCCAGAGACAAGTGAGTATTTCTGCACATAGCCCCAGTGTACGCCTAGCTATAAATGGGAAGATTGGAGTGACATTTTCTTTCCACAGCCTGTAGCTGCAAAGGTCTTACTCTGACATTGTCAACAGAAGTGAGATTGTGTTTCTAAATAACCAACTCCTAGAAAAAAAAGCATTTTTAAGAAAAAAATTTTTTAATATTTCTTTTGTAGCAGAGCTACAGGGTCCTGCCTAGTCACCAAACAAGATGGCATGTGGTCATCATTGTTGAAGTTTCTAGACAATTCAAACCTAGTCAGATGGAACAGCAGTGGAGTTGTACAGACTAAAACTTCTGGTTACTAGAAATTGCCTTAAGGATCTGGGATTTTTTTTTTTCGTTGCTGCTATTTGGTTTTGCTTTGCTTTTGGTAGTTATTAATGTGATATTTGGCTGAAAATTTTCAAGTCTGGCATATGATACCTGAGTTCTATGATCTATAATACTTTTGCTTTTTGGTTGATAGGGAGGTATATAGTTATATGTCGAGGAACAAGGTTGCCATGCAGGCTTGCACAGGCATTTCTGGGAGCTGTTTTGTCTTTTTGCCCGGGCTGAATAACTTCATGTAATTTGGCCTGTGCCTAGGCTAGATTTGAATCCCAGTTCTGCCAGTCAGTGGCTGGGCAGACCCAAGGGATTCACTCAGTCCTCCTGATCTCTTGCCTATAGAATGAGGGTCACGGTCTACTCCTCCTGAGACTGAGCACAATGCTGGGTTGTTGGAATCTCTCATTTTCACTTGTGCCCTGGTAATCGGGGCCCTTTTGAACCGCAAACTTCAGCAAGATGGTGTGTTTAACAGAGCTGGTGGTGCAGATGGTGGCCCACCAGCCTCTACCCTCTAGGTAGGGATCAGCCCTGGCGGCTTTCTTCTTGTAGGAACAGAGTCGAGACAGCTTGAGAGTCGCAGAAGGTGGAAAAAATGGGCTCTTGCTGCATCAGATACCCGGGAGTAAGCTCTCGGCTTGCTTACAAACATCTAGCCCCCCATCCTGACCTTTGCAGTGTCTTCCTGAGATTATCTGTTGTATATTTAACACACATACTGTGGGTGTGTGTGTGTGTGTGTGTGTGTGTGTACAGAGAGATTCAGGAACACAAAGATGAGATTTCCTGAGACTGGATGGCTAGTTCTGATTGGCAGGGGAAGGAAGCTTGAGCCTCACCTGGGTCTTTGAGTCACGCAGTTGCAGCACGTTGGTTCCCAATTTTGTCAGAGATCCTTACATACATCCTAATCCAGGGCTAAGTCGCTGTCTCGACAGTCTTCAGTTTATGTCAATGGAAATAATTTCCTGCTTATTTGTATACTGTGCTGAAAGGAACATTCCTTCATCCCTCCAGGGAATGTTTATTGGACATTTTTACTGGTGAGGTACCAGAGAAAACACAAAGAATGGTTTCTTTAACCTGCAGACTTTTGATGGAGGAAGAGATGTTGCTCTTGACCCCTGCCAGCTCCCTAGCTATGTGTGACTGCATAAATAGCTGGGTTCGTGTGCACACTCCTGTATATACAAGGCTGAGTTGGAGAGTTGTGCTCGTATGTTAAAAACTTGCAGCTTTCAGGTTGAGTCTGTAATTTTGGCCACCTGTGACAGCAGTCAATAGCGGGAGTCTATGTTGTCCAGCGACTCCCACTCGGGGGTACCTACAGTGTGGAAAATCTGAGCCCTGTGCGTTTCCAAGCAGTGTTTAGCACAAATGTAGGTGGAGCAGATTTCCAATGAATGAAGGCTATTTAGAAGCGGTTTATTAGATTGGAGGCAGAAGTTACACAAAGAGAGGGTTGTTATGCATGTAGTAGCGGGGCAATAGGGCATAAATTAACCATTTTCCAACGCAAATGTTTATTTTCTGCCAAAATGTTCAATTTAATTTTATTTCTGGACTGAAAGGGGATGCCCTTCAGCATGGCATGTGCTGCCCTCCATTTTTTTTTCTTTTTTGAGCTTTTGAAAATATTGTGTGCTTACTGTAAATGCTGTGTTCTGAGGATGGCTCAATACTTGGCTGTACTGTGCTTATATTAAAAAGGGAAAAAAGCCCACTCAAACTGGAGAGCCATCTCCGTGGTTAAGAGTGGGTACTGCTCTTATAAAGGACCAGAGTTCAGTTCCCAGCACCCATGATGGGCGACTCACAACCTCCTGTAGCTCCAGATCTAGGAGACCTGATATATCTGGACTCCATGGGCGCTGGCACTCACATGTGCATACCCCTCCCCAGAAACACACATAGACATACTAAAACATAATAAAAAACAAATCTAAAAAAATAAACAAATGAAGATTAAAAAAACACACTCAAAAGTGTTCCAAAGACTTCCTATGGAACACCTAAAACAATATCAGGCTGTTTATCGGACACACATACAACTTTTGTACTTAAAAATAGCATTTGTGCCCTTTTTCTTTCTATTTTCTTCCTTGTTTCTATTTTGGGTAGTGATAAGAATTTCTAAACTTTTGCCAAAAGAAAAAAATATCCTGCCCATTTTCAAGAAGTTACCTTCAGTGAGAAACTACAGGTTCTTTAAAATGAGCTGAAGACCCTACCCTGTAGCTTCGACCAGCAGCGTAACCATAAAATCCCCTGCTATTGCATAACATTCATTTGAAAGTGGCCCCTTGACAGGGACCACAAATAAGAGCAGCCTTTCACATTTTTTTTTTCTTCCTCGGCTCCATTTTAAATCACAAATATTTAATTGGCTCAAGACCAAAGCTCCTCACAGTTGGCACGCAGCGAAGCTGACCACCTTGCTAGCAAGGACACCTTCCATAAAGAAAAAGAAAACAAATCAAGAGCGCAAATGTGAAATTTAATAGCTGCTCCGACAGTAATTGACGTTCTGGAAAAACGTCACTAAGAAAATACCCCGTGTGGGCATCAAAGTCTCATTGGTTCCATATGCATGCCTCTGGAAGACTTTTATATTTAGTTCTGGAATTTCCCTCCCCGTGCCCCTCAGCCAGCCGCTCTGTGCTAATCCCCTATTTACGCCTTTAGGCTGACGCTGGGCAAACCCCTGGGGGAAGGCTGCTTCGGGCAAGTAGTCATGGCTGAAGCTGTGGGAATCGATAAAGACAAGCCCAAGGAGGCCGTCACCGTGGCTGTGAAGATGTTGAAAGGTGAGTGGGTGGATGGGAGGGCAGGGAGGACCCGCAGTGATGAACGTGAACTCTGCAATGATGTGGGGTCAGAGAGCACATACTTGACCTGGAGGCTGAGGATATTTCAGGATAAATGAGCATCTGAGACAGAGGGTTTACCTTAAGCTGTGTGTACTTAAAAGAAAAGGCAGTTTATGAACAAGTGGTAGCTTGCTGGGTCGAGTTGTTGTCTGACCGACTCTTAATAAGAAATCCTGATTCTCCTCTCATGTGTACTCATGGGCTTAGAAAGTTTAGGGGTTTAGGTGGGAATTGATATGGTAAATTGGTACCCAGACTTTAACATACAAATGAGAGGTAGATGTTGGAGTGGGAACAAGGGAGGGCCAGGGGACAGAAAGCCACATTAGTCAAAATGTGGATCCAGAGAGTCACTTAGAAGCCGAAAAGGAACAAAAAGGAATGGAGCGGATGCGGAATCTCAGGGACATGTTAATAATAATTCCTGCATATAGATGTCCTTTTTTCCAGCTTGATGCCCAAGGAACTTAAATTACCTTTAACTGTTAACTTATCCTTGCATGGTATTCTTTTATACGAAGAGTTAAAGGGAAAAGTCACATTATAAATTCTGTTGTTGCTTGACACTCCCCTGCCTCAGTTTTTATGTCTTCGCTGATTAGATGGAGAAATATTCCTGGTTCTAAAATTCAACTCCATGGTGTTCTAAGTAAGAACCCTTGAAGTTATCATGTTGATCATCATGACTAAGAGGGACATCCTGGGAGCTGGGAGAAACCAACCGATTTATGATTCACGTTTCTAGATGATGCCACAGAAAAGGACCTTTCTGATCTGGTGTCAGAGATGGAGATGATGAAGATGATTGGTAAACATAAGAACATCATCAACCTCCTGGGGGCCTGCACGCAAGATGGTAAGTAGGAGGGGGTGTGTGTTTTCTGTCCACACACAGCATTGCTGGCCAGAAGGCCTCATTGAGAAACAACTGGGCTGTAGGGTTTCTGCTCTTAGGGCATCTCAAGGGCATCTATTCCCATCCAACATGTAGTGCACACCTATCCCAGCACTCAAGAGGCTGAAACAGGAGGCTTACAAGTTTGGTAGCAGCCTGGGGTACATAGTAAGTCTGTCTCAAAAATGCAGAAAAGTAGAGGCTGGGAGATAGTTCAGTCAATAGAGTCAGTGTTCTTGAAAGCTGAGGACCTGTTGAATCTGTATTTAAAGTTGAGCTCTTACGATCCTAGCACTGGGAAGATGGAGAAAGGTGAATCCTAGGATTCACTGCCCACCAGCTTAGCCTTCTCAGTGAGTTCCTGGTCAGCGAGAGACCCTGTCTAAAAAGCATGACTGTCTTCTAGCTGCCACACATAAGCACACATACCTGCATGTGTCCTCACATGCACAGATACAAACAAACATATGCACACAGACACGCATATATATTTTTGTAAAGATGACTTCTCTTCTATCCTTAGGAAGATGTTACCAGCCACAAGTACACAGCATGTCTGTGGCTGCCCCTGGGGGCATGGAAGGTTGGACATGGGGACTGTTTTGAAAGGGCTTTCTTCTGATGCTTTTGTTGTGTGAGGACCCGAGAGATTTCTTAAAATAAGGCCAGTCTGTTTTGCTTGAGAAGTTCTTCCCTTAAAACGAGTACTGAGGAATCCTGTCTTGCTCTAGGCAGCAGATGGCTGAGCTCTCCAGAATAGCTTCCCAGAATGAAAGTGGAAGGAAAGAGCAGTCTCCCCCAGGGGGAACACTTCCCTGGGTGCTCGCAGGAGTGCCTACTGGCGCTTTGGAAATCAACTTGACAGTAATTAGTAGACCTGAAAAATGCTTGTGCAGCTTCTTCTTCAGGTGTGCAGGGATTGGAACCTTCTTTTCCAGAGGGCAATCGTAGATATTTTAGACTTCTGCAGACCTGTGGTCTCTGTCACAAATACTCATCGCTGCCATTATATTGGGAAGTCAGCCCTTACGCGACAGAAACAAATGGGCATGGCAGTGGACAATAGACTGATATCAGGCAGGATGTGGCTTGGGGACTGCTCTTTCCAGCCCTGGAGTCTACACTATTGCTCTGGCTGTTTGAAGCCATCTAAATTCTCATCTTTCATTTCATCCTACAAACTTAATATTTATTTATCATTACAGTATATGTGTATGTGTGCATGCTCTCTCTCTCTCTCTCTCTCTCTCTCTCTCTCTCTCACACACACACACACACACACACACACACAGAGTGGCTCAAGGGAACTGGAAGGACCAGGCTTCTGAGAATTGTTGCTTTTCCAGGAAGACATGGAGCAGTGATGGGGCAGTGGTTTTCAGCCTGTGGGTCACAACCCTTATGGGAGTCAAATGATCCTTTTACACGGGTCACATTATCAGATACTTACCACTGCTATTCCTAACAGTAGCAACATTACAGTTATGAAGTAGCAGCAAAGACAATTTTCTGGTTGGGGTCACTACAACCTGAAGAACCGGATGAAAGGGTCGCAGCATCCAGAAGGCTGGGCACCACTACCATAGAGAAAGAAGGGCACTGACAGGAAGGTCCCTCCAACTGTGTCCTTTATTTCTTTAAACCCTTGAAGTTATCATGTTGGTCATCATCGTTCTGGGGAGGTTAGAAATGGAGGTCTATTTTTATCCATGCCTTTCTGCTAAAAAAAAAAAAAAAAAAAAAAGTGAGGATTGTTGCTGAGTGATAGACTACTTACCCAGCACTTACCTCGTGCGCCCAAGGTTCCGGGTTCAATCCTCAAACACTGCAAAACCACAGTGGGTTGCAAATGACTAAAAATTTTGCTGGGTCACCCTTTGCCTTCGGTGCCTCAGGGAGCTTCTTTTCTCTGTCACAGGGCCTCTCTACGTCATAGTTGAATACGCCTCCAAAGGCAACCTCCGGGAGTACCTCCGAGCTCGGAGACCACCTGGCATGGAGTACTCCTATGACATTAACCGGGTTCCTGAGGAGCAGATGACCTTCAAGGACTTAGTGTCCTGCACCTACCAGCTGGCTAGAGGCATGGAGTACTTGGCTTCCCAAAAAGTGAGTCCTTCCCCCGTCCTGCTCGGTTGGAGGCAAAAGCTAGTTAAGAGGCTTTGAAGAAGCTGGGCCGTTCAGACATGTTCTTTTGCTTGATCAAGTCCTTGCATGTGTCGTATGCCTTGGAAAGTATTTGTGGTTTTATTCATGTTCTAGTTTAATGGACTCTCGAAAGACCAGAGCAGCCTCAGAGACTCTGAACGGCTGCAGGAGAGTGGGCTCTGTGTCGAGGCGGGCAGGTGGGGTGCCCCTAGGCTGCTAAGGCTTCATTTGGAGTGAGCCTGGGGCGTGGACCTGGCTGTGAAGTAAGACCGATGAGCTTGATGTGGAATTAAATGGATCTGAGAACGGAGACTGAGCCCAGGAGTAGCCCTGACATTGAGAGTCTGGGATTTCTGTTTATTTTGTCTCCTTCGGTGATCCTGTGGTCAGAAATTGGCCAGGTCCCCTGAGGTGAATGGTTGGCATTCCAAGCGAACCACTCACAATGGAACTCTAAGCATTCCAGTTATTCTAGAAGCTGTTGGGCAGGTGCTCAGCGTTTTCATGGGTGTTTCCGAGGACCTAGGACACCCTTCCTCAACCCCACACTCAGAGGCAGGGCACAAGGGTGCTCTGTGGGCAGAGATGGGCTCGGCTCCTACCTGGAATGGAGCTGGCTGCAGTTCCCTTGTCCTTAGCTTCTCTGGTTGCCAAAGACAAAAAGATCCCCTGGAAGGGTGCGCCTCTGTCACTCTGAGCCTGGGCTGCCTGAAGAGTCATAAATCTGGATTCTACAGCCTTGCTGGTGTCTAGAGTAAAGGAGGTGACCTGTGTCGGATGGTGCAGGTGGCAGGGATGCATGTCCCTGAGCCCTCTTCTCCATCACCTGGGAACACGGCTTAGAGTTAGCCTGTGCTCAGTTTCACTTTGTTTTGCTTTATTATTTTTTTCTATTTTCTTTAGAGTTTATAGCTTATAGAACCTATGTTTTCTTTTTTTTTTTTCTTAGCAACTATAAAACCTCTTGACGTACAGGTTTTTAGAAGCCAAATTTGAGCAATTTTGAGTCCTGATTTTATACATGTATATGTGCCCATTGTGGGGAGGGGGTTGCCCCCGAGAAAATCTTTGGTATCAAGAAACAGACAGAGAGATCTAAAATGCGGGACAAGATGCTGCCTCAGAATATTTGCATCATATCGGTTTAAAATATCCTGGAGGAGCTGGGGATGTTGTAGAATGCTATTGCCCAGCATGCATGAGGCCCTGGGTTCTATTCCAGCTTTCCATAAACCACACGTGGTGCTACAGACCCATAGTTCCAGCACTTGGGAGGTCGAGGCAGAAGAATGGAAATCCAGGGTCATCGTCAGCTAAGCATCAGATTTGAAGCCAGCCTGGATGACACGAAATACAGAGATAAAGAGAGACACACACACACAGGCAGAGGCAGACAGAGAGATTGATTAAAGAGGCTAAAGAGACAGAACAACCACGTGCAGAGGTGTGACAGACTCCCTCTTTGGAGTGGGAGGTGAAGGTCAGATTTTACTGTAAGTTACTGACACTTGAACATTGCTATGTTCAAGTTGGATTTTGGGGTAACCCTGCATTGTATTAAGATGGGGGATGCATAGTTGGGATAGCTCTTGCCACAAATTTTTTAAGAACACCAGAGTTAGAGGTTTAGGGTGAGTTTTTATAATATTTGCTGTACATAACGAGACATGATCTAAATGAAGCCCAAGTTTGTTTGTTTGGCTGTTTTCTGTGAACCTTATTCACATAGCCAAAAGGTACCTTTACATAGTATTTGTAATGATTTTGTACATAAAACAAGGTTTTATGGTCTGGAATTTTCCACTCATGGCTTTCTGTCAACACTACAACGTTAGGAAATGTTGAGGAACCAAGACGTAAAGTAACCGTGATACTTGTAGCTCACTTCTAAAGTGATCAGCAATAAAAACAAGCAGGTTGTGTGCTTGCACGTGAGTGCATGTGTGTGCCTGTGTCATTTTTGTGTGTATGTGCATGCATGCCTGTGTGTACAGGTGTATGTATATGCATGTATGTGTGTATATGTGTGTTTGTTTTCAGTGTGTGTAGGCTGCACGTGGAGTAAGCGAATGAGCATCATAAATCTGGCCGATGTGCACAACCATGGCACTATTTCACCTTGAAATGTTTGAACTATTTCACATGGAAGCCTGGACCAGACAGTTAGCCTAGTAACTTCTCTAGGCTTGGTCGCTGCTGGGCATCCTCCTTGATGGGAGACGGGGGAAGTGTTTGTATTGAGCAGGGCTTGTGACTGATACAAAAGTGGTAGAAGAGCCTCTTCATTTTCTTCAGCCCTGCCTCGAGATTCCACTGAGGGCTGTTCTCTGGACTGGGGTGGCCAGTGGGGTGACCAGAACACGTGTCATCCTTGATTTCTTGAAACAAGAGTTATGAAAAAAAGTGTCAATAAACGTAGAATAAAACGGCGACATAGATAAACAACTTGAAACATTGTGAGAAAGCCCTACTCATTCAGGGCCTTACAGTGCCAGGCAGGGATCCTGGGCTTGACCCTTAGGGACTGTGCAAAGCTATCAAGGGTGAGTATTAGGGTCAGGTATGTGCTTTATAGTTTGCCCCTGTGTGGCACATTGGAAATATCGAGTTCCTCTATGGGTCAAACTTTATCAGATCCTAAGACGCGGAAAGAAGTTGGTAGTTGGAAGTTGGCACATTTTACTGTCATATAGTGGGATGATTAGGCGAGGGGAAGCAGGGTGATTAAAGATAGCTCCTGATGCCCAACTTGAGAAACTGAATGGCTGTGTAGCTTCCCAAAGTGAGGAGGACCTGGGAGCCAGGAGGCAGGTCAGGAAATAATTTCAGTAGAAAATACAGAGCTCACATTGGAGAGCTGGTTAAGGGAAGGTGCCAACCAGGAAGCCATAGTCTGGAACTCAGCCCTGAGAGCCACACATCTTTTAGGCAGCTGTCATTATGGTGGTGAACTGTGGGGAAGCTGAGGCAAGGGAGGCTGAGAGGCAAGGAAGTCACTCTTGGATGCCCGCAAAAGGATTTCTGGACTGACGTTGAGGTCAGCTGTGTAGCCCTGCTCAGAGTCGGGGGAGGGGCTGCTCCGTGTGGCCACAGAACTGGTGGTGGTTCCGCACTACCCTAGTGTTGTGGACTTGAGACTTCTTGGTTTGCAGCCGCTAGGTAAAGTGGAACAAGGGCTGTCACATCAACTTTGCCAAGGGGGATTGAGTACATCTGGGGGCTGCAGAAGCAGTGGGAGTAGGTTGTCCTTACAGAAATATGATGACCTTTGTAGTTGCTCTTATTACTAATTGCCAGCTACCTCTTGAGAGCCTACATCAGCCAGACACAGCGAGGCAAACATCTGACATCATGTGCATCATGGGTGCTTCAGGTCATCCACCATAGATAGGCTGGAATCCCTGTATGGAGGAGGGTGCCAGGGACAGCGAGGGCATGGTCGGGATGCTGTGTGTACAGGTAGGCAGAATCACTGTCTTCTGGGATGAGACCTGTATGTCCAGGGGTCAAAGGGGAAAGGACTGGTTTCAGACCTGGCTCCCTTGGGTCTCTGCCAGCCACTCTCTGACCTTGGGGCTTTCCCAGTTCTCTCCGGATGCAGGCATATCAATAGAGTCTCTGCCCCAGGCTGTGGATAGTCACCCTGTGTGGCTGGCTCCATCAGTTTGCAGAAGGGCCCAGGGTAAATGCTTCTGTGTGCCTTTCTGGTTTGTTGTGTTGTTTGTAGTATTGCTCTGAAACCTCTAGCTTATGCCCACCTACAGTGACGGCTCTGAAGAGGGATGCAAGGGTCCTGGATGAAGGTTTTAAGAAGGCTTCCCTTAGGAGGTTCTCCTTCTAGAAATGAAGGGCAAGTTCTAGAACGGGAAAGATGAGGAAGTGGGGGAGTGGTGGGCCTCAGAGATGCAGTTTGTAGAAGGTGACGAAGAACTGCTGGTGTCCCAGAACTCTGAAGGCAACGCAGTGGACAGTTTCTGGGACAGATGTGTATACCCAGCTCAGTGAGTATCCAGATGAGGCACCGTGACTGACCTCAGGCCGCTGTCATTTTTGTGTGGGTTGGAGGTGGAGCTAGACAAGGAAAGAGACAGTATGGCTCATACAGTTAACTAGATAGCACTGAGTGTATTTTTGCTTTAAAGTATTTATAAAAATCCTTGCTATTTCCAGTTCTAGGATACTAATTTTATTTAAAAGAAAGCTCCACATCCCCACCTATGACACCCATGTCATGGGTCACCATGAGAATTAGATAAGGTGACATGTAGTCCAGCACCCTGTCTTCATCCAGGGCCATTGGGCTTCCTTTCCTTAAGAACCTGTGAGGAAGCTTCCCCAGGGCCTTCATTCTGTTGACAGTAGGGACTGTAGACTGGAAAACAACTCAGACTTCTGTGTGGTGGGATTTGGCTTACCTTTAATTCTTTTCTTCTTGAGTGCTGATTCCCCATCTTCTGTTTGGCCCTTGGTATTTCCCAGCACCCTAGGCTGTAGAGTGAGCATGGTGGTAGCAGTAGCCTAAGGCAGCCTCTCTGTCCCGGCCTCATGTGTGGTCGGAGCCCCCTGCAGGGGAAGCCAGATTCCTCTGACCACTCAGCCTGCCAAACACAGAGAACACATGTCAGCGGGAGCACACACCCCACCAGGAGGACTTGGCCCGGGCCTTGGAAGTTGAATATGAAAAGGCCTCCAAATCTGCAATGCACTCCAGCCCAGGCAGAGCTGCAGGCAGCCCTGGGAGCTCTCACATTTCCCACTCCTAGTCTGGCCAGGGACATGCAGACTTGGGTGGCTTGCTGCTTCCTCGACTCTGATCTTGGCCCACCCACGCATGCAAATGAGCACGGGATGCTCGGGCGTGGGCGAGGGCAGAGTTAAAATAATTCCTTATTCATGTTTCAGAAGCAGCTAGGCTTGTTCCATTTTTATGCGGTCATTTCATGGAGAGCTTGCAATAGGTCATTCCCAGTTTGCTCATCCAGTGGATGGAGTATCTCTGCTTCCTGTGATCGTTAACCTTGATTTGTCACCTATATAAAGGCATTGGAGAGTGATGCTCGGTTCTTTGTACCACATCTCTGCTAAAAATAGAGGTGGGTGGTCAGGGGTCCTATTTGCCACATATCTTAATGAAACTGTAGACAGTTAAAGTACTGGTGAAACACAATAGCTTTGGAAGGCCTGGCCTTCATAAATAACAATGACCAGACCTTCCTAAGGCCGTGGTTAATGTTGGCACAGTGCATTCCCCATCAGATGTATCATAACAAGCATAGAAGTGCCAGGTCCTGATGTAGGCACAGACACAGTTTTGCCTGTGCACAGACTGCACCGAGAATGTGGATAGATGGACCGTGGCTGGGCAGTGAGCCAGGGAAGGACATGCTGGGCTGCGTCTGAAGCCCATAGTGTGTACGGTAGAAAAGGGGAATCCAGAAGCCTTTGGGCAGAAAGCACAGCAGTCCCCAGAGGTAGGGGAAAGGCAGTGAGCACAGCCTAGCCTCAGGGATAAGCAGTGGAGGGCAGGACTTTGAGACAACTGGGAGCTGGAATGATCAGGACTTGAGTGTAGAGTGTGAACCTTTCTGTTTAAGGACCAAACAGGATAGGAGTCCGGGGAGTAGCAACGTTGACTCTGAGATGTCAAGAGGGCATTACTTTCGGTGGGAATGTCCCAGAGTGACTGGACAATGGGTCTCCCAGCCTCAGCAGAGGCCAGGAGGGAAGGAGGGGTTTGCAACTGCTTTATGTAGCTAAGAATTAGTGCCACGAGGATAGTAGAAACACAAAGTGCGTAGTAGTTTCTTTGCTTTGAGGGAAGGGGAAGAAGAGAATCAAGCAAGAGAGAGAAGACAGGGGAGGCTGCAGAAACAACACCATCTCTAGAAAGAGACGTCTACAGTGTCCATCTGCAGGGCGGGAAGAGTGGGGGCAGTAGAGGAGGCCAGTTGGGTCTAACAGTGAGCATGGTCCTCATACAGCCTAGGCAAGGGTGGGACAGACACCACATAGGGAAAGGAAGGACAGACATGACAGAAGTAGACCTTGCCAACATCAAGTGTTTGTAGGACATGAGGTCCCACTGTTAGAGAACGGACCATGTGATGAAGAAAACAGTGGAATTTAACCCCGTCACCCGCAAGTTGGGCTTTCGCAGTGTTGCACTCAGAGATTTTTGCTTGGTATCTGATGTCAAGTTTGTGTGAAGCTGCCAGAGACACCGGTGTTGTGGAGCATTTGCAGATAAAAGAGAATGGGCTTATGTAATCACCCTTTACTTTCGAAGATGATTAGGGCCTTTGTTTGCTTATTTAAATTAGACTGAGTGATTATCATGCTGTGTTTGGGGCTCTTGACAATGTTAGTCAGCCTGTCAACTTTACAGCCCAGCATGCCTCTTGCAGTTTTCTGCGCCCAGTTTCGACTTGGGGGATGTTTTCTGTCTTGCAATTTTCTTTTAAGAGTCTATTTTTCTTTTGATTCTTAAAACACACTGGGATTGTTTCTCTCTCTTCTTCCTCAATCGCAGTGCATCCATCGGGATCTGGCAGCCAGAAACGTGTTGGTAACAGAAAACAACGTGATGAAGATAGCAGACTTTGGCCTGGCCAGGGATATCAACAATATAGACTATTACAAGAAGACCACAAATGTGAGTGTGTGACGTCACACTGGGGGCGCGGCAGGGGAGATTGCCGAAGGTTGCCAAGTTTATCATGGGAGAACCCTGGGGGCTTCCCTCCGTGCTACACGTTCTGTTGTTTTTTGCTTAACTCTCCATCAGCCAATTTAGGCTACATCTGAGATAGGTTTAGTATATATGAAGCACTCTTTTATATGGAATAATAGTCAGTAGCCTCCATGGCTTTCTGTGACTCTTTTAGAAACCTTCATAACTGGGGGATGATGAGATGGCTCAGCTCTTAAAGCAAGGAGCAGAGCTTTGAAGTCTGCTGGGCTCATTTCGCCTAGAGATTGATTGGGGTATGCCTGTGCCTAGGGAGATGGGTGATAATGAGAGCACACGGAGGAGCACTTTGACACGATGCATCTTAGCCGGTGTGTACAGAGCAAGCTGGAGCTTATTTCTGCCCTTAGTGGTAAACTGACGAAAGCCATTAGAAGGCCATCTCTTCATTCAGAGGCAAGGGAGCATATGTCACCCACCCCTGGGTGCTAGATGGGAGTTCAGCTTCGCAGCCCATATTCAAATCAGGCTGAAGTAGGGAAACGAGGAAGAGACAGGGCCCTAAATCTACTTCTCAGACCTGGTTCTTGGAACCAGCCAGGCAGTCCTGACTTGAGCTGGGACCTTGGCTTTTCTATAGACAAGCAAATGGGTCCTGTGCATGCCACTGCAGTAATTCCCTCTTCATGCCACCAACACAGAGACTTGTGTCCTAGGCGCCACCATCTACTTACACACATGCGGGAAGGCCCTCCAGGACCTAACCAACTGGTGTAGTTCTTGAATCCTTTATTTTAAATTTTGACAGCATTGGGAAGCCAGGTGTGGGAGCTCAAAAGCTGAGGCAGGAGGACTGCCAATAGTTTGGTCCTACCCTAGGTTAATTGTAAGTGGCGGGCCTGTCTGGGCTACAAAAATGAGACAGTATTCTTACATAGGGCATGACCCTGTTGGGCCTTCTGTGGTACTCCTGTAAAACCTGGGGCTTTCTACATTTGTTTTTTTGACAGGGGCGACTTCCAGTCAAGTGGATGGCTCCTGAAGCCCTTTTCGATAGGGTTTATACCCATCAGAGTGATGTGTAAGTAGCCTCTGTCCTTGGCTCCTCTAAGGGTTAAGCTGCAGAAATACTTAGGTTCCACATGCTCATAGAAGGCATGGGTTTATGGGAGGTTGGTACCCAGTGTTTGGTTACTGGTCTGCCTGCCATCCTCTGCTGCCACGTGGAAACGCCATGTGCCCATTGCAGGTGGCAGATACTCACTCACCACTTCAGTCAAGTGGGTGGCATGCGCTTCACTCCCTCAGCTGGGCCCGGAAGTGCACAGGTTCATTTTAACACTCAGAAGGATTCCAAGTTCAAGACCGACCTAGACCTACATCTAGCAAGTTCCAGGACAGCCAGGGATATGTATCACAAACCTATGTTTATAAAAGTTAGAAAGGAGAGAAGGCCCTGAGCCCTTCCTAGTTAGGTTCTATGATTCTTCTGTGGCCCGGGCTTGTTCAGAGAGGCCGGTGCTGGAGGAGGCGTGGTCAGTTTGGATGAGCACACATCCGCTCGCTGTGCTTGTTTTAAATTTTGAAGTCTTATCTTAGCCTCTGATAGCATTCTAGAAATACAATGGAAGTTACATATTTCTCTGATGAATCACTTAAGCTACTGTTAGAGCCAGGTTCCAACTGACGTTGTAGACTGGGAAATTTAACTAAAGATGTTACTGGAGAACACTGGGTAAAAGATACCTTGTGTTTGTTTGTTTGTTGCAAGTTTCTATGGGTTTTGTATTGCTTTTATTTTGGAAGCTTTTTTTTCTTTTCCTTTCTTCCCTCCCTCTCCCCTCCCTCCCTCCCTCCCTCCCTCCTTCCCTCCCTCCCTCTCTCCTCCCTCCCTCCCTCCCTCCTTCCTTCCCTCCCTCTCCCCTCCCTCCCTCCCTCTCTCCCTCCCTCCCTCCCTCTCCCCTCCCTCCCTCCCTCCCTCTCCCCTCTCTCCCTCCCTCCCTCCCTCCTTCCCTCCCTCCCTCTCCCTTCTCTCCCTCCCTCCCTCCCTCTCTCTCTTTCTTTCTTTCTGTCTTTTGATGTGGCTGTTGGTTCTGCACCACCAGCATCCTTGGTCCCGCCAGCCTTCCTAGAAGGAAGGAGTCAGTTTTTATTTGTCCAAGGATATACTGAGGCTCTGCACTTGTTTTAGCTATGTTGTAGCCCCTGCTCATACTTGGTAGACAACCAGGGATAGTTTCAGTGCCGAGACTGACCTCCTGGCGTTGGTACGCATGATTTTCCAGATCCTCGGGACACAAGTAACCTACGATTCTCAGCTTGATTGTCTCCTAGCCTGGAGTCCACCGAGTGAGGCTGGGGAAATCAGCTGTGGCTCTCTGAGAAGTCGAGTATAAACAGCACCCTGTGAGGTCGTCTCACTTTCTGCTGGATGAGCCTCTTCTTCTGGGCATGCTCACCCCGGCCCTGTGCTGGCTGCCTTCGCCCCGCACAGCTTCAGCACAGCATTGCGGAGTCTTTGCCCTGCGGGTGCTCCGCCAGCCCTCTAGGCAGGCATTCTCTCACAGAGTCAGCTTTCTGGCCTTATTCTGTCGTCTGTAGATCCTGGTTCTTGGGTCAACCACAAAGGGAGAGGGGTGATTTAGACAGAAGAAGTCTAGACCTCCCACACTGGTTAGCATCACATAAGAGACAAAGAACTTTAAGAGACAGGGGTGTGGCTTTGTCAATTAATGGAAAATTCCATCAGACCGTCCACATGTCGTCCTCATTTAGGGAGGCTCCTGGGGGGTCAGGAAAGGGCACGTAGGATGGATTGCGGGAGAGCTCATTTATCTATGGATGTTAGAAGTGAGTGGCTGTTTATTTTTTTAACTGACATGTTTAGGTTTCTGCAATCCGGGCACATTACTAATGCTGTGGTTTTTTTTTCTTTGCAGCTGGTCTTTTGGGGTGTTAATGTGGGAGATCTTCACTTTAGGGGGCTCACCCTACCCAGGGATTCCCGTGGAGGAACTTTTTAAGCTGCTCAAGGAGGGACACAGGATGGACAAGCCTGCCAACTGCACCAATGAGCTGTAAGGGCTATGGCCACCCCTGCTGACAGTGTAGCGGGCTCACCGCATCTGTCCTGTTTCTCCAGACATGCCTTGGGTTCCTCAGGCCCCCGTTTTCTAAACATGCTCTAAGAAGACGGATTGTTGAGGTGGTCTGGGCTCAATCCTAGCCCCGAGATAGAAGGTTGCACAGACAACTATGGCTTGTCCAAAAGAAAACATTCTGCCGAAGTGTCTGGAATGGGAAGGAGTGAGCTCTGCCACAGCAACATGAACATCCATAGGTCACATACCAAGCTAGAATGCCACAGGGCTGCTGCCCCTGTAGTATGCACAAGGTTGTGCACAGCACCCACAATGCCAAGTAGTAAACAGGCTCTTTTCAAAGCACCTTTAGTTACTGATAATTGTCATGACAATTAGATATGGTAGCTCACACCTGTAATCCTAGCACTCTGGAGGCTGGAGCAAGAAGGGTCCCATAAGGTTGAGGCCAGCCTGGGCTGCAGAATGAGACCCTTTCTCTATAAAATAAAATGAAAATAAGTTTTTAAAGAAGTGGTGGGGACAGGGTGCTTTGGTAACATGCCTACCACACAAGCCTGAGAACTTGAGTTCATTCCCAACACTCACATAAAAATCTGACCACCATGGTATGTGCACTTGTAGTCCCACAGACTTCAGAGGTAGAGATAGGAGGATCCTTGGGGCTTGCCAGCCAGCCAGCCAGCCAGCCAACCAGCCTAAAACAGCAAACCTCGGGTCTCAGTTGAGGGACCCTATCTCAAAGAATAAAGCAGGTGGTTTCTGAGAAACAGTAGCCATAGTTGACCTCCACATGTGTGCACACACACACACGTGCGTGCACACACACACACACGCAGAGAGAGAGAGAGAGAGAGAGAGAGAGAGAGAGAGAGAGAGAGAGAGAGAGAATTGCCATTACATGAACCACGCTCACTCAGATTGAATAGTCTAGTGTGTTTGGTTATTCATATTTTAAAGCAGAGAACCCAAGGTTTATCCTGGTGCCCTCGTTAGGGTACCATTTCCTCTTCTGAAGGTGTGAGCTGGTTTCTAGGAACGCCTTCCCCACACTGTAAGTGAAATTGTGTTGTGCTAATGACGCGTGCCTTGGGCAGCGAGGTGCTGCCCCTCCTCTGGGGCGAACTAAGAAAGTGATTGTCCAGAGACTGCCTTCTATTGTGTGTTCCGTGGGGATTTCAGAACAGTAATCCCGACGAGTACTTTCTGGTGTACAGTGGAGGGCTGATGAATGGCCACTTTTTATAGCGTATTATATAAAGGCAGTTATTGTGTGCCTAGGGATCCTGTTGCTTTTTCTAACATAGAGGGTCTGTCGAAACTCATAATCAAGATAAGGCGGGAAGCTTGGACTATCCAAGAGTTAATCAGGAAGTTAGCTCAAAGCTCCGTGGTGGCAGATTAGCTTGCATAAACCTTCAAGTTATGGTTTCTGAATATCCATATATTTAAACTGAGGAACTTTTGTCAACAGACTTTAAAAAAAGAAAAAAGGAGAAACCAAAGTGTAGTTGAGGCGGGAGTGTTTGGGAGGGAGAAGGCAGACTGCAAACGTGTCTCCTTCCGTTCTCTAGAGAGATCTGGAAAGTGTGGTGACGTGAGGGTTGGTCACACTGTCGCAGAGGTAGGAGAGAAACACATAGGTGTCCCTTTTTGGATGCAAAGTCACCCTCCTAAAGCATTCTGGGTTGCAGAAAAGTTTCTGTAACGCTGGTGTTTGTGTAGTTATAGCTCATGATTTGGGGTATGTCTCCATGGCACCTGTGAAAACCATCTGTGTCTGCATAGCAAGTCCTTAGTGACATCAACTCACCGGAGAAATCCTCTCTCCTAGGTATATGATGATGAGGGACTGCTGGCATGCTGTACCCTCACAGAGACCCACATTCAAGCAGTTGGTGGAAGACTTGGATCGGATTCTAACTCTCACAACCAATGAGGTAAAAGCCTCCTTCCAGAAGCCTGGAGAGCATGCTTGCCTTGGGAGATGCCCATTTGTTAAATGCAAGCTCCCCTGTTGGAGCTGGTGTGGCTTTTATCATTTTTGTGCAGGGGTCGGGCAGAGTTAAACTGTGTGTTCCTTTTCGGTCAGGGTTTTTTGTTTTTTCTCAGAACTGAATTTTGAGAATTCTGACTCATGAAGCTGGAGGCTGAGGGCCCTCCTGAGTTGCCCTCATGGCAGCCGGTGGTGCTGTGTCACCCAGTGTGTGTGGTGTTGTAGAGGGAGGAAGAGGCAGAAATGTTCTGTGGTGGTGTTTCGGTGTGTGTGGAAGGCACTGGCCTTGGAGTCTATGTCCTGGCGGTTGGTGTGAATGCTGTCTGTGCTCAGGAGCTGACCAGCTTGGTGGAAGGCAGTGAGATTGTCATTTCTGTGTGCTACTGCCCTGGATGAGCCTGTCTGGAAAGACATGTGACTTGGGTCTTTCTGTGTGACATGTGTGTCGCACATATCATGTATGTGCTGATATGTGTGTAAGAATCCTGTTATGAGGGACTTAGAGGATTTTTAAGTTGACAGTTGGTGCCTGTTGTTAAAATATTTACCCTAGGGCAGAGTTGGGGGGTGGTAGCTAGTTGTGGGTAGACTGATAGCCACACAAGCACTGCACTCACACCGGAAGCCTGGTGTGATGGTGTTCTCTTGTAATCCCAGTACTGGGGAGGTAGAGACATGTGGATCCTTGGGGCTCAATAGTCAGCTAATCTAACCTCACGGGCAAACTTCAAGCTCCAACGAGAGCTCCTGTCCCATAAGACAAAGCCTCTGTATGCATGCACACCCACACACGCCCACACACCCAGAATATTTCAGTTTTTGTATTTTATAATTTACTCCAACCAAAGAGAGCATTTTCTGTTACTCTTTGGATGAATACAGCCATGTCTCTGGCTCCAACGTTAACTGAATGACCTCTAGGGTTTTAGGAAGAGTATTGTACAAGCAGAAAAGCTGAGAGACCGTCCGAGTCCAGGGAAATCTCCTGCTAGGAATTGGAAATGAATGTTGAGATGTTCCCTGAAGGGGCCGAGCAATATTCCCTTATGACAAAAAGGTTGATGTAGCTGTTTTCACAACAGTAAAAAAAAAAAAAAAAAAGTTTTAAAATCTCCCAAATACTTAAAAGGAAAAGAATAGAGTTAGTTTCTGTTTTAAAAAAATAGAATGATTAAAGAGAAAAAGAGAAACGGTTGAATGTAGAGATAGTAAACCTTCCTGTGGCAACTTTATCTTGTGCGCTTGGCGGTGGCTCGTGCTGGACAAAGGGGGAGCTTGCATTTAAATGAACACAGCTGACCTTCAGAAGTTGAAAGGAATAGTTGGTGGGGGGGAACCAACTTTCTTCTCCTGCCAAAATTGTTGTTTCTAGCCTAAGTTCCTTTAACCCTAGGCTTGGAATCCAGTGATATTTTTTTTTCCTATCAGATCTGAAAAGTTACAACTTCATTTAGAAATTGGGAATGGTACTAAAGTTTTCATTTAATGATCCCAGGTCCATACCCAATGCTGTGTATTGATATATTTATGTTTTGAGTGGGACCCATTTCCACTGAACTTTATATGCGTATCCTAAAATAAAGAGAGCAGAGTGCCATATTGTCTAGCGGATATAAAAATCGAAGTTTCTTTCCTTCTTAAAATCATTACCACATGCTCAAGAAAAATGGTTCCATTTAGGACAAAATTTCATTTTTATCATTGTAAGCAAAAAGTCCTCTTTTGATGTGGCGGGCGTGTTTGTTTCTGGTTGTGTGGTTAATGCTGATGTTGTTGGAGCCGACACATCCCCCTTCTGGGATGGCGACTCTTTCTCTTGCCAGCCCTGGTGATGAATTATGGTGGTTTTTGTCTTTTAAACCGTACGGTCGCCAACATTCCGTGGACTCTCTGCTGATAACGCTGGGGCTGTTTGTGCTGTAGTCGGCGCTTTTTGCCCCCTCTCAGCAAAACCACATGTCATAGAGGAGTTGCTGGCTTCTGGGCCTGTAAGCAAAGCTACCCTACTGGGCCAGTGCTGTTATAGCAGAGAGACAAGAAAGGCCCCTGTTTAGAAATCTTTTCAGGGCTGGGGATGTAACTCAGTTGATAAGAGTGCTTGCTTAGTGTGCACTCGGCCCTGCGCTCCATCCCCCAGCCCTACGTAAACTGAGCGTGATGGTGCCCACCTGTGATCCCAGCGCTCAGGGAGGTAGATGCGGTAGGATTAGGAGTCCAAGGGCATCTTCAGACACATAGCAGGTTGGTGGCCAGCCTGGAATTCTTGAGACCCTGTCACAAAAGGAAGGGAGGAAGAAAGGGAGGAAGGAAGGAAGGAAGGAAGGAAGGAAGGAGACACATAGACGCACAGATAGACACAGAGAGAGCAGAGACACACTGAGAGACAGAGAAAGACACTTGAGGAAGAGACACAGAGAGAAATCTTTTCCTGATTTCCAATCAGTGTTGTCTAGTACTTTCTGTAAGAGCCAGAGAGTAAACATTTTCAGCTTCAAGGGCATATGGTCTCTGTCGAAACTCGGCCGTCCCAGCATGAAAGCAGCCCCAACTCTACGTAAATAAATGAGTGCCTGTCTTCCACTAAAACTTTATGGACTCTGAAATGGGGAAATTTATATAATTTCATATGAATTTATATCATTTCACGTCATTGGCTGCCATGAGATATGACTCTTAATTTGATTTTCTACTATGCATGTACAAATGTTGAGAAGCAGCCTTAGTTCATGGGCCAAACAGAAACATACAAGGGCGCGCACCCTGCCCAGAGCTGGAGGAAGAGGGGTTTTGAGTGAGCCAGAGGGACCTCGGCAACAGCCAGAGTTGCTTTGGGGAGCAGAGGAACCTTTCTCCTAGACTTGCCTTTAACAGCCCATATGGATTTAACACTCACGAGGGTATCCAAGCCTTTCCCCAACCTGTTTACATTGTTAACTCTGAGAGCTTCTGGGAGTAATGAATTACATCTGTTAAATTATGCAACGAATGGAGGAGCCGTCCCCTTAAGTGATCCTAGAAATGACAACTGTAGAACGTGATTCAGAAAATACATATTCATGGCCTGGCTATTTAAAGGGGTCCTGTTGTGTTTCTGCTTCGCTGAATCTTGAACTCCATCCACGAGCTCTAGCGAGAAGGGCTTTAGTAGGTCACCTCGGTCCTGTGGGCAGAGCTGACTGCCCAGTACCAGCAGTTCACAGTGTGTTTATCGTCGGCTACCTGCTGGTGGTTTATCATAAAAGTTTGGGGCAGCCTGGAGTGAATGGAGTTGAGGTCTCGGGGAGGTCTTTGTGCAGTGGGGGCAGGGGTGTGCCTGGCCTTTCTGGGGGGTTCCCTGGCCTTTCCCAAGTCTGATAGAGATGTCTCAGAAACTCCTGTTTGAAATGAGATTCTTCTCTTCCCTTCTTGCAGGAATACTTGGACCTCACTCAGCCTCTCGAACCGTATTCACCTTGTTATCCTGACCCAAGATGAAATAAAACGTCTCTCTTCCCTTCTTGCAGGAATACTTGGACCTCACTCAGCCTCTCGAACAGTATTCTCCTAGTTACCCCGACACAAGGAGCTCTTGTTCTTCAGGGGACGATTCTGTGTTTTCTCCAGACCCCATGCCTTATGAACCCTGCCTGCCTCAGTATCCACACATAAACGGCAGTGTTAAAACATGAGCGAACGTGTCTTCCTGTTCCCAGATGGGACGGCACCAGGAACCTACATACACTGAACAGAGAGGCTGAGCCTCCAGAGCGTGTGACACACCTCCACTTGTAAATATGGAACAGAGGAGTAAATAATGGGAAGCGTATTTGGCACATGTGTAAAGATTTATAGAGTCGGGAACATGTCCCCTTCCCAGGGGAGGAAGAATGTTTCTTGAGAAGTGGACAGCCGCAAGCCACCACACCACCCTCTCTGACCCACCGTGTGTCCTGGATTGTGCCCCCGGTTGGACTCAAGGCCGACGCGTGTTCTGCCTTCCTTGTTAATTTTGTAATAATTGGAGAAAATATATGTCAGCACACACAGAGCACAGATGCAGTATATAGGTGCTGGATGTATGTAAATATATTCAAATTATGTATAAATATATATTATATATTTACAAGGAATTATTTTTTGTATTGATTTTAAATGGATGTCCTGATGCACCTAGAAAATTGGTCTCTCTTTTTTTTAAATAGATATTTGCTAAATGCTGTTCTTAGAATTTCTTAATTTTCACCGAGCAGAGGTGGGAAAATACTTTTTGCTTTCAGGGAAAATGGTGTCACATTAATTTATTAACCAATTGGTAATATACGAAATGATTAATCATTTATAGTTTTTTTTGTAATTTAAGTGGCATTTCTATGCAGGCAGCACAGAGGACTAGTTAATCTATGCTTGGACTTAACTGGCTATTGGATCCTTTAAGAAGAGAAATATTTACAATCTATGACTAATGTGGGGGAAAGTGACGTGTTTGACTTATCTGTGTTTCAACTCTGCTGTCCGATGATTATGTGTAGCCACCTCAATGCCCACTTACAAGAAACCTGTTAAGCTCTGTCACCCTCGTGTAACATTTACCCAGACTTCCCAAGACAAATGGTACCAGCATCCTCCTCCCAAGATGCCTTAATCCACTCTCTGGGAACAGACGTCCAGCGGAATGATAGCAGGGTGGGTTCTGTCTGGCAGCTGGCCTTCTGTCTGAGTTACACATCCGTCACGTGAGCCTCACCTCTCCTCCGTGAGGTTTAGTAACAGCTTCAGGTTCTTCAGCCTCAGAAACTCCTTTGGGGACTCTCTGTTCTCTCAGAATATCAAAAGCCCAGTATTACTCCGTTGAGAGTTTGGGAGCATCTTCCTTCTTTTAGAGGGTTTCTTTCTGGCTTCCGCCTTCCGTCTGACAAGACCTCACCCAAAGAGCTGGCCTGATAGCTGCACCCGACAAGAGACCGGTTATTGTTCATTTCCGTATTCAAGTATTGTGTTCTGCTTTGGAGACACCCACTCACTTTGCTACAGTCATGTGACATTGAATGCAGATTACACTGATTTTTATGTGTTTTGAAATTGGAGAAAGTATTTAATAAAACCTGTTAATTTTTATACTGACAATAAAAATGTTTCTACAGATATTAATGTTAACAAGACAAAATAAATGTCACGCAGCTTATTTTTATAATACTTGTGTCTTCCCCAATGGTTTCCTGTGCTCGGAGGTGCTGACAGAGTGCGTGGTGCTGTGGATGCACAAAAGGCAAAGCTAGAAGGCCATACAGCGAGGTGACTTTACCAGGGTTGCCTGGGAACAGCAGTGCCTGGGACAGGTTGATCCGTGGAACATCAGAAGTCGGTTCAACCCTAGCTAGGCTACTCACCGACACCTCAACAGAGAGAGACAATGTCCTACCTGGGTCCTTTATACTTCCCAGAGAAGCATTGTGGAAGAGACCTTAAAGGTGACCTAAGGTTGAGGAGGTGCCAAAGACAAGATCCTTGGACTGTCTGGGTCCTGGGACCTGCAACCTTCTAGGCTGCTGTCCTCATGGTACATGGAGAGATGGTTTAATTCGGAAGTGTGTTTTGCTTGTCTGTGCCTGGAGGTCAATACGGCTCCACAGGAGCCACCTCTTCACTGGCATTGCAATTGTACGGGATTGAGGGTCACTAAGCAGTGCTTAGTGGGTTTGAGTCGTGGGTGAAGCCAGAGTTTCACTAGGCACCAGGAGGGTGGCATCTGGTCTTGGTCTTATTTCGGTTTCTTACTAGTGGAACGAGGTAATGACCCCACCCAAAGAATGTGGGTAAGGAAAGATGATAGAGCATGTGGGTGTGGGCTGGGGCGCAGCTCAGAGGTAGGGTGCTTGCTTTACAAGCTTCGGGCCCTGGGTTTTGTCTCCAGTAGAGCATTCAGAGAGTAAGGATGCGAAAACAGCCACCTGGGTGGGTCTGCTGCCGCCAGGGCCATCCCCATCCTTTGGATATCCTCAACATGGGGCAGGATGGTGTTACCCATGTATTTAGACTCAGGCTCAGGATCTAATGGTCATTTATCTGTGGCCAGATGAGCCTCCCACACCTCACAGGACACTATGACTTCGGCCATTTAAGCGACGTGAAAGAACTGCTATTCTTGGCTGTTTTAGGGCGCTGGGTCAGCCAGGAATCCTAAAGCAGTTATTGGCGATTTTAGTTTTAGAATCATTTTTGAGAGATTTGTTGTGGAGGGGAAGATAGGAAATACCATTTTAAAAAAATACCTCAAAGAAATATATACATAGCTTGATGAGAATCCTGGGGTTCATGACCACATCCATACACCCCACCCCACCCCAGACCGAAGGAAAGCTTTGGGAAGTAGATGGTTGTCAGTGAACCAGGAAATCAGTTCATCTGTGAAGAACCAAAAGATGGTAGATGTTTTGGGTGTGTCCTGGGCCCTGTTGTTTCCAGGTAGGAGGGGCACATTTAGAAGGCTGCCTCGAAGTCCAGCTAACTCTGGCGTACGATAGGACCGGAAGGATGGACAGGCTACAAAGACAGCCCCTTTGGGGAGTTCTGTGGATTCCTTGGGCATAAAGGGCTTCTCATCCACTGCCGAACCTCTTCCCTGGGAACTTCTCACCGTCTGATGTTGGGGGATCATCTTGACCCTCACACCCAGGAAATGAAAACAAATTCACAGTATCATATGTGTGCACAGCTATGGTTCACGGACCCAACTACCATTCTGAGAGCAGCAGTTTGGGATTCCAGCTTGTCCTGGCTAATGAAGGCTTCTGGAAGGTTCCAGAAGGCTCAGGTAGTGCAGGTAGAAACTTGAAACTGAACTGCAGGTTTCTCAGAGTCACCCAAGTGGGAAATAGCTTAAACAGCTAAGACTGTGGCCTGCCTGGTGTCATAAAAAAAACCTGGCAGGTGAGCTGGGATTGAATCGACTCGTATGTTTTGTACAAGCTAGGTAGTGCTGACCAAGTCTCCTGTTCTACTTGGACATTCATCATGGGTCTTACTTACCATAAGGATGGCCTGTAGAGGCTTAGCTCTAGCAGAGAGCCACCTTCTTCATGGGGATTCTTTATGCATGCTAGTAGTTTTTGTGAAGTATGTTCACAATGTCATACAACCTTCACTATGATCTAATATTAGAATTGTCCTCAGATTTAATTCCAAGTTTCCAAAAAAGAAATCCAGTACCCATGAGCAGTCACCGCGAGCTCTCTTCCTAGCAATTCCCATCTGTCCTCTGATGAGACGATTCACATACATTGGGCCCTGCAGCAGGTGGCTTTCTGTGTCTGGTTTTATTTATTTAACATGTGGTTCATCCATACTGCAGTGTATATCAGTGTGCCATCTTTATTTCCAAATTGTATTCTGTCATGGGGTGTATTACATTTTAGTTCATCTACTGATGGATGAATAACCCCGCTTTTTAACATCCATCTATAGGGTTTCTCGGCGGTGGGTAGTAGTTTGAATGTAATTGGCCCCCAGAATCTCAGACAGTTTTGGGAGGTGTGGTTTGTTGGCGTGGGCATGGTATTGTTGGAGGAAGTGTGTCATTGTTGGGGTGAGTTTTGAGATTTCCTATGCTCAGGAGACTATGCCCAGTGTCTCCGTTGATTTCCTATTGCCTGCAAGGTGTTGGACTCTCAGCTATTCCTCCAGCACCATGTCTGCTTGCGTGTCACCATGCTCCCTGCCATGATGATAAGGGACTGAACCTCTGAACCGTAAGCCATCATCTCAATTAAATGTTTCCTTTGTAAAAGTTGCTGTGGTCGTGGTGTCTACACAGCAATAGAACCCCTAACTGAGAGAGAGAGAGAGGGATCAAGGGTTTTTATTTCTTTTGGGTATATGCCTAAGGTTAGAATTGCTGGGTCACAGGATAACTCCGTGTCCAAACTTTTGAAGAATTATCGTCTTAGTTCCTAAACGGTTAACCTGTTTTGCATTCCCACTAACAATATCCCAGTTTTCCCACATCCATACTAACCCTTGCTGTTGTTTATATTTTTATTGCATACTCCCAGGTGTGAATTGTCTGTCCTATGGACTTCATAGTTGAGCAGGTGGCTACTATTCAGATCATGGGGCAAAGGCATAGACTACATTCTTGGACTTTTCAGAGAAAGGCAGTGTCTTCCAAATGAATTGGCCTGCCTTCCACACTTACAAAGTAGCTGCAACAATTAGGAGGTCTTATGGGTTCTCTTGGAATGAAAAGACTGAGGGTTGCTGATTTTGTCCTCTGAATGTGTCAGCCATTACCACCTTAACCAGAGTGGTTATGGATACCCCACTTCCCCCAGAGACACCCACTTGAATTTCCAGCCCCTATCTCCCTCCTTTCTGCGCTTCTCTCCCAGCCGTGTGTAGTTCTGCCCCAGATGCACATGGTCTTGGGAGATGCTGGGGCTCATAGAGTACAGAAGGTTAGCTTAAGGGGATAGCCCATGCAGATATGGGGAAGTCATTATCCATGCTGGGTGACTTCGATGATGTAACTGTTTGGGGGTCACTTACACTCCGGAATGTAACTGTTCAACCCTGCTCCTGTAAGTATGCCTAGTAGCTTGTGGTTGACCAAGCCGTGCTTGGTGGTCTCTTGGTGTCCTATGTGGGATGAGTTGTCTTCCTAACAAAAGTCACATAACACTGAGATGTCAAACAATTCCATCCTTTCCCTCTTGGCTGAGAGATGAAGGAAGAAGTCTGCACTTGATGATGGGTAGAGAGTTCGGGCTTCATCTCTATCTTGAATCTCCAGTTTTCTTCCAAATACAGCCTGGCAACCTTGAGCAGCCTGTGGGGACTGATAAATGTTCTATTGCCCGTGCATGCACACTAGGGCCCTCCAGCCGTGTTTTCATGCTATTTATTCAGTTATTTATTGATGTTTTTAAGAGATGAAAGCAGAGCTTATCTCCTCCCACGTTTCATCCTAGGAAGCCTTCAAGGGAACTGGCAGCCTATTCCGGGCAGGGACAGGAGAAGCCTTCCACTTCTTACGTGCCATTCTGAATAAGGCCCCTTTGGCTCCCATTTTCTTGGAGTTTTGGGGGAAGTTTTGAATAGGAGCCTCAAAATTGCTTTGCACTCTGACTCAGGAGTCATGAGAGGCACAGATAGACAGAGAGTCAGTGCCAAATATTTTCGAAGTGAAGCCTCAGACCATGGAGTATTTATTTTAAAATATATATGTGGACAAGTGACTTTGCTTCTCCACAAAGAACTCTGTGTCCTTTGGGGCATGTCTGTTCAGGTGCTTGGTCCTCTTGTAATTCCTTTGTTGAGTGTACTTAAGTGAATTTTGCCTGTATCCATTGCAATTCAAAATCTGTAGCATGACATACTCAGAAGGAGACATAACACATCATTCGATAAAGGAAGAGCTTAGAATGGCGGTGTACTGCTATGATCCCAGCGTGTAGGAGGCTGAGGTAAGACTCTCAAGATTGAGGTCTGCCTACCCCACATAGAGAAGCCCTACCTCAAAAATAAAACAAAACAAACCCAAGGTTGGCAAGATGGTTTAGTGAGTAAAGGTGCTTGCTACCAAGCCTGACAACCTGAGTTCAATCCCCAGGACTTACATGGTGAAAGGAGAGCTGACTCCTTCAAGTTGTCCTCTGACCTACACTCCACATGTGTAGCACATGTACATATGTGTATTTGCGCGTGCACACACACACAAGTTAAAAACACCAAGCCAAATAAAAAATAATAGTAATGTTTTCTTGATCTCTAAATGGGATAATAAATGATCTCCATGTCAAATGGAATTTGGGTTAAATACGATTTTTATGTGCGATGAACCAAATTATCCCTGTTATATGGTACTCAAATATTAGCTGTTTTCTTTCTCTCTTTCTTTCTCTCTCTCTCTCTCTCTTTCTCTCTCTCTCTCTCTCTCTCTCTCTCTCTCTCTCTCTCTCTCTCTCTCTGCAGGTATTGAGATAAATATAAAGATAAAATAAGTGTATATATGTGTGTTTGTGTTTGTGTGTGTCATTATTACTGCTAGTTGGTTGTGAATTTGACTAGGACATGTCTCCCATTCCCCTTTTTAAAAATGTGTTTATTACTTTTTATGTGTGTATGAGCATGCACATGCCATAACACACTTGTGAAGCTCAAGGGACAACTTGGTAGAGATAGTTCTGTTTTTTTTCTTTACATGGATAACAGGGGTCACACACAGTCATCAGATTTGGGGCCTTCACCCAGTAAGCTACCAAGTGGGTTCTTCTGAAAAACAAACAAAAAACATTTACTGTGCTTTATATCACTGAAAATAATGATCAAAATCTTCAGTAATCATAATGTTTGAACAACAGTCAGCCTGCTGTGCTCACCATTTAAACAAGCATTATCTCTACAACATAGCCAAGCCATGGACGCTCCACCAGGTCTCTGAAGGACCATTTTCCATTGTGAGGATGGAACAGACCAAGCTGGTGAATGGATTTTCATACCATGGTCCAAAAGCTCGGACCAGATGGGATCTGCATTTCTTGACGTTTCTCTAGGGCAAGACTCTAGTTCCAGGGGTGGTGTTGTGATGAGCAAACCAAAATGAGAACCTAAGATAAAGGGAAATTCTACATTAAAGAATCAAGTAGCCCGACACACTTCAAGTCAGACGCTGACTCGGCTGTGTGGATAGACTGCCATGTGCGAGGCGGGGCTTGGGGAGCCTGGCATGAGGTGTTCTCTCCATGGGAAGGTCTCTGAGTCCTGGCTAACAGAAGAGTATCTTGGTTTTGTTTGTTTCTTTTTTTTCTTTTCTTTTCTTTTTAAATGTAAGGCCTCATATTTCCCAGGCTGACCCTGCACCCCTGTGTAACCTTGAACTTCTAATCTTTCTGCCTCTGTCTCCTGAGGGTTTGGCATTGCAGGTGTACAACTCAATCCCTGGTTTATGTGGTGTTGGGGAGTGGAACGCGTAAACCAGGGCCCCTGCATGCCAGATAAGCACTTATCAACATCCCCAACCTTCTGGCTGAGTGTCCTGTGGGAAAAGGCAGCTGGAAGGGAGGGCCATGCAGACTCAGGGTAGCCCCTTCACGAGGGGTTCTTGCTTTGCTGGTTTCCAACGGAAAAGCTTGTGTGTTTCTCTGCGCATGTTATCGCTATAGAGAAGGTAGCAGGAAACCTCTTTCCTGCCACGAGCTCTTCTCCCCAGGAGTCCAATCCTTTGGTAGCTTCTTGCTGCCTTTAGGCTGAACCAAAATGCAGAAAACGTTTCATGTGCTGCTGTCACCAGCCACGAGCAGCCTGAGTTGCAAGTAAGAAAGGCAAATTCCAAACACTAACCTATAAAACCCACAGCAGATCCCTGGGCGGGGGAATGCAGTAGTGGGAGAGCTCGCTCGGTCATGCTTACACCAAACAGTGACAACGTAAGGTCCGTGGACTCAACTGGACCTCCTGCCTGCTTTTTGTGTTTACTGTAAGATAAGAAACACTTTCATCTATCTTAAAATGGGTGAAAAATATATATTTGGTGATATATACAAATTATATAAAATTCCAGTTTCAGCGTTCATAACTAAAATTTTATTGGGACCCGACCATACCCCTTCATTTGCATAATGTCTAGGGCAGCTTTGGTAGATGATGGCAGAGTAGATGGTTGAGCAGAGATGACCGGCCGAGCTGAGAATGACAATGCTTGCCACCCATCCACTGTTTGTGAAAAAGACTGTGACGGCCCCTGCTTTAGACAGGACAAGCTGGTGGGATGCTGGGCCCCTGAAGGTGACTTGTAGGCAAGGACTTTCGAGGTAGCAAGGTGCTGAAGCTAGATGATGCTTCAAGAATGGCATCCAGTTGAAAGGGAGAGCCGGTGGGGCTGAAGAGATGACTCGGGGGTTAAGAGCGCTTGCTGCTTTTGCAGAGGACCCTGGTTTGGTTCCTGGCACCCACACCATGTAACTCACAGCTCTCTGTAACTCCAGATCCAGAGGATCCGATGCATTCTTCTGGTCTCCCTGGAGATCAACAATCGTACGATATACATACACACACACACACACACACACACACACACACACATATATATATGTGCAGATCACACACATACATATTAAAAAAAAAGTCTAAAAAGAGAGAGATGAGGGGTGCGGTGAGCATCACCAAACATGCCTCTCTGGCCAAGCAAATGTTTCTAAGGTGCTTTGGAGATAACTGATGACCTGTGTGTATGTCTAGCGCAGCCCTCCTGATACCATCTCACCCCTGGAGTGCCAGGTAAGCAGCATGCCATTGTTCCTCCAAAGAGGGTTGCCGCAGAGATCTACAAACCCACGGCTAAGTAAATAGCACTGTTCCACCAAAAGGAGAGAGGGCGAGAGGCTGACATTCAGCTGCGAGGGATGCTTGTTTGGCAAGAAGTAAACCAGTCCTCACTATTGAGGGACTACTTTGCCCTGTAACACCATCTTCCTTGACTGGCCTGGAGAGCGGAGGTTGGGGGGGGGCTCTCATGGACTTGCTGGCCCAGCTGGGGTTTCTGTCACTGTGGTGCTGTTGTGTGTGTTCAGATTTCTGTGGTTAAGAGGCCTTTTGTTGCCCTTCCTTCAGAACACAAAGGTCACTTAGGCTAGATCTATATTAGAGCCACTGTAGTTCACCTGGACATGTAACTAGGATTGTCTTTTCTTTTCCTTCTCCTACCTTTTCTTTTCTTTTCTCCTTCTCAACTAGTGCAGTTAAAAGCATCCACAAAATTCCAGTTGCTGAAGACTTAAAATGACCCAAGAGTCACTTGCCCCATAAATCCGCACGCAACTCCCCCATGTAAACAGATCCACAGAAACCGCTCCATAGGCTGTAAATGTGTACAGGTGATGGAGACTGATAATCAAAATGGTCAGATCTGGTTTCAACAATCCCTTGTCTTCCCAATGAGGCTGAAAGCCAATCAAGCACTTAGCTCTTATTTTACTGACCTGACAGTGGGTAAATTTAGTCAAGTGCAGGAGATAGGAGATGAAGGGGTGACCCCCTCATAAAGGAAGCTGGGTACACACAGCCGCTCTGGGGAAGCTGAGCCCTGTGCAGATCCCCGGGGTGGAAACTTAGACCCTTTTCAAAGACTGGGTGGGCTCGAGGGAGAAGGTGAAGACGCAGAGAGCCCAGTGAAGGAATGCATTGTTGGCCTTCCTGCCTTCCAGGGCACCTGTGGACTGGGAAAGACCCTGGGAAGAAACTGAGAAGGGGCATTTAGAGTTGTCTGTGTGAGTGTGTGCACACACACTCGTAGACCAAGCCTGAGAAGGGGGCATTTAGTGTTGTCTCTGTGAGCATGTGCACACACACACACTCTTGTAGACTAGGCTTTTACAGCTTCTCCAAACAATAAGAACATTCAGGAGTCTTAGAGGGGTCACACTATGTAGGGCCAGCTGGTTGCTTAGGATCCTTAACACGACCCAGGAGCATCTTAACAGGAGGGTTCAGATGGGTTTGGCGAGCAGAGAAGCTGGTGAGAAAGGACGGTGGGTACAGGATCAGGGGAGGCATGGAGGGTTCTAGAATTTCTTTAGGGATAAGTTAGCTGAAGTCGATATATAAAGGGGTTTGGGGAGTAGGGGGGTTTGGCTCAGAGCACTTTTGTACACCAAGCACACTGTTTGTTTATAAACTACATGGTTTAGGTGGGGGTTGAATGTGAGGGTCTGAGGTAAACAGAGTATCAAAATCTTCCCTGACTACCCACTTTGACCTTGCCGCATTTGGAGTCTCATTTAGCCTGAGTGTTTTGGATCTCAGTCAGTCACATCCCATGTCTGACCACCCCTGCTCCCCGTTCTGCCAGATGAGAAGGAAGATGAAGTATCCTTCCCATGGTGCCTACATCCTTTATATTGCCTTGTGGAAGCATCTGGAGGGCCAGGCTGATCCCCAGAGGAACACAGACAGCATGAGGCTTGCAAAACTAAAGTCACCTCCGAGTCAGAGACAAAGGGGACTTAGGTCAGTGTTTAATATTGGCCCTGCAAGGGAGATGCCTTGCTACTTGGCAGAGCCAAGGGTCTTGGTAGATCATAGCAATAGGGGCTGCCTGTTTTTGTGAGAGCAAAGGCACTTTGGAGACAATGAGAATAGGATACCTTAGGGTGGAGGAGATCATGGAAGGAGGGGATGTTAGGGAGAGAGACCTCGGGGTGGTGCCTGGCCCTCGCAAAGTCGGCTCATTCTCCCTCGTCTTCTAGGTCTGTCCTTGGGATTCTAGCCCTGGCTGCCAGGATAAAAATACATCAGAATGTGAAGCTTAAGTAATAGAAGCTTATTTTCATACAGTTTTGTAAGCTACAAGTCCAAGGTCAGGGAGCAGCCTAGTGGGGTCTGGTGAGGGCTCTCTTCCTGGCTCACAGATGGTCATATGTTTCTGAGTCCTCGTGTATTCTTTCTTTGGTGCTTAGTCATAATGACAGAGAGGGGGGAACAGAGAGAGTGAGACATTAGAGAAGAGAGAGAGACAGACAGAGAGAGAGAGACAGAGAGAGAGAGAGACAGACACAGAGAGAGAGAGAGAGAGAGAGAGAGAGAGAGAGAGAGAGTCTTTCTATGGGGACACCAATCCTACTGGATAAAGCCTGTGATGTCTAATAGTATCGATTGACAGGATCTAAAATCTCCTAGGAGACAGATCTTGGGACACACCTGTAAGGGGTCATCTTGACTAGATTAATTAAGGTAGGAAGACCCGCCCTAAAACAGGTGGCACTGTTCCCTAGGCCTGGGTCCTAGACTGCATAAAAAGGAGAGCAGCTAGCTGCGCATGGACGCTCATCATTCTCTGCTTCCTACCTGTGGACACAACTTGACGAATTGCCTCAAAATCCTGAGACACGACCCATATACTGTAAGCCAGATGAACCCTTTAACGTAAGTCGTTTTTGCCACGGCATTATATCACAGCTAGAGGAAGAGTAACTAAGATAAGGTCCCGCCCATACAGGCCCCTTTCAATCTTAGTGCAGTCCTGTCTCCAAAGCCTATCTCCACACTAGGGGTCGGAGCTTCAGTGTGTGACTTTGGTGACGATGGGAAGGTGTGGTGTACTCAAGTAAGTATTTCTTTTTCTGCATACGTAGTCCAGAAACGGTCTACAATGCTCATGCTTTCAGTTTTGAGTGGGCGAGTTTATTAAGTATCTAGCAAGCCGAACTGAAAGACTAAATAGCAAGAGGTAGTTTGGCAGATGATGGATAAAAAGACATCATCAAATCAGGGACCTATACCTTCCTGTAGAAATCAGCTGAGGAAGCCCATTGAGGCAATCATCTGGGGACCACAACAGAGAGCCCCCAAACATAGTGGCGTGTCCCCTTGGGCAAGGCATCCTCCGAGTCAAAGAACAAATAGCAACAGAGAGAGAGGGGCAAAGCATCCCATCAAGCACTTACAACATCCAGCAAAATCCAACTGGATTTCATGATGGAGTTTTCCCTCCACATGAAACTGAACTTTGAGCTTCCCTGACCCGCTGAAGGTACCTTTATACTGTGGGATAGAAACTACTAGCCCCTGTTGGAAATGGTTCACTTTTAGCTGTTGTTAAAGATATACTATGTTTTTATTTGGGGGCTCTTTTGATGCTTTTTCTCCTCCCTGTCACAGAGGGGAAGCCCATCCCTAGACAAGACGCTGTGAAAGACACCACTGAGACAAACAGGCATGGGTTTGAAGTATGGGACGGCAACCCCACTTCAGAGCCAGCTTTTCAATGAGCTCAGTTTACTCATGACAATTTCCCAGAATTACACCACAGAGTTGGCTCTTTCTTGCTTTTTGTCCTGCTGTCGTGTTTAGTCCTGGATATTATCCACTGAAGATACACAAGCTGGGTTTCCTCACAGACGAACGCGTGAGCTGTGGGCACTCCCAGACCAGCGGGGTAGCTTTTGAATGACTGCCGGCTTCAAAGCTAACGTTCACCTCCTCCATCAGAACCTCCTCCATCAGACACACACTGTGTGGGGCACAAGGACATGCTTCACTTTCTAAGACTGAGAAGACAGGGTGCAATAGCCAGGAATCTCAGCATCAGTGAAGTCTGGAAGTTGCTTTTCAAACCTACCTCAATCCCCACCATCCAGGTGACCCTGGTGAAACACTCAGGCCCCGTGTTGCCAGGTTTCTCAGGCACAGCATAAGGGCAAGATCACAACCCTAGCGCAGCTTTCTAAGTGGCTGGTCTCGGATAACTTGGAAAAATCCCTGGTAAGGGGTCTGATACATAGGTGTGTGTAAACAAGGAATCAGAGTAGATCAGCTGGGGACATAGCTCCGTTGCAAGGACCTGGGTTCATCTTTAGGGCTGCAAAACAAGCAAATGTACAAATATAACAGAGGAGTTTATAGGTTGGGTGTAGTGACACACATCTGCCACCACATTGAGGCAAGGAGACAGAGGATTCGAGGTCAGTCTGGCCTACAGAATGAGATCCTTTACCAATAAAAAAAAATTGGCCAACTATGGACCATGGGAAGGGCACCATGGCCCAGATTTAAGCTCCCTTCAAGATTTTGCTTGAGGGTATAGATTCCTTGGACGCAGTGCACAGGCTAAGGGCAGACAGGAGCTCTTCCCACTCTCCCCGCACCCCTTCCCTAGATCCACCCCTCCTCTGTTTCCCTTCAGAAAAGAGCAGGCCTCTCAGGGTTATCACCTGGACACAGTATAGCAAGTTGCAATAAGACTAGGCACAAACTGTCTTCTCGAGGCTGGGTGAGGTAACATGGTAGGAGGAAAAGGGTCCCAGGAACAGGTGAAAGAGTCAGAGACACCCCTACTCCCACTGTTAGGGGTCCCATAAGAACATCAAGCTAACAACCATAACATATCTACAGAGGACCTAGCTCAGACCCAGACCGGCTCCCTGATTGTCACTTCAGTCTCTGTGAGCCCCTATAAGCCCTGCTTAGTTGATTCTGTGGGCTGTGTTCTCTGGCTCCTACACTTCTTCCACTCCCTCTTCTGTGGGGTTTTCCCTGAGCTCCGAGGGGAAGGACCAAGGGGAAGGAGCTGATAAGAGATCTGATTTTGACACTCTTTGTCTGTGCCTAATGTGGGTCTCTGTATCTCCTCCCATCAAGGTGTCAGTGGAGCCTTTCTGGTGACTGCTGTGCCAGGCTATGGTCTATGATGTGGGAGGTCCTTCTGTATATGTGTTGCTTTTATTGGTTACTGAATAAAGCTGTTTCAGCCAATGACTTATCAGAGTAATGTTGCAAGATGAGCAGCGGGCTGCGTTCCCACCAGGATCCCGGCTCCCACACGGCTAGCTTTACACCCGAAATAATTACATGGAAACTGTATTCTTTTAAATACTGCCTGCCCCATTGTCTCCAGCCCCTTATTGGCTAACTCTCACATATTGATTCAACCATTTTCTAATAATCTGTATTTTACCATGAGGTTGTGGCTTACCGGGAAAGATTCAGCATGTCTGACCTGGCAGCTTCATGGCAGGCAGTTCTCTGACTCTGCTTCTTTCTCCCACAATTCAGTTCTGTCTTCCCCGCCTACCTATGTTCTGACCTATCAGGCCAGGCAGTTTTCTTTAATTAACCAATGAAAGCAACAGATAGATAGAAGACTCTCCTACATCAGAGTAAAGCCAGATGGGAAACCTGAACAGAGATAAATAGAGAGAGAGTAGGCAGAGTCAGAAAGACACCATGTAGCTGCTGAAGGAGACAGACACTGGAACCTTACTGGTAGGCCACAGCCTCGTGGTGATGCGTAGATTAATAGAAATGGGTTAATTTAAGATATAAGAGCTAACTAGAAAGATACCTAGGCTATTGACCAAACAGTGTTGTGATTAATATAGTTTCCGTGTGATTATTTGGGTCTGAGCAGTTGGGAAACAAATGAGCAGACCCCACTTACAGATCTATGAGTATTTTCTACTGATCTTTTAAAGCTACTATCTCCTATATTTGTTCCATGATTTCTTTCTTTCCCTCTCCCTCTTAGTGACCTCACTTAGTAACCAAGACAATCTTAAAGTGGAAGTTTCTTGAGTATACTAGCCAATATTAAAAACAGAAAATAACCAGACAGGATTCAGTTGTAAATAAGAAGTAGCTTACATTTCTTCATGTTTTCCTTGTTTCTCCTGTTTTGACCTGCCTGGCTTGGCCCTTCTGGGCCTCCAGTTCCTCATTTTCCAAATGTAGACAAAGACGTTGACAAAGTCCCTACCTTCTGAGCCTCTTGTAAAGATAATGATTAAAGATACAGCTGGGATCTGATACCTATGCAAACACGTATCTCACATGGTGTGACTTCATCTCCTCAGCCCACTTTCAACCACTTTAGCGAGAGTCTTCATGACCCATCATCCAAGTCTTGGAACATTGTACCTGGGGCTCCATTTGCCTGAATTCTTGAGCCATCAAAAGCTAAAGAGCTTCTCTCTTTTGCAGAAAATACCTTATTCAGTGAATGGGTCTACTAATCATGGGTAGAGAATACTGGCTGAAGACAGTACTTGATGCCTTCCTTGCCACTTCCCCTCCTCACAGACTGAGAAACTGAGACCGAGCTACATAGGTGTTCGTAGGTAGATGAGCTACAGAAGGGACTTGGGCTGGGAGCTGGCTGCACCCTGATTCTGCATGCTGCAAGGCCTCTCTTTCCTTCCACTGACGTGTTGAAATTCTGTCTTGATAACATTGGGAGGCAACAGAGCCCAGATCTTGAAGGGCGCCAGTGTGCTATGCTTTGTTTGGCCCGTGTTGTGTCTAAGATATTTTGGAACTTGTTCTCAATGTTAAAATTTAGAGGCCTTCAAGAGATTGTGCATATTTCAAGGAATCTTTTAGAAATTTCAATGCTGGTGCCTTTGGCTCACTTTTTCTTCAGTCACAATCCTTGGGTGTGTGGAAGACATGATTCCTTTTAGACTGGACATAACATTTCATCTGGTCAATGTTCACCTAGTCAGCCGGCATCACTTCTAGAAGTGTCTTCTGGTCTTTGTGAACATTTGAGCCATTCACTCCTGAGTGGAGCTTAGTGATCCAGGCTCTTTGATGATATAGGGTTCACGAATGACACTTCTGGACAAGAACAGATTTTTGTCTGGTTGTCTTTTCTTTCTCACAAGTCATTTCCTGGGCTTCAGGTAGAAGCAAAGTCAGTGAGAAACCTCAAGTTCACTGGAGTGGTTGTTGGACCCATGAACCTAGAACAGCAGTGGCCATCTGAACAATACAGGCTCCATCAACATCTCATTACAGATAGGGAGGGACTCATCGGGCTCTATTTTCCCTCAAGGAGTTATATTGATAGTTAGTGATTGATGGTGAAGAGGCATTCATAGTCTTCAATAGCTTAGACACTGGTAAACTGTCCCTATTCAAGTAGAAAAATCCCTCATGCTCAAGCAAGAAACCCTAGTTCAGTGCAGTGGACCACAAAAAAAAAAAAAAAAATGAAAGGGGACAGGGCTTGGTGGAAAGAAGAGGCTCTCTGAGTTGGGAGGGAATGAGAGAGGGTGATGGGGAGGGAGGGAGAGAGGGCAATGAGGAGGGAATGAGAGAGAATGACAGAGGGTAATGGGGAGGAGGTTATGATCATAGTAAATCTCATATTCATGTATGAAATTGTGAAGGAATAAATGCATTAAAACCAAATAGACATCCCTGTCTGTAATGAAGTTCTTTCTTTAACATCCTGGAAAAAAACGCAAACTCCCGGGAATCTCCTGCCACCCACCCAGCTGACCTAGTTGCAGGGGAAAGTCTGATTTTCTCAGAGCCGAAACTGCACTGGTGTAGGACATGGGGAGACTGCTCAGCATTTCCATGAGGAACACTTTCCGGGCCCCAAAGCCCAGCCATAAAGATGCGTTTTGGATGAGAATTCATCCTTCCCCCCGCTGAACCCGGGACTCTTTATTTCCAGGCCCTTGAAAACATCGTCTCCTCTTGAAGTTCAAATCTGTGTGGTTTGCGGCTCCCTAGACCCTGCCTGGGGTTTGGGATTTCACAGTGTGCCATTCTTCCAGCCTCTAATTTTAAAGCCATCATCCCTCTATTTATTCCATGGTTAAGGTTGGTATTTTCTCCTCTCTCTCTCTCTCTCCTTATGAGGACAGGGTTATAGAAAGGAGAAATTGCCCTTGCACTGAAGACAGACACTGGACTTTGACAGAGCCTTAAAGTAGTTGTTTCTTAAGTGCATTAATCAATGGTAGCTGAGGAGACTATCTGGGCATGCGTCAGCCCTCCGTCAGGTGTGGTTTGCATTTGTGGCTGTGTTTTATTTGTTCTCTGAGTGAGCCTAGGGATGCATTTGTAACACTCTGGATGGAATGATCAGAAAATGGAGCTCCTGGCCTCGTGGAGGCGTTCTCAGGGAAATATTGAAAAGCTGACTCTGTGTCCTGCAGCGACTTTCTGTTTTAAAGAAACAGGAAGTACTAAGTGTGAAGGGGTGGCCTGCAGGACATGTAACGATTCCTGACATTTGTCCGTGAGCTTCATTCAAACAGCTCCTATTTCTTGAACTTTCTAACTTGTCAAGATGTCTTCCCCACCTCCTAAGCTAGAGACTGATCATCCCCTCCCCTGCTCTCTCTGTTTAATATTCAGTTGGCCACCACTTCCTGTCTATCCTCCTACAAAATGTGCTAAGCCCAGGCCATCTTTCCCATCTCCATTATGCGGTCTCGCCTGTATCCTTGTGCTCTCCGGCCTGGGCTCAGCTCCCTAATTGGCTTAGCCTCCCTCACCCCTTCCTCTCTGTCCCACTTTCTGCTCTGTTACTAGTTTCAGGTTTGTTTGTTTTTGTTTTTGTTTTTTTGTTGTTGTTGTTGTTTAAATCCTACAGCCCCATTCCATTCTCTGGTTTAAAAACGACTGTTGCCCCTTGTGGCCTCAGGGCAAAGCCTAAATCAATGCATGCTATACAATCAAATTTCCAGGCTTGTCTTATCCTTCCCCTTCAGAAATGCACCTTCCTCTTGCCCCAAAGACCCCATGGGCAAGCAGGCCTGTTCATAACACGCCTCTGTTCGCTCCCTCTAGTTTCCCCCTCCCAACACCCTCCTGCGGCAAGAGTCAAGGCCTTTGTTGGCCACTCTGCCCTTCCAAGGTCTTTCCTGCTCTCTTCTAGGCAGAGTTCCTGTTTCATGCAAAGCTTAGTAATAGCACGTGTTGTGGACTATCCTTCTTTGAGTCTTTTCTTCCCCAATACTATGGCCCCATGGAGGACAAGGTTGTGAATGTGCAACTGATCTGATAGCTCATGACCCATAGGAGGGGCTTCATCTACGCCATCTGAGTCAAATGATCATTGCTAAGATTTATTAGTACTTCTCAGATCACTGCCAAACGTTAGGGTGCTCTATATATTCTAATATTCACAGCCGCCTATGAGAGATAAACGCTTACGTTTGCTGGCGAGAAAACGGAAGCACAGACTGGGAACAGGGGCTTAAATAGGGTCACATGGCCTTGTTTCATTGAATTCAGACGTCTTGAGCTCAGACTTTCCATGCTGATTAAAGTCTAACATGATTCCTTTTTCTGGTAAATGAGGCTCAAGTCAAGCACTCTGATCATCTTTGAATACAATTGAGATTTAAACTCGAGAGCCATTCCTGGTCCAGGATTGCCACCTAGCACTGTGGACCAAATGCTAAATCTCTGTGTTCTTCATCTCCTCAGCTAGCAGGTGAGTCAGTGCAGGCTCAGTCTGGAAGGAGGGCAAATCATTGGCCTGTTTTAGAGCAAATCCCTGCAAATGTGAACTTTTGATCCCAACAGATACCTAAAAGGAAGTGCCAATCCCCCAAAACAAAGAAAGAGGCATAGTAAATCAACAACAACTACATCATCATCATCATTGTCATATTGTTATTATTATTATAATTTTTTATTGTCTTCATTATTCAGGAGTCTCACTGAGGTCAGACACAGACTGCATGTATCAAATTGTTGTAGAACAATGTCTTCTGGAGAAGACCCTCAAGATGAGGCCTGTTGATGTTCTCTTATAGAAGGAGATGCTAGAGGAGGGTCATTCGAGCAGCACCGTCAATTTCCATACGCTTCTTCTTCTATGTCCCTCCCAGCTGTATGTAATTCTGCCCCAGCTGTACTCGATCTCATGCTCCTGGGAGGAGATGGTCTGCGTAGAGTATGGAAGATTAGCTGAAGCGGAGCCTCCGTTGTCACAGCTATGGAGAAGTTGTCACCCATGCTGGGTAAGGCTCCTTACTGGTGCTGTTGATTTAGGGTCGCTCACTCTCGTGGCAGTAACCCTTTACCGATGCTCTCTAAGTAGGCCAAATAAACCCGTTGGTTTGCCAAGATGGGCTTTAGGACAATTTTGCTTTGGTTTGCCGCTGGTGCCCTCTCTGGGGAAGGTAGATGCTTGTTCACCTTTTCTTAGAAAAAAAGCGATAAATGTCTTTGTGTTGAAGACCACGTTATAGTTTTCTGTATATTCATTACAGAGCACAGGTTGATGATACATGGAACACACAGGTGACCAGAGAGTGGTACTGAAGTCTCCTGCAGGAATACCTATTCAGGGGGGGTTAAAGTAATTCCTCCCTCCTCCAAGTACTGGGATACAATCCTTTTGTCTGTGATGGTTAGGTGTTGTCCTGCTGAAGGAGAACAAGGTGTCTCTCTAGAGTTTTCCCACCCTCACCAGGAGCCTACATTCAGCAAACACCACCACCACCTGACCTCTCCAACAGAGCATCCAAATAGAACTAGCCAGGTGTGCTGGAGAGAACAGAGCCTCCTCAGTCTCTATGATGGCTCTGCCACTGCCCCACCCCATGGGTAATTACTGCTCACCTCTCCAGTATAATTCTCTCCCCTGACTCATCCCAACAGCCCCACTGCTGTTTGATCTGTTTCTGGGGATGCTGATTAATCTTGTCTCCAGGGATGGAGCCCAGCACCTAATAGGCCTGGCCTATTACCACAAGGTGGCTATGTAACTATTGGCCAGAACAGACCTGCGATCTAAGTTGGTCTAATTAGAGGACTTGGGATGTGGCGATAAGATAAAGCATTCTTTCCCCCTCTTAATTTATCCCCAGTCTGTTGAGCAAAACCTCCTTCCAGAAGACTCTTAGTAACCTTAGCTGTGAGGACCACTTCTCCACCCCCATTCATTTGCAGATGGCCAAAACATAGACCCACAGTCAACCAGCTAGTAAGGAGGTAGCCAGGACCACACGAAGCCAAGTAAGTTTTCACCAACTCCTTCAAGAGCCATCTTGAACTTGTGTCTTTGTAACCTATAGAGTTACGGTAGGAGCTGAAATCTCAGCCCTGGAGGCTCTGCACTCTTCATGTTGACATTTGTATGCTGAGAGGTCCTTGGAGACAGATCCAAAGGGAACCACATTTTGGAGACCTGAGAGTCAGCCAAGGGCTTTACTATGCCCAAAGACACAGGGCTACACGGGACCGAGCCCCGGTGCATTCTGGGTGAAGGCTGCCTGCTGTCACTTCATATGTCGAGTTGCAAGTAGGTCATCTGGCTTCTTCCAAGCTGCTCTGGGCCTCCGTTTTGACTCATTCCCTGTCCTAAAGCTCTGCTCTGAGCCTCTGAGAGGTAGGTGTGTGCATGCGTGTGGGGGTGCACAGCTGGTCCCTGGCCAGAGTCGTGGCTCCAGTCTGAAAATCCAGGCATACCTAAGTTGTCTCTCTTGGCTCCCCAACGCCATATTAGGCTGCCCCCTCGGAGGGGTGGAATCTCTGACTCATCCTCCCCTCCCCCACACCCCTCCTTCTGCCAGTTTGGGCCAAGATTAGAATTCCCTCAAATCTGTGGGTTCTAAGGTTTATGTGCTGTTTCAACTTGGCAGCCAACCTCCTCTTATTTCAAGAAGCCTTTTCCTGAAAGGGGCCTTGGGAGGCTGGGCTTGGACACCCCAGGTTTCTGCACAGCCAAAAAAGCACTGAGGTGACTCTGGTGTGTTTGATCAGCAGGACGCTGATTGGGGTTCTCAGATGCCTCCTGGGATGAATGGGTGGTGAGCAAGGAGAATGTTTGTATCAGGACTCTACCCCCGACCCCTGTCAGCTACTCCCGACTATTCCGGAGCTTTGGACTGTGAACCCAGCCCCCACCGGCCACTCCAGATGACAAGGGAGCATCCTCTGTGTATTCTATCAGCACACACTTCATAGCCACAAGGCAAGAAAACATTGCCATTCTGGAGATGAGGAAACAAGTTTAGGGCAATGGGGTCCTCAGACCAAGCCTATGCAGGAGATGGTGTCAGGCCTGGAGCTTTGGCCGTGCGGCAGATGTACCCTATCACTATGGCACGAGTGGCAGCTACATGACTGGTTGCCTTGCCCTAGGATGTAGGCATGGCAGTTGGGGCTTCTGGGTTATGTGCAACAGAACAGGAAGGAGAAAAACGTGGCAGCAGCTGGAAGAGTCAGAGAACAGGCTGGTGTGTCAGGGCAAATGTGTGGAGGCTTGGTTGCCCAGAGAATACCCTTGGTGGAAGCAGAGGGAATGTGGTCCCAGAGATGCTGCTGAAATAGGGGCAGCAGCCACTACTGCCTTCTTCTGCCTGTACCTCAGGTTCCTGGGAGAGCATGCATACTCTGCTGGGGGCTCGAGCATCTGTGATTGGACTGCGGGAAGGCACATGTCCCGAATGATGGTTCCTTTAGACTGTGTCCAAGTGGCACAGGGCTCATTCCTCAGAAGGAAATCAGGATGGTGCTGCTTAGAGAGAGGGGAGAAGAAGGGGTGTGGGTTGAAGGGTCAGCAAGCCAGAAATGTCTGTGGTGCTGGGATTGCCTAGGCACCTGGGAGGCTGCTGAGCTTCTCTCTGTGGTACACCTCTCTTGAACATCTTAAAGCCAGGGGCACTCTGTTGAATTGCACAGGCCTGAGAACATCAGCCTGTTCAGACTGACCACCATGCTGAGAGATGGTTTGGTTCAGCAGGTTAGTGGCCACAAGGATGCTGACCTGGGAAACTGAAGCCCTGCTTCCTCCTTCAGCACAGGGCTTGGGATGCAGGCCTCTGAAACGCCAGTCCTGTTTGCCTGAGGTCTTTGGGGCCCACCCAAGGCTGTGGGTAGCAATTTTGAGAACTCCCCCGGCAGGAAGTGCTGGAGTTCAAGTTAGGGGCCAACCAAGCTCTTCTCGGCTGCCAGGAAGTGCTCCCAAGATGAGGAAGGAGAGAAGAAAACCGGGGTCTTAGGTCCAAGCAAATTATTACTTTAGAGCGGGAAACCAAGGCTGTGCCTTTGATTGACAACCCACTGAAAGAACACATAGGTTCTTTAAATTTCCCCAAGGGTGTACCCCCCCACTGTTCTATGACCTATCTTCAGGCGTCATCAGGCTATTGCCCCCCTCCCCCCGTTTATTAAGCATCTACTTGGTGTGTGGTTCTACCAGGACTCAGGAAATCTACACACTACCTGAATGAAAAAAAAAACTATTAAATAAAAGGCGGAGGACATCACTACTCCTAAAGTACAGAGAATTTGACTGTAGATGAAGGGAGAGAGCAGGCAGAGGGAAGAGTCCAGGCTGAACATGGCTGGCAAACTAACCTAGACCCTGAGAGGACAAAGGAGGAAGGCGAGCAAGAGGGGAGCCACCAACCAAGAGACTTGGCATAGCCAAAATGACTGAGTTACTTACAAAAGGATCAGGCTGGGGGAGAGAGGGTGGGGGATGGGGGGGCAGCAGCTGTGGAAGCCCAGCCCCTGGGAGGGAGAGGTTTAGGGGGCGGGGCCAGGAGCACTGGGAGGAGTCACAGGCACTGAGTGACGTTTGGCTTAGGTTTGAGACCTAACACCACCCTGAGGGAATGTACAACCCATAGGGAGGAGAAATTAATTAACCGCAGCAAAGAACTGCAGGGAATGGTGCCACCTCAGGGACTCAGATGTCTCCTCTCTTTAAACCCACGCTTCCATCTGTGACCCGAGAATAAGGAAATGTGAATAGAAAATGGTCGTAATAGAAGACCTGACGCACAGAGCCTCAGAAGAAAGCCAGTGGGAATTAGTGCAAGTGTGCCCACACGAGGGTTTGTGTGTGTGCACGTGCGTCCACGTGCGTGTGCAAACAAACAAGGGCCGAGCTAGGATCTTCCTCTTTTCGTCTCTGGTAGGTGTTTTTAAGATCTGGGTGTCAGCGGAACACATATTTCAGGGAAGAGGGCTCCTGTGCTTTCTGGGTTCATGTGCGTTCTCACGCTCTTGCCTTGGCTAAAGTCTGCAAGAGAGGAGGCCTCAAAACATTTTCTTAGCAGTGGCCTTCCCACCTGGGCCTGGGCCCTCTGCTGTCTGGCAGCCCAGTTAGCTATGCTTGCCATCCTCCCCGCCCCAGCACAGAGGCCTGCCCTGCTCCCCTCCCCACACTTTGGCAGCCTTTTCCACGCAGGTCCCAGGAGCCCCTGCTACAGATAGTGTGGAGTGCAGCCTGAGGCCAGCTCAGGAGATTGGCTCATCCTGGGCCACTCTGCATACTCTGAGGATCTTGGATACATCTATTTGATTAAAATAAAAATTAAAAAAAAAAGTGATTCACTGTGCTCAGGCCTAATCGTTAGGCTAAAAAGAAGAAAAGGAAAAGGAAACAAAGAAAGGAATGTAGCATCCTTGGCTCTGGGCTCTTTTCTTTTACAAACGTAAATACAGTCCAAGGGAAAGGCCTGGGAAACCTACTGATTAGATAGGAGGATGCTCTCTACCCAGGAGGGTTATCTCTGTTCTAACAAAGCCCTGTTGACCTGCGCTGGTGAGTGTCCCTCACTCAGGCCAGCCTGGCCACCTAGCTGAACTCTGAGAGCTGCTGTTGTCTCTAAGGTATGCGGGCTGCCAAGGGAAGGAGCAGGACTTGTGGAGCCTTGGTGTGAATCCAGACTAGCAGACCGCAAGGGTGCGGGAAGACTGGAGAGGGCCAGTGTGGGTCAGGGGAGACTCAGGGACTTGGCCTTTTCAGAGCAAGCTGAGGCATTTCGGGAGCTGGGGTTGTAGATCACTAGGACAATGTTTCTCCGGCATACTCGAAGCCCTGGGCTTTGGCCCCAGTGCTGCAGAAGCTGGACATGGACATGTGAGAAGGGAGTGTTGTGAGGAAAGGGGAGCTCCAGTTCTCTGGCCCAAGGATGGGGCTCACAATTGCAATTCCCAAGAGTGCTGGAGCTGAAGGAGTTCTAGGAGGCCGAGGAAACAGGAGACAAGCCTAGGATGTCGCCGGGAGGCCTGCCTCACGTTCATCGATGTGAAGGTGGATGAGAGGCACTGGGAACTGGCTTCCTACCACTTCCTTCACATTTGAGATAGGGAGTTGAAATCTTTACCATGTTTAATGATGAAATAACGTTCTACAATGTTCCACTGCATGGCACACCTGCCAGGGCAAAGGACCCGGTCTCCCGGCATCTCTGTGGTGCCCTCTAGGCCTCTGATTACACAGGGCTTGAACAAATAAGCAGAACCTGAACAATCAATGAATGAGCAGTGTCCAGTGGGTCTGGGATGAGACAAACAGACAAGGCTGAGGTACAGCCCGGAAGGCAGCTGGTAACAGGATGTTTATGATATAGCCATCTCTGTCTAATGATAGCACGGCTACTGGAAAAGCCTGAGTCGGGTTGTAATTGCTTTCATGTACGTAGGAAAGCATCTCTCCCTGGGAGCCTTTGCAACTATGGACCTGTGTGCATGGCTGTATGTGATGTGCCAGATGTCTGCCAGCGGGTAGTGTGTCCTGCAGAAAGACTTTGACCACTCCTTCTTCTCAGTTGCATTTGAACTCTTATAACAGAAGAGGGGTGGGCAAGATGACTCAGTCGGTAATGGATCTTGTCCCCAAGGCTTACAACCCGAGTTCAATACCTCCAAACCCACTTCGTTCTCTGATCTCTACAGGCGCACCTGTCATGTACATACCCATATGCATACATATGTGTGCATATAAAATACATAGATATATTAAAAATATGTTTAAATTTTTTTTTAACTTTTTGAAAGTTCTTTATTGTCTGCTTTAACAGAAGATAGTTGGGATACTATAACTGCTTATGTGTTTAATCTGTTGCGAGACGGCATATCATATAGACAGAAAATTTGTTCATATGTTGTTTCAAGAATGAGAATGGATAGTATTTCATAGTATTGCTATGAAAACCATGAACTCATGAACCCTGGAAAGGGCCCTGGGAGCCCCCAGTGGATGCCTTGGTGATGCTTTGAGAATGGTGGCTTGGCATTGCTATTCTCTGTCTTCTCCCAAGCTCCCACTGCTCATGTACACTTTCTCTCCCGTCCAGTTCACTATAACTTGGATATCACCTGCACCCAACCTACTCACCCACAAGCAAGGGTGCAAGATGATGCCTTCACCCACTGCCCTCACCCTCTTTGACCAGACCAGAGCACCCACTGAGCTTAGCTCTGCTGCAGAATCCTGGAGAGAGCTACAACAGGAATCGAGAAGTCTTGCATTCTACTCAGAGACTGGGGGAGTGGGGATTGAATGCCTCTGACTGGGCTTGGTGAAACTCTGTGAGCTCGGCTTTATGATGATCCCACCTGAGCCAATCAACATCACTTTTTAAAGAGGAAAAAGGAGACCACATACAGTTGTACAGTAAATTGGATATAAAGGCATACTTCTGCCAATGTAGGGGCAGAGAGGATGACAAGGTAGGACACAGGGATTTTAAGTTTGAGGTTTTTCAATACAATCCTATGATGATAGGTTTATCATCCATTTGCCAAAATTCATAGAATGTTTAAGACCAAAACTATACCCTAATGTAAACAATGGGCTTTAGCTAACAGTTATTACTCCATATTGGCATGTCCATTGTAAAAATACCACTTTGATGACAGTTTTAATAAAGGGGGACATGGGATGCTAAGGTATCGTCTATTTTTTTGTCAACAAAGAGCAAAATGAAAAGGCCATGGAAAACATTGTGCTAAAAAAAAAATCAAGCAAGACCTCAAAGGCTAAAGTTAGGCTGAGTTGTGATTAGGGGCCCTGTGTGGTTGGAGGGTTTGTGTGGATAAATGGAACCCTCCAGACCAGGGTTCTGACTGGGCCACCACACAGGAAACTGTTCCACTCTCAAACCTGGTTTCCTTTACACATCATTCTCCTGACACATGGTTCCTGCAAAACATCGTTCCCCTAGGCACCATACCTTCTGGGATCTGTCTCATAAACCTAGCATCCCAGACTCTACAGTGGTGGAGGGTTGTGGTGCCTTTCTGGTGGTGTGACCAATTATTAGAGGAGAGTTGAATGATGCTGGCTTTGTTCAGTGAGGGCATATCTCCTTGACCATCTTCATCAATAGCACGGGGCTGGGCTCTAGGGTAAAATGCAGGCAGGAACAATGACGTCATTTTCCATGGCCTCCTGTACTCTCAGTGAGGATCTGAGGGTGTTCAGCTCTTCTCTCCTGGCTCCGTGGGGCTTGCTGTGACTAGGAATTCAACTAAAGATGGGGTGAGTGGGAAGCTGTGGTGATTGTTGGTGGATGACTATGATGGGTCAACAGGTTTTGGTTCACTAGAATGGTTCCCTCTCTCTTCTATCATGCCAAAATTAAGGTAAGAGGGTAGAGCCTGCTTTTGGTATCTTGGCAAATTTATGGGCCACAGGGTTGAGATGAAGATGTAGCAAGAGTGGGTACCCAGAGTTTCTGTTCTCAGGAGACACTGACTCTTGGTCTTATGCAGATGTGGGACTGGCCTCTGTGAAGGATAATGCTGGGTACTCAAGGTACCTCTCTCCTTACTCCAAGTGTGCCCCACCCTGACCTATCATATACCATGGTGGTTATTTTATCTTTACCTGTTACCTTCGTTCATTATAGCCAGTCTTACATATTCTAAATCATTCACCATGTGTGGTCACGCTGATTCTATTCACACAACTCACATCTTTTTTCCAGCAACTTCAGGACTGGTAGATTCAAGACATAGGCTTGACTCCGGGAGGTTCTTTCTACATCCCAAGGAATTCACAGACACAAACACACACACTGATACATACACACTCAGGAGACAATAACTAGTTGTTCTGAGATTAGAAGCAGAGACCCTAGTGACACGGAGAGGGGGAGCTGCCCCCAAGGGAACCCTCAGAAGACCTCGTCATTCAGGGTGGGAGCTGCCTGGGGGTCGTATAGGAGGACAGGCACTTCCTTGACCCTCTCAAAGAATTTGCTTTCTTTCCCCTCTTCTTTGTTCAAACCTAATCAGTGATATTGTAACTTTCAATTTAATCATTTACCTAAATGAGTTGTATTTTTATCTCTGCAGGAGTCTGGCTGGGCAGCAAGAAGCAGCTGGGACGCCGAGTGAGAGGGAAACTCATTCTGAGATAAGATGGAGACTTACTTAAGTTATGTTTTAAAATCATAAACCCTTGAGTCTCCTGCTGGAGATAAGCTCTGTGTGGGTCTGGAGGGCTGTGAGAGCCAAGAGGGAAGGGCCAGACCCAAATCCCTGGGACAATGACTGCAGCCAAGGCTGTAAGGTACTCGGGTTTGCAAAGCTCTCTCTGGGCCACAAAAGATGCCTTGCTATCTTGGATTCCTGAGCTGGAGTCGGGTTAACTATTAAAAGAGGGCAGAAAGTATGTCTAACAAAACTTGCAGTTTATTTAAGGCATGCCCCCATTCCAGCGCTTCTGTGTGTCCCTCTCAGCCTCCAGCTCTTTTCTGGCTCTCAGCCGTTCGATTGTCAATTCACTCCAGGCAAAGATTAATGGTATTTTCCTTGCTGGTGATGCCTAAGTGCTACCTCATTTTCTGCAGGGGAATAGATGTCTATCCCTCACAGAAGGCCGGTCCCAAACCATCACGGTCTAGGCTAGTCTGGTGTGTGTGTGTGTGTGTGTGTGTGTGTGTGTGTGTGTGTGTGTGTGTACACGAATGTGTACGTGTCCGTAGAGGCCAGAGGACAACCTTGGCTTACTTTTTTCCAGTATCATCCACATTGTTTTCTGGGATAAGGTTTCTTACTGGCTTGGAACTCACCAAGAAGGCTAGGCTGGCTGGTCCTGGGGCCCCAAGGGATAATCCTCCTGCCTCCACTTCCCCACCGCTGGGATTACACGTACATGTCACTTCACCCAGCTTTTGGAATGTGTGCTGGGGATTGAACTCAGGTCCTCGTGCTTGGGTGACAAGAGCTTTTCTGACTGAATCCTATCCCTGGCCCCATCACGGTCTTTCTTTATTGCTCTCACCTCACGAGCCCTTGTGCAGACTCAAGGGCGGGTTGCACATGTCTGCTCAGACACAAGAGACCCTGCCTCATCCTCGACTGTACCGTCTCACAACCTTTGCGTGCCTACAGTCTTTATAGCCTCCTTCTGGGACAGCTTTCATTTGAAGGGGGGAAAAAATCACATTTTCCTTGAAGATACTGATCATGTAGAGGAAGCCACAATGCTCGTAAATAACTCGTGTAGCCAAATTTAAGGCATACATTAATTATTTCAATTTTTTTTCCATGGTTCTCTCTCCCCTATCTCTGGTTCTCATCTGCTCTTTGAATGGGAAGGTTACAGCCTGCAAGGTTGCTAGCATTTTCTTGGTTAGCCAGTTACCCCTTTTATCAGATGAGAAGCTTTGTCTATAAATGGAAATATTTTATTTGGTCCAGCTGGTTTGGGATGATGTTCCCAGGGTCAAAGGATTTACATTTGCATTTATTTAATCATTTTTAAAGGAAAAAAAAACATTTCTGGGGCTGGCGAGGCGGCTCAGTGGTTCAGAGTGCTCTGCTCTTTCAGAGGACCTGGGCTTGATTTCCAGCACCTACATGGAGGTTTACAATTGTAAATCTCAGGACATCTGATGTCCTGCAGCCATGTTAATGGTGCCCAAACAAACACGAAAACCAAACACCCATGTACATAACAGTTCAAAAATCATTTTTTTTAAATTAGCGGTTTTGAGTATTTCATACATAAGTACTGTATTTATATAATTTACACTCCTCCCTCTCCACTTCAGCGCCTCCCATGCTCCTCCCCAATGCCTTCTTGAATTTATGACTTCCTTTTTTATAATTAATACACATGCGTGCACGCACACACACACACACACACACACACACACACACACACACACACCCTATTGGGTTTATTTAGTGTTGTTTCTGTGTGTGTGTGTTTAGGGCTGACTACTTGGGGTTCAAGAAACTCATCTCTGGAGAAAACTGATTCTCCCCGCTGAGCATCCTGTATCTTTTCCTCAAGAGGTGGGGCCTTGTGACATGTCCTCCATCTGTACTGGCATACTGGTCAGTGTGGCCATTTTCCAGGCCTTGTTTGGGCAACACTGCTGTGGAGATGTCATGAATTCAGTATCCCTCTCATGTCTAGACAGTTCTGTCTCCATGTAGGTAGGTTGGTACTTTGGTCTTCTGGCTCTAAAATCTTTCTGCCCCCTCTTCCACTATGTTTCTCGGTGTAGGGGTTGTATTGTAGATATACCTACTGGGGGTGAGGTCCCTGTGGTCACTTACTCTCTACACTAAACATTTTTCAAAAAAAATTTATTATTATTATTATGTGTGCATGACGTGTGTATATGGACATATACATGCCACAGCACATGTGTGGAGGTCAGAGGACAACTTTGTAGAGCAGGTTTTCTCCTTCCACCTTAATGTGTGTTCTGAGGATTGAATTCTGGTCATTAGGCTTAGGAGACAAGGACTTTAACCCACAGAGTCATCTTGTTGACCATATTTCTTTTTAAAGACCACCACCAACAACAAAAACCAATAGCAACAGCAGCAGAAGGCAGGCAGGGGATGCATGCATGTAATCCTGGTGTTTAGGAAGCTGAGGCAGGAGTATCAGCCTGGCCACATAGCAAGAGTCTATCTGGAACAAAACGTGGAGGCAGAAGACGTCACAGCAATCAGACTTAGGCCTTATTGGTCGGAGTCCTTGTGCAGCAGGTCACAGAGACCCGATCAAGGAGAACTGTGGCTTTTTAGAGCAAGCAAAGGGCAAAGTATGGGCTCCTGAATCCCAATCTCCTTCTAGAACTTTCCCTTTCCCCTAATCAGAAACTCCTGTCCCCATTAAACAACTATTCCTCACTCCTCCTCCCCCCAGTCCCTGCAGAAAACATTCTTCATTCAGTCTCTATGGGCCTGCTTGTCTCAGGCTTCTGGAACATGCTGGCATTCAATTTCAAGTTCCCCCATGTGTAGTGGGTAGAACTTTACTCCTTTCCATGGGCAAATGCTGGACGTGTTCCTTTTGTCTCTGGGTCCTTTTGCTGTGGAGGTGGGTGGTCTAGCACTTTGGTTATGATGAGCAGAGCTAATGTGAGCTTCCATGTGAACCAAGATATTTGGGCGTGCGGAGAAACATTTTTATCTTTTAAAAATGATGCTGAGAAATCTTTCAAGAAAGAAAACTATACAGAAAAGGAAGCTTCCCAGCACAATGGAGGCTCTTTGGTGGCATGGAGGACTCATGGGCTCCAGGGACCTACAGGCTTCTCTTCAGTGCTGTGCCTATGGCTACACAGTCTGAGTATGTTGGGCAAATTATTGAAGCCACTTTAGCATTCCATCTGACAAATGGCAGACAAAAAGGTGCTGAGATGGATATGTCTGGGGTGTTTTGAAATTCTGATGTTTCCAAAATTCACTTAGCCACCAAAGAAATACCCAGCAGGCCTTTGTGAGTCCCGTTGTCAAACTCCCACCCAGCGTGTACAGTAGCGAGGTTCGGAGTTCTACAACTTGATCCAGATCTTCAGGAGACGTGAACGAGGCTGTTTAAACTCATCGTGTGACCACAGGGGTGACCCCTTCGCTCAGGGTCTGATCCACAGAAGGATCTGGGTAGATACTCTCCCGTTCTTCTCCCCTTACTCACCCGGGAAGAAAGATCACGGACAACCGCATCATAAGGAACACTTGCAATAGTGGCCATGCTACCGTGCTTGGCTTTTCTGTAGGTCTTGGGACCCGAACATCAGTCCTCAAACTTGCCTAGTAAGTAAGTCGTTTATCTGCTGAGATACTTCCTCAGCTCAGCAACAGCGAAGAGTGTAATCACAAGCTGTTTCCTCTTCTAGACAAGTTACCATCTTTGCCTGTAAAGAGTGTGTTGGCAGTTTAGGTTTAAAAAGTCACTTTCTTCATTTATTTCTTGGCCATAGATTTGTGTGTGATTGCACTGGGTATAATGTAAGTCTGTTGGGGAAGGTGGTGACACGGAGGGAGGCAGAAGGTGCCCAACTACGTTATGTAGAAAGAGAATTGCTTGCCACGAAATCCCAAGCCTTCAATGCAGAGAACTCAGTGAATTTATATCAAACAAATCATATTAATGCTTTTTTTGTCCCCCCCCCCCCGCTTTTCTTGTTCCTTTCAAATTATAAAAGGACCGGACAGAGGGAATCTTGTAACTGTAATTTGTTCCAGCTTTGAATAAAACGTATTTGTGCCTTATGAAATCCTACGAGAAAAAATGTAATTCAAATTGGCTTGGAGATGCGAACTGTCAGATAGATTGAAGGCTGGATTATAAACCAAGACTAATGAGGGCCCTGCGACTCTACAGAGTCAGGGATGGCGTCCAAGAGAATCTCTGCAAGGTCCTACAGGGGAGGTAAACAGCCTATTAATTAAGGTAGCAGATGGTAGTAAATCGGGAGATGCTTCAGATTCCAAGGGCAGAAAAAGAAATGAGAGCAGGGAAGTTGGATTGGGTGGTTAGAAACCCCAGCACGAAGTCAATGACAGGAGAATAACAAGAGCTGCAGGTAGCCCAGGGAGCAAGCAGCGTTCGCTCCAGCAAGGGGCTAGAGAGAGGCTCGAAATGTCGGTGGGCCGGTAGAGAAGCTGCTGGCGAAGGTGGCTGGTGATGTCCTGGTGTGGATTCAGGACCCAGAGGAATGCCTTGGGCACGTGTGTTCAGACCGAAGGCAGTAATTTCTGGGCAGGAGTCATCTTAAGGCCTCCCCAGAGGGATTGGCAGGCAAGGAAGCTGCCTGGGTAGAAGGGACTAAATTGGATGCAAAGCGAAGACAGAAATTAGCGCCGGGGAAGAAGAATCAGGTGAGCTAAGCTGATGGGAGTGACTTAGCCCGAATGGTGGAATGGGCAAAACTTGGGATTTGGATTCCAGCCGCACCCCACCCCCCAGCTCAGCCGTGTAACAGGATAATCACGTAACCTTCCTAAGCCTCAGCCTGGGGGAGATTTGTGTGAAATCATGCTCAGAGCACCTGCACACCTCCCTTGCACCCCCAAGTAACAAACGTAAGCAGTGTAGACGTTCAGGAGGGGGAGAGGAGGGTGTTTGAGGACCCTCAAACTTTGATAGGCACGAGTGATCCAGCTATCCCTGCATCTTTGGTGTTTGTTTTTATAGATTATATTGTAATTTAACCACACCATCCTCCCCTTTCTCTTTCCTTCCTCCAAACCCTCCTACACACCCGTTCCTTGCTCTCTTTCCAATCTACTGCCTCTTTTCTTCATTAATTGATGTTATCCACGTCCAAGTATATACACATATATTCCTAAGTACAGAAATATCTCTGCTCAGTCTGTGTGTTGTTATTCATATGTATGTTTTCAGGAATGGCCGCTTGGCCTTGGTTACCCAATCAGTGTGCTCTTCCCTGGGGAAGTCTGTTTCTCCTACTCTCGGAATTTCTTGCTTTCCTATAGTTCTTGCATAGGGTTGAAGCCTTCTTGGCTTCCCCTCACCCATGTCTGTTGTTGCTGTCCTTGTTCAGCTCCTGTTTAGCTGGTCACGGTGGCGAGGCATTATGTTCGTAACTTCTGACATTACTAGGAGACAGACTGTGGGAGCCAGAGGATTGGGGATTTTGCTGGGACTGCCTTCTAGTAATGTTGAATCTTGGAACAGAGAAGTTGGCCCTGCTGTCAGCTAGAGAGCAATCACATTTAACTCGGGGGATAGAGGCTAAAGCCACCACGTGACCTGAGGAAAACATATGGTCAAAATTACCCCTGGAAAATCCCAGAAATCACCCATAAAATATAGTGCTTATGTTGTCCTTTGAGAAGTTTTCCTCAGATGGCGACTCCTCCAGCGCTGGAGCTCATTTGATGGTTTTGTTTTCCTCTGAGCTGAGCACCAAGAACAGCAGGGGGTGTGTTTGGGGGGTGATGCTAGACGAAAATGTCTCACTTTTAACATAAAAATGGTACTTGACCCATAGGATGCCCTCAGTGAGGGAGGGAGTAGTTGGGGGTTCCCTGGATCCAAGGGTAGAATGGAAGTTCCCAATTCCTGCTGGCTGCACACATGAGCTAGACAGGTAGCCCTGAAAGTCTTTCATTGACTCTCTCCTTCTCCTTGTATCTCCCCCTCCCTCTCCTTCTCCCTGCCCCACCCCCAATGGTTTGGATAGATGATAAGCGGTAGGTACTGTGGTTTGATTCCCTGCACGTTGCATGTAGTGGAATTTTGAAGACATGGAGATTAACAGAGAAAAGGTAGGTTATTGGGGGATTTGCCTTTGAAGGTGACCTGGCCCCTTTCTGTACCTCCCCGCTTCCTGACTGCATGCACTGAGCAGTTTCTCCTGTCACGCTCTTGCTATGTAGTCTCGCCTCAGCACAGACTCAGTATTATAAAGTAATGGAACCAAGAGACCATGGACTGGAAGCGCTAGTCAGCACGAACCTTCCTGCTTTATAAATTGCCCGTCTCGGGTTATTTTGTCACCATGATGCAAAGCTGACATGCAGATGGACTGACTTAAAGGACAGACTTCCTTTCTCACAGCTGTGGAAGCTAGACGCCCAGGAACACCCACTGCAGACTGGTGTCTGGCGAGGGCTCTTCCTGGTTCAAAGGCAGCTGCCTTCCAAACATGTCCTCACATAGTTGAGAACCAGTTCTAGTTTCTTTAATGGCACTCTGGGGACCCTATCTCAGGACTTTATTTAATTCTAATCCCCTCCCAAAGGCCCCACCTCTTAATATTCCTGGGGTTTGGTCTTCAACATATGGTGTGGGAGAATTGTCTGTATTCTGTCAATCATATTTTAATAAAACGCTTATTGGCCAGGCAGGAAGTATAGGCGGGTCAACCAGACAGGAAGTAGAGGTGGGGCAATGAGAATAGGATAAGGTTAGGGAGGAGAAAGCTCCCTGAGCCACTCCTGTGCAGACCACCAAAGAGGCAGCATGTAACTTGCCCAGCTGAGAAAGGTACGGAGCCAATGTGGCTAATGTAGATAAAGATAATGGGGTAACATAAATTATGAGTTAACAAGAAGCCTGACCTAATGGGCCAATCAGTTTATAACCTTATGGAGTCCTGTGTGTGATTTTCCTTGGGACTTGCTGGCTTGTTGGGGTACTGGGCGGAACAGAAACCCCAACAAGCAGGCCCCTCAAGCTACAAACATATGAGGGAGGAGCCTCATTTAACAGAATAAAGTTGGGAGCATGGTGGGGGGGTGTTCAGCCTTGGAGGAATGCACGTGATGCAGAGTCTCTCTGTGGAGCGCTGTACTGGGGAGCTTGCCCAGGCCCCCTGCTCAGCAGTTGTAACTGGGCACAGAAGACGGGACGCAAAGCTGAGCCCAGAGCTGCCTGTGTGGAGCCCAGGATCAGGGGAACCAACCTGACTTGTACAAAAAGGCCATTGGCAAACGCTGCTCGACACTGGCGTGGGAAGAACGTGTTTGGCTCGAGTTTAGGGTGGCTCAGGTGTAGGTCTGCTTCTCTGCCTGTCTTCCCAGGACGCTAAGCTGTATTAATAAGGGCATTATGGTAAACGATGTATGAATGATAGCCTGTGGTCTGTAGTTCTGTATCAGAGAAGTGCTTTTAATGTTACTTAACAAGTATTCTGGGGATTAGTCCTATTGATAAATAAAGAACTCCTTTTTGTTCTTGAGGTAAAATGTAACCTGTGCAAAAGTTACCATTTCAACATTTTTCTTTTTTTTTTTTTTTTTGAGATGGGGTCTCATGCATCTCAGACTTCCCTTGGACTTGTTCTATCCTTGAACTTCTTACCCTCCTGCTTCCACTTCCCAAGTGCAGGGATGAGATGTGTGTGCCACCACACCCAGCTTTATGCGGTGCTGTCAATTGAATCCAGGGTTTCCTGTATGCTAGGCAAGCACTCTGTCAATCGCGTGGCGTCTTTTGCCCATAGTGACTATTTAAAGCTCGTGTTTCAGCAGTTCCCAGGGAACTCACAGGGTTGTGCAAGCATTGCCACTGCCTAATTGAGAAGATTTTACTATCATAGAGGAAAGTCTGTATCAGTGAGAGCCAAGCCCAGCAGTTAGCTGACTACATCTCCTTTTAAGAGAAACATCTGTTAAGAGTTTGTGATGATATTTTGTTTGGGTTTTACAAGTAAAGCTTGTCTGGTGATCAGAGTATAGAGCTAAGCCACTAGAGGCCAGGCAGTGGTGGCACACACCTTTAATCTCAGGTCTTGGGAGACAGAGGCAGAGGGATTACTGTTTGCTCAAGGTTATCTTGGGCTGCACAAAATTGATCCAGTCTAAAAGAGACACAGAGCTCACACAAAGGTGATCCCAGCACTGGGAATCCCACTCCTTTAATCCCAGCACTAGAGAGGTGGAGACAGGAGTGATATGGCTGGGTGAAGGGGAAGAATATTGGGCGGAAGGAGACAGGAACTCAGTACAGTCTGCAGCAGCAGTCTGAAGCAGTCAGTCTGAGGATGCAGCCAGTCTGAGAAGTAAGTCCGAGGACAGGATCGCCCCTTCAGTCTGCATTGGGAGAGGTAAGAACTCTCTAGTGACTAGCCCCTCTGCTTCTCCGATCTTCCAGCATTAACCCCTATGTCTGACTCTGGGGTTTTATTACTAATACCAATTAGAATTCGTGCTACAGTAATTCTTGCCTTCTCTCTCCCCCTTCCTTTTCTTTCTTTCTGGAAACAGCATCTTACTGTGTAGTTCAAACTGCTCTTGGCCTCGCCAGCCTCCTGTTTCGATTCCCCAAAGCTAGGATCACAGGACCATGATGCTCGACTTTGTCCTCTCATGGTCTTAACATATCTTTTGGTACTCAAAAGTTTTTGATGCTGATAAATTTGAAATTATGTATCTTTCTTTTGTTGCCTATGCATTTGGTGTCATATCTAAAGTCTACTATTAAATTCAAAATCAGAATTTTACTTCTGTATTATTTAAATAGAATATCACAAAATGGTGTCATAGAGGCTGGGATGTAGCTCAGTGGGACAGCGCCTGCCTATTGCATAGAGTGAGATAAAAGACCAACTTAATTCTTTTGTATAACTGATAACCTTCTTGATATTTGCATAGCATTTTGTTCTAGGGATTAACAAGATGGCTCAGTGGTTAGGAGTACATTATGCTGTGTAAGCATGAAGATCTGAGCTAGAATTCCCAGCACTCTTGTAAAGAAACACACACAGAAGCAACAGAAACTCTAACTTTAGTTGGTACCAGGAGTGGGGTATTGCTGTGACAGACCTGACCATGTTGCGTTTGGGAGGACTGTGGAAAGACTTTAGAGGTTTGAACAAGAAAAGCCATTGAGTGTTCAATGTTTGGTGAACTATTCTGTAGAGGCTTAGAAGATAAGGATGAAGATAAGAAGAAGATAAGATGTTGAGGGCAATGCAGAAGATGGAGGCCTGGTTTGTGACGTTTCAGAGGGAAGTTTAAAGACTCTATTAGGGTTATTATTTTGAATTAAGATTCTGTGGTTCTGGTTCGCTGGGGCTGAACAATCAGCTGTGATTAACAAGACACCAGAACTGCTGAAGTGAAGCCTTTGCTTTGCTGGGACAATTGATGCTGGTCAACTAAAGCTGAGAAGTCAGTGGTGATTAAGAAGAGAGCAGCATCATTGAGACAAAATCTTCTGGAAAGCGTTTCCTCTGGGTCAGCACACAGAAGCTGTGCTCCAGAGGTGGCCAAGGTTCTACCTCATCCTGGCAGTCAAACTTGGCGGTGTAAGAATCAGGCAAGTGGTACTGGTTTTGAAAGCATGAAGGGGTCATGGAGAACAGCTGAGGCTTGACGCTGTGAGAGACCAGGACAGGCTATTTGTAAAAGAACAGCCCAGTTGCAGTAGAAGACCCCAGCACTTTGGAGATGCCAGTACCATGGGATGTACCACCAAGAACAGTAGCAGCAGTGGAGTGGAGCCTGTGAGAGTTAGGACAAGCTGTGTGTGCTGCAGAGGGTGGAACTGGAAAAGTGACCCAAACCCCTTGGAAATGCCCAGAAGATCATGAGGGAATCCCAGACACTTGACATTGAGTTATTTACACTTTTGGAGTTTGGTTTTGCTTTGTTCAGATTATGCTCTGGTTCTTCCCTCTTGAAGTAAGAATGTATTTATTTATTTTTTTATTTTAACGTGAGATCTTGGGGATGAATAAAACAGGAAAGGTTGAGGCTTAATAGTAATGTGGTCATTGTGTTAAGTTGACAAAAGCTCAGTTGTGCTGACTTGTCTTATGTCAACTTGACATAAGCTGGAGTTATCTTAAAGGAGAAAACCTATTTAAGAAAATGTCCTGTAAGATCTGGCTATAGGGCATTTTCTTAATTAGTAATTGATGGGGGAGGCCCAACTCATTGTGGGTAGTGTGGTCCCTGGACTGGTGGTCCTGGGTTCTATAAGAAAGCAGATCAAGCAAGCAATAGGGAGCAAGCCAGTAAGCAACACTCCTCTGTGGCCTCTGAATCTGCTCCAGCCTCCAGATTCTTATCCTGTTTGAGGTCCTGCCCTGACTTCCTTCAATAATGAACAGAGATATGGAGGTGTTAGACAAATAGACCTTTTCCTCTTCAACTTGCCTTTTTGGTCATGGTGTTTTATTGTAGCAAGAGAAACCCTAACTAGGACACTGTGTATGCCTGTAACTCCAAAATGAATGAAGACAGAGGAAGGGTATAAATGCATAGGTTCCAGGAGCATGTTGATCAGCAGCCCATCCGAAATGGTGAGCTTCTGTCTCTGTGAGAAATCCTGTTCAAGTCAACGAGGCAGAGAGTGATAGAGGAAATGACCCGAATTCTGGTCTGGCCTTAACATGTGCGTGTAAGGGTGCCTGTACTAAGACATTCATGTACATGCACCAAACCAAACACATACACCAAACACATGTATCACACTTCACACACAAACACACACACACACACACACACACCACACTACATCACACACACAAACACATCGCGTAACTCACACACAGACAAGCACATCACACCCCTCACACATACATGGTATCATACACAAGCACACCATATCACACACATAACATAGAAGGACACCACATAACACAGAAAAATACAACACACACACAAGCACCCAGCATAAGCATATCACACAAAATCACATCACACACCACATCATCCACAAGAATGTCTCTCACACAAGCATACCATATCATGCACACATAACACACAAGCACACCACAAATACATGCAAGTTTATCACACACACATACACACACACACACACACACACACATTTAACACCTCTCTTTGTTCCAGAGTTTATTAACCAGTTTTCTTCCTATTATGTTATTTGATTTACTGCCAACCCTCTTTACTTAGAACAATGAGACAACAATGTGCATGTGTAACCACTTCCTACATATGTAAGCACGTGCGCATTAAATCCCTGAAGGTAGGGCTGCAGAGTCAAGCATTGGCTGCCTAACTGCTCCTGCTGGAGGCTGACAGGACATGCCTGCCCTGCAGCTCTGGCTCGGAATGTGTTTGCCCACACTCTTACTAATCCTTGCAGGCCTTGGCCAACTAGCCTGTTTGCTTTCATTAGGAATTTTGTCAAGACTTTTATCACTTCTTTCTGTAGCCTTTCATCGCCTTCACCTAGATTCTCTGGTGCACGTCTGGTATTTATTTGATAGGAGATATTTATGAAGTTAAGGGGCTGTGTGTCCATAATATGTTTCTCATCTGTCCTTTGGCTTTTTAAATAGTCTTGTTTTTCTGCACAGGAACAAAGGTAATCTGTGAGGAGTTCCGCTCTGCAAGGACCTGTGAGGTGTTACAGGAACCTTCCAGAGCAGTGTTATTAGGTGATCCTGAAACAGTGTTACTGCTTCATCATACTGGTCCATCCTATCCTGTGCCTATGGTTTCAAGGCTCCGTTTAACTGTTGCTACAGATGAAGTTCTTCTGGTCTTCTGGTATAAGGTAGGGATGCATTTTTCTCAGGGTGATAATTAAAGTAGTTGCCCTGTTTATTTTTGAGATAGGTTCTCACACTGTAGCCTAGGCTGCCCTAGAACTGCTTAGGAAAACAGAGCCCAAAGGCAGATGGGGAGAAGTTCTTCACTTTCAATATCTAGCTGTAGGGCCCTGATAAAATAGTCAAACCTCTTTAACCTTTTCTAAGCCTCTAAACCTCTTTACCAGGGTTCCCTCACCTCCTAAGTGCTAGCAATTATTGCATGTAAACTGTTCAACAGTTGCACAGGGGATCTGCCCAATCTCCTGGTTGTTGACCAAGTCACCATCATCACCATTAGCTGTAGTAGGGAGGCCACTATTTAATTCCCTCCTGCTCAGCCCCGAAATAATCACACAGAAACCGTATTATTTAAATCACTGCTTGGCCCATTAGCTCTAGCTTCTTATTGGCTAACTCTTACATCTTAATTCAACCCATCTCCATTAATCTGTGCATCACCATGAGGTCATGGCCTACCAGCAAAGTTTCAGCGTGTCTGTCTCCAGTGACTCCATGGCTTCTCCCTGACTCCACCTCCTTTTCCCCAGCATTCAGTTTAGTTTTCCCTGGCCTATCTCCATTCCTCTATAGCTCTGTTACAGGCCCAGAGAGTTCCTTTATTAACCAATGATATTCACAGCATACAGAGGGGAATCCCACATCAACTAACTGATAGTTCCAAACTCAGATTTGCCTCCCCTCTGCCTTGTTGACACAGATCACTGGAATGCACTGGCTCCCTTGTTTTCTCTCCAGTATAGGTGACCTTGATCACCTGCATGGGCTCCTCTATTTGTCAAGTCTTTCAAGACAATGAGTGACCCCAATGTGTCCAGCCTTGGCTGCTGTAAGGGGGATTCTGGGATTTTCTGTGCCCTATTCACCACCCAACTTTTACTCACTGTTTAACTTTCTACATTTTTATTTATTTTATGTTTATTTATTTGTGTGCATTTGCATGGGCATGCATGTGCCACATCTGCATAGACATCAACGGTTGCCTAGAAATTGCTGGAGTTGCAGGGACTCAGGACCAAGCTCAGGTCATCAGGCTCGGCAACACCGAGCCAACTTGTGGACTCCCTCACATTTTTTAAAAGAGATGTTTTTGCTTTTGGAGATTGTAATTACACCATTTCTCCCTTTATATTTCCTCCTTCCAAATTCTCCCATCTCCTCAGCGTCTTAACTAGATGAACTAAAAATTTAAAAAAAATTAAATCAAACCCTTCCTAATTTAGATGAAATGAAAACAGAGATTGCATGAAGTACTGAGGGAGAGTGAGATCTCACTAAGAGTGGGTTCCCTGGTGTGTTATGTTTGGCAGAGTGAACCGAAGTTCAGAGTGTAAAGATGACCAGAGACCTAAACTAAAACTTTTGTGTCAGGCTCAACCCTCAGACCCATCCCGGTAGCTGTAGAATTTGGTCTTACGTGCTATTGGCATGTTGGGCTGATCAGAAGTTTTACAATTATTTTCTGCAAAGGCTAATAAAGTTATTCCCACAGTTTTTCTTACGCAGAAAAAGGGCATTGCTCTGGCACACCTCTGTGTGGGAGGCCCCTGAGCTGTGCCTGCAGTTCCTAGTACATCACAGGAGAAACTGGAGGAGTTAGCCTCTACCCGGGAAACCATTACTTCCTTTTGCCCTGTGACCTATGGAGTGGCAGTCACCTCTGCCTCTCCTCAGCCTCAGGGAAGGATGACACAATTCAGTGAAGCGAAGAAACAAATCTTTGAAACTTGAAAGGGGAAATCTATAAAGAGATGGGTCCCAGCTTTTTTCAGGATTGGGGGTGGGTTGGGCTAAGAAGGAAGACAGATTGACTTACCAGATCTCTCAGGAAGGTTAGGGGATCCGAGTTGTAGAAGGGGTCTGCACCTCCCCTTCCTGGAGACTTTGTAGATGGGAACTGGCCCAGTTGCCTATAGGAGTCTGGCCTTCTGGCGTTGGCAAAATTCAGAGGGTGAATTTAAATTATAAACAAGTTACAGGTCATAGAACTTGAAATCCTCTTTAGAAAATAATTCAGAAAAAGAAGCAAGCAGGGCTTTGTCACAGTGGATGAAGTATCCTGGGCTTGGGTCAATCATATACCTTCACAAGTGCACTAAAAATCATTGTTGCTGTGTGTGTGTGTGTGTTGTTTTTGTTTTTGTTTTTTGAGACAGTCTCTAAATGGCCCTGGTTGGCTTGGAACTCACAGAAATTTGTGTACCTTTGCCCTCGTTGGTCAAAGATGATTTATTCTTTATATTTGCCATGCCCATGTTATTAAGATTGGCTTTGAAGTCCCGATTCTCTGGTCTGTACCTCTTAGGTGTGGGGATTATGAATGTGCGCCTCTGTGGCAAGTCCAAAAGGATGCATAGTAAGGCATGTGAATTAGATCTCACAAAGAAATAAAAGAAAGAAAGAAAAATGACATTTTAGGGGGTCTGGAGAGAAGGCTCTGTAATTAAGAGCAAGTACTGTTCTTGCAAAGGACTGGAGTCTGTTTCCCAGCACTTGCATTGGACAGCTGACAACTACCTTTAAACTCTGGTTCCAGGAGATCAGTCAGTCTCCTTCCTCTGGCCGCCAACGGCACCCGCACTTACATGCGTAGACACACATGGACATACTCTCGTACACATAACTAAAAATAAAGTAAATCTTAACAATATTGCCTTAAAACAAACAAGAATGTGAAGCTGGGTATGATGGAGCACTCCTGCCAAAAAAAGAAAATCCAGTTATGGGTTTTAGTAGGGGTTAAACAAGAGAGAAGCCAAAGCAATGCTTGGTTTGTGTTACAGTGCAGAGTCTCCATAGTGTTGTTATTGTAGTGCTTAATGCTAAGTCCTTGTAGTGCTGAGCTCCAGTGTGACAAAGGAAGACATGGCATGCCAGAGGGTCATAGGGCAGAGAGTCCTACTAGTAGTGACTGCACTGGAGACAGTGGCCTTGGGGAGCAGGCCTGCCACAACCCTGATCTCTATTTTCTGCTCAGGCCTAGACGGGCCACTCAGGAACTTAGATACCATCCCAGAGGAAAGATAGAGGAAAGGGAGAGAGTTAACAGAAGTCAGGTTTGCGAGATGGGATCAGCATACTCAGTAAGCCTTATTTTCTGTGCTCCTGACTATGACTTGAGATGTGTGTGTGTGTGTGTGTGTGTGTGTGTGTGTGTGTGTGTGTGTGTGTGTGTGTGTGGAGCGTGCCTGGGTGCTCTGGTTTGGAGAAGATCTGTGATCAGGCTTCCTTCTGCCCCCACAGGTGGCAGGCGAGCAAGACAGGACAGGTTGACTGCAGGGGACCCCATTTTAAGCCCTCTGTGGGTTTTTTTGTTGTTGTTTTTGGATGGAAAAAGTGTCTGCAGTCTGGGCAAGCAGACGGGGCTCTTTGGAGGCCAGGGATATGCCACTGTCATACTTATAACTGATTCTTGTTCGTTGTGATTCAGGCTTCTGTTCCTCACATTTAAAGATCTGAGCCCAAAGCATATTGGGAATCTGGGGGAGGGAGGAAACGAACCAGTAAAATAAATAAATCACTCTTTCTGACATGATGCCCGCTCAGTGCTTAGCTTTAGCTGTGGCATTTTAGATGCATGCATACCTGTGTGCGTGCTATCACAGTTCTTTCTGAAAGGCTCCTTTAATATCCTGGGCTTCTCCTAGTCTACTTCCCAGTCTCTCTCTCTCTCTCTCTCTCTCTCTCTCTCTCTCTCTCTCTCTCTCTCACTCTCTCTCTCTCTCTCTCTCCCCTCCCTTCCTCCTGTTAAGCCAGTCCCTTCTGGTGAGAGGGCAAGTGTGGTACAGTCTTCTATTGTGTTTGTAAAACAGAGCCCTATCAATGGGGAAGTAACGATAACATTTGTAGTTGTGGAAGCAAAGATAACAGGAATCAGGTCTCTGTTCTGGGCAAGAAAGGAATGGCCTGAGCCTCACCAAGGCCTGGGTGTTCTGCTGAAAGGTGAGTCAAATGTGCTGATGTGTTTTTGTTTCTGGCCCCTTTTCTGTCCTGCAGTTCTTTTTAGCTAACACACTTCATACTCCTTCAAGACAGGAGACCCTACCCTCGATGGCGAGTCTCTATTGCCCCCCTTGCTTAGGTCCCTGTTGGCTAGTTTTCCTTACATCCAGTGATTTAGTGTTTCCTTTCCTCTCCAGCAGGTAATCTGACCTCTAGAATGGAAGGCAGGCGAGCTAATGTGTTCATTTCAGCAGAGGCCAGAGGCGTGATAGCATCGGTCTGCAGCCCGTTTGGATGTCTTACAGAAAGGTGCTAGGTTGGAGCTGCCTTTGCTGGGGAGCTTTCCAAATCTGATTTCCCTGTGGGGGTTTCTGTTTCATTTTCCCCCAAAACAGCACACAAACAGATCGGCACCAGGGAGTTTTAACAGGGGCAAGAACTCCAAGTCCTGATTCCCAAAGCATACCAGGCCCAATACACCACCCCAGGGAGAGAAGGCTTTCGTGTAGTGGGGGCCAAAGGCCTTAAAAGGTGAGCTACTTGTAGAGAATATAAAGCTAACTTTATTAGCTGTGGGCTATCCCAGTTCCTCCTTGCTGACTTGTCTAGGTTCATTTGGTTTGGGGGAGATGTGAGGAAGAAGTGGCCCTGATACCTCTTTTGTTTTTCAAGACAGGGTTTCTCTGTGTAGCCCTGGCTGTCCTGAAATTCGCTCTGTAGACCAGGCTGTCCTTGAACTCACAAAGATCCACAGAGATGAAAGGTGTATGCCAACACTGCCCAGCAATAGCCGTGATATCTTGGTGTAATCAGAACAACGGGCACAGAGTGGTAGCCCATTCACTTCTCCTGACGGCCCATCTGACGTGTGGAAGCCCAGATCCATGATGATTGTAGTTTTTAATAAAATGGAGTCTGAGATAGACCTTCTGTTTGGCCCGAAGCACTCCTATTTGTTGTAAAGTGAGGGGTATTTTCTTTTTCTTTTCTGCTGGATTCCTAGGTGGATGGCTCACGTTGTTCCCCGTTTCTACTTCTCTCTATGTTCAGAAGAAAACGGAAGTAGGAGTGTAGATTTGGGTTTCTGAACAGCAGCCGCAGAGTCTACAGCTCGCCTGAGGGCTGCAGCTAGGAGAAAGCTCTATGAGGAACTGCAATTTTGTTTTTAAATACGCACGTGTTTCTTTCCCTGTCTCCAGACATAAATTTTTGAATTAAAAAATAACTTTGAACACAATGCAGATGTTGACATTTTAAAGCCAAATCCAATTGGTCCTGGGGTTGTTAAGCAACCGGTGGACTCCAATCCACTGGGGTTCTAGAATAGAAAGGATTCTGGGAGACGAGAAGACAGGAAGCTTCCAGGACTGCCTAATACCGTGGGCTGAGGGCAGCGAGCTAGGGCAGGTGGAATCTCCCAATGCTCACTGTTGGGAAGAGCGGAGCTCTTGTCTGAGCATGCATTTTTAATTTCACTGTGTCAATTCTCATCTATCCACATGGATTCCCCTCTTCGGCTTGCAGACATAACTGAGGGAAAAGGCCGTTTCACTCGCTGCATTTTTGGCATTGATAAAGACATCTGAAGCATTTCAGACAGTGTGGGAGCCGGTATCACAGGCGGGCTTTGAAGATGTTCTTTCAATTGAGTTCTGACAAACAGTGGCAAACAGACCAATTAACCCCAGCATCTAAGTCCTGGCTGCTTTCAACTCCTTTCAAACGAAATTAGCCCTTGATGCTAATGAAGTGGGTGTCAGACCATTCCAGATATCAGCTCGAGTAGACTGAGTCAATTGGAATGGAACCATGATGCTGCCTGGGCAAAGAGGAACCTGGATGGAGCTCGTGGGAAGTTCTGTTACAGTTGCCGACTGAAGGATAGGGGGAAAAAATTCCAAACTATAATAGGAGCAAAAAATTTCAAGTGCAATACTTAAAAAAAAAAAAAGTTGGTGTAGGAGTGGGGGAGAGGCTGCAGGGCAGAAAGAGAGGGAAGTGTCTGGGAGTGGCCACGCCTTGCTGGATTTGCGGTTAGAACAAGGATTGTGTTTAGGGGCTCGCTCAGTAGTGACAAGTCTCACTAATACGTCTCTCTTTGCCAAGGCAGCCTTGTAGCTTGACTTGTTGATTCCTTTTTGATTTTTTTTTAGAGCTCTGTGGAGAATGCCTCGGTGCCGCGGGCTCTGCAGGTCTGTAGATGAATTACCAAGGCCAGGGGTGTGGGCCTGTGTTACCTGGATGCTGACAGGAAGAGCAAATGATTTGCCAGGGGGAACTGTTTTCACGAAATGGGATCACACGACTCAGACCTTGTGTGATTTTGCTTAAGTGTCCATTACTTTCACCGAAGAAATAGAGCCTTTGTGGGTGCGGTCTCTGAAAGGAGAGGACATTAGGGCTTATTCTGCAAGCATTTTACCAACAAGAGTAGGAAGGGGGTCGGAGAAATCTAGACGCCCGAGAAGAGAGCAGAAAGGAGCAGTATTCCATGGGACGAGAGGCTGGGGCCATCATCACTGGGACTACTGGGAGACAGAGGAGGGGCCTGAGTGGTCAAGCCCCTCTTCCTCTGCAGCTAGGCTATGTGTGAAATAAAAATCAGAGTTTTAACTTTAAGGAATCTCATCGATCCTTTTTTCCATCTCTGACTTCCCCAGTCTGCAGAAGTCCAGAAAAAAAGGGAGACCAGGAGGTAGGTTGCTTGTCCATAGGAATGTGGCTGAATGCTATACCCTGTCTCCTGCCTTACCTGGTCCCTGGTTCTTCCACTGCAGTGAGTGATCTGAGCACTGAGCAAGTGGCCTGCTGGTGAGAGGTGATGGCTGGTTAATGTCAGCTTGACAGAGTCTAGGATCTCTTGGGAAGAGTATTTCAGTGAGAGATGTCTGGACCGGGCTGTCCTGTGGGTCTGGCTGTGGAGGAGGAGCTTGTCTGTATTAATTGAGGTGGAAAGACTGCCCCACTGTGGGCGGCATCATTCTCTAGGCAGGGGGTCCTGAACTCCGGAAGAGTGGAGAGTGAGCCCAGTACTAGTGGGCATGCTTTCGCTTTCTCTCTGCTCTTGACTGGATGTTACTCGCTGCTTCAAGTTCCTGTTGAAGGAACTAGGAGAGCAGGGGAATGGACATCCTTGAGAAGGCCTCACTAGAGTGCACGTGTGGGCAGATGCCATCAGCAGTGAGGCCACAGAGGGTAGTGGTGTCACTGAAATCTGACTTCTGATCCAGCTGTGGGATCAAGGTGGAGATGAACTGGTGCTCACGGGCACTTTTTCCCCCATCTGCTCCTGGACGGAGTCTGAGGGGCCAAAGTCAACTTCAAGTATAAATGTCCTTCAAGGTTTCCCTGAATGCAGTGGCTCAGCCACATGGGTAGCTTAAGGGAGAAGAACTGAAATGTGGGTGACTCTGTCTGATGACACTGCCTTTGATGCTGTAAGCACCTTGCTTTTGTCATGCTAAAGTCAAGGAGCATAGTCTTCTAAGGTCACTTTATGACCTTCAGCTGTTCAAAACCACAGTATTGTAACCTGCAAGCTGCTTGAAAATGGAAAGAGTTGTTCCATCACCTTTCACCCAGTGTGCTTGTGTCCTGAAGAAGCGCTTCTGGAAGCACGTTGGACATCAAAGGCTTGTCACTCTTCTGTACTAGGTTCTCACTGCTGCAGGGCTTGAAGAAGTAACCCAACCACCCCCCCCATCCCTTAAAGATTAAAGTGAGGGAGTCACATAGATTGCCAATTCTGCTTTCTAACTCACAGTGAGTGATCAACACATGTGTTATTCTTATCTGACCTTTCTAGGGCCATCCATTCAAGTCTTATTTACAGAGAGCAGAATCGCACACTATTTAAATGAGTACAGTTTTATTTACTTCCCCAAATGTCAAAATGTTTTATAGAATTAGTGAGAAGGCCGAGGAAGCAGGCTCTAAGTTGACAAGTGCTGAATGTGTTTAGACTCCTGCAATCCAAAGACACGAGGGTCCCCACCAACACCAGAGAGCAACCACATCCACTGTGACAAACACTAGCCATGTGGATGTCTCCTATCCCTGACACCCACGAAGCCAAGACACTGATGTTGCTGTGCAGAAGCTAAATGCTTTCAAGGCCAGGTTCATCAGAAGGGAGAGTCAACAAGGCTTTCCTTCTACCTTTCTCGTCAACATGTTTGAGTCTGATTGGGAAGATGAGCGTGTATCTGAAGACGTAGTTGCTGGGGCATTCAGGAAATACAGCTTCTAGCTTTCTAGCCCCCACAATTCAAGCAAGTGTGTAAGAAGGGTAGAATGGGTGCTGAGTACCAATGGGTATGGAGTAGTAATACATCATGCTAGACATGTCTCATAAGCAAGGTAATTGGCAGGATGTTGACGTTCTTCTGGGTATAACTACTGATACTCCCTGTGAGGTTAGAGAATACAGATGAGGAGAGGGCATGGGATGAGCCAAAACTGCTGTGGGATGATACTCTTGTACACTGTGAAGATTTGTCACTTGTATTGGTTTAAAAAAACACTGATTGGCCAGTAGCCAGGTAGGAAGTATAGGTGGGGCAACCAGACTAGGGGAATTCTGGGAAAAGGAAAGCAGAGAGGTAGTCACCAGTCACATGCAGAGGAAACAAGATGGTAATATATTACTGAGAAAAGGTACTAAGTCATGTGGTTAAGCATAGATAAGAATTCTGTGTTGTTGTTACTAAGAGCTAGTTAGTAATAAGCCTGAGCAATAAGCTAAACAGTTTATAATTAATATAAGCCTCTGTGTGTTTCTTTGGGACTGAATGGCTGAGGGACCAGTTAAGACAGAAACTTCCATCTACACCAAACTCTATAATTCTCCTGAGTTTCCACCAACTGCGAGCATGGCTGGTGTGTAGTACGCATCCCCTGGACACATCAGCCTTTGTGCTCCCTGTCCTGGGTAGGGTTGGCATTAGTGCAGGGTGCTCTGAGCCAAGACTCTGGCTGCCCTTTGCTATTGACTAGGTGTGACCTCAACCTTGCTCCTCATTTGCCAACCACCAACCCCCTTGTCACATTTCGCAGCCTCTAAACTTATGAGAAACACATTCGCATGTGGTCACTCCATTCCAGAGCAGCATCGAAGAATCACATATCTCTTTTCAATATAAACATTGTCAAAACCACACTATTTGGGTCTGCATGGTTTCTGGTAAAACGGGCCGTTAAACCTCTGTCCCTGCAAACGTGGCCATAAATAAGCAATAAATCTTGATAGGTATATAGGACTGCTGAATTTGGACTCCAACCTGCTCATCCTCACAAGATCAAGTTCAGTTTGATGGTTCAACCCTCTAACCTTGGCCAAGATTTACAAATGGAAATTTTGCAGATTTCTTGGGGAAAAAAAAATCTCAGAAAGAAGAAGGAGCAATATTGAATGTTAAAATGGAAGCTGAATTTTACTGTTGGAACCCAGGTCAAAATTGGGTCCTTGGTCTTTTGCTCTATGGAGGTCAAATATGAATTTCTGGATTCTGTAATCTTGACATTTCAAAGGACTAGAGCCATCTCCCCAAATGTGAATGAGAAGGTCAGTATATAGATTCTGTTGAGAATTTCTTCAGCCTGGGTGACATTCCTAAGCACGGCCACCTGCTCAAGACAGTCTAAACCAGGGTGTCCCCACAAGAGTATTGACCAGAAGAGACTGCAAATGTCACATGGCAGTCAGCTTTCTTCCACACTATACATTTACAAGCCTTTCTTTGAAGCACAGTCGATAAAAACTCAGAGAGAGAAATTGGGGTTCAACCTGAAGGTCAGAAAAGCAAAACAGCCAGCCACTGGCTCTTTCAACCTCAGTCTGAAATGGCGGTCCTGCCTCCAGAAATCTCAGAATGAGACTGTGACTGAGAGCTGTCTCCTCCTGTTTTATAATCCTCTCTAGGGCTGGGATTAAAGGTGTGCACCACTGGAATTAAAGGCATGCACCGCCAGGTTTCTAAGGCAAACTAGTGTGGCTTCTGGGATTAAAGGTGTGTTATCACTGCCTAATAGTAAAGCTGACCAGTGCGGCTGTTTTACTTTCTGATCTTCAGGCAAACTTTACTTATTAAAATACAAATGAAAATGCCACTGCTTCTCTTGACTGAACAGGGGCACGAAGCTGTCTACCACAGAGCAGAACTCTTCTCTGGGAAGGCACAGTTTTAGGGTTGCTCATTATAATCTCACATGGATAAAGTAGTTATTTCAGTCCGTCTCGCCTGGCTTCCCCATTGGAGAGCAGCGTCTGGGAATGAAGTCATCTGAAGAAATCCCAGGTGGAGAAGAGGAATTGACTGTTAATCCTGTCTGACACTCTCTCTTGCCCAGAGCCAGTGGTGTGTCTAGCTCACCTCTTTCTGGGCACTGGGAGGGTCCTACGAGTCAGCCCGCTCCTCCGATCCGCACCCCATCCTCCTCATGGTTTTACTCTCTTAAGCAATGTGTATTGTGCTTCCTGATCCTTACAGCTGGTAGATCTTTGAGAAGTGTCCCAATGGTCTGTCAACATAGACGTTTTACCCCTTTAGCCTTGATACTGTTTTGTTTACCTTGGTAACCTAGCTCCAAATCATCAATTTATCACTTCATTGAGTCCCTTCCTTTCCTCCGGTCACCCTCTTCTTCTCTCACTCTGAGAAGTGGACGGGCCTTGGCTGGACAAGGAGCCACTGGACTCGTGTGAGCAGCTTCCTCCCCAGGGCAGGAGGGTACCCAGAGAAGCCAGTGGGGAGTGGAGGAACACAGGTACCTGAAGACCTCACATGAAAGGAGCTTCCAGCAGGTGGGAGGCGTAAGAGGAGAGACAAGGTGAACTAGAAGCCCATAAAGTCAAGCGCAGACCTTATGCCTTCCCAGTTGTCGTGCCAAGAAACAATCAGCTGGGTTGATAAGTATGTGTGTCTGTGTGTGTGCATGCGTGTAGTATCCATGAGCAAAAAGAAGCTTGGGACATTCCTCAATGATAGTTTCGCATCCGTTTGGATATATTCAGCAAATCCAGCAGCACTTAGCATAATACTAACACTGCTGGGCAGAGAGCAAACTTGATCATGAAGATGCTTCATGCACCATCTGCTCCCTCAACTTAATGGTGTGGGACTCAGTTTCCCGGAAGTCACAACGTCCTCAGTCTTCTCGGGCAGTGAGAACAAGACCCCTCAAGCTGCCTGGCTTTGATCAATGCTTTGGGTAGTTTCTGGTGAGGGTGGGGCTTGAACACAGCTGCTTTGGGTAGTTTCTGGCGAGGGCGGGGCTTGAACACAGCTGCTCTGTCCTTTCTTCTGAGCATGTGCAAAAAGAAAGTTCTCTGACTGTGGCTCTCATCGGAATACTTACCCTCTGGATCAGGGCTTCCTCACATTCAACCTTAACTGCTTCATAAAGACCTACTTTTGTCTGAATGCTTGAATGTTTGTGCAAAACCACACGTCATGTCTTCTTATTTATTTGTGTGTGTGTACTTGCACCATGGCTTGTGTGCAGAAGTCAGAGACAACGTGTGGGAGTCAGTGCTTTCCTTCTATCATTTGGGTCCCAGAGATTGAACTCAGGTCATGGGTCTTGGCTACAGACACCTTTACCACTGAGCCATCTTGCGAGCCTCAGATTTCATGTCTTGGAGCCTAGGTGAGGTCTTTAAAAGTAATGACTTGGGTTATAGGGACTGAACCCTCAGGAATGGGCTCAGTACCCTTGTAAAGCAAGTCTGAAGGAATCCTCTGGTACCTTCGACAGTGTGAGGCTGCAGCAAGGGGGGCTGTTCCCACAGCAGAAAGGCCACATTTGTCAGACAGTGAAGCCATCTGATCTTGGACTTCGTGGCTTTTATAACTGTAAGCAACATATTTCAGTTTTGCTAGCTACCCAGTCTGAGGTGTCCTGCTGTATCACCCCAGGACTGTGACAGGGCCTCATCTACACACACAGTCACGCCGGCTGCCATGATGTCTAGGGACAGATTTGAGGGGGAACAGAGGTTAACCCATAGCAGAAGAGATGGGACTAAGGGTTCTCTGAAAACAACTGAAAAATAACAGAAGCAGGAATTTTCGCAAAACTTAGGGATTTCCAGGAAGCAGACACAAGGCTTTGTAGGATTCAACACCACCCAGGTCACTTTGAACCCCTGCCGTCTGCTCTCAGGTGTTCCCTTCTTTCCCCAGGAGCAACCACTAGGGTTCATAGTTTCTGACCCTGCATCCGACCACTAATGACAGGGGATCTTCCATGTCCTGAGCCAAAGCTGTTGAAAACTGAATCCTGCCCTCCTCAAGCCTCTTGAGGAACAGTGTGACAAGAACTAGATTGTAAGGCCTGGATAGCTTTTGTAGCTATCAGAAATGTAATTTTTCTCTTTTTCTCCTTTTTTTTTAATAACTGAGGATGAGTGACCAGGTTTCTCTATCTGCTTTCTCCCCCACGCTTGCCTCCGTGGTTCTGAGTTGTTCTGTGGGCCAGGAAATTCCTGCTTTCATCTCAGAGCACAGTGTGAGGTCACAGAGCTTCTTTCTTTCCTGGTTGTGCAAAATTGAGCTGGGTGGGTACATCATGGTGCTAAGCTGTTCCCTGGGGCTGCCAAATTGAATCTTGGCTTATGTGCTTATGCCCGTAAAAGGTTGCTTCAGGCATAGCAAAAGGCCAGGCATCATCTTGATGTTTTACACACACACACACACACACACACACACACACCACACGTATGCAGAACACTATCCACCAGGCCCTGTACCACAGATTATGAACTTGATGTCCCCATTCAAATGAAGTTTGCCGAAGGAAATGGATTTGAAAATTCTTTGAATGGAAAAGCTCTGCGGGTCTGGACAGTGTTCAGAGACGCAAGAATAACATTATCGCCAGGTTTTACTGAAAAGCCGGTTACCAGGAAGCTCAAGATCATTTCGCTGCGGCTTTTGCTGTATGAGAGGTTTCTAACCTCTCTTTGCTGGTGACGCAGTTGGAGCCACTTCTGATGACTCACTGGGGAGTGAGCCACCATCTTTGTCTCTTTTCATCCACCCATCAGCTCAACCACAATTGGCTCATGCCCATTCACAAGCTCCTGCCTAAGTGCCGGAGCACACCCTTGTATGTGTACGCACGTGCACCCGCTACACACAGATTCAGCCGCCTTTCCCCTCTCCTCCCTGGCTACTTCGGTTTATCGACTGAAAATTAGATCAAAGATGGCCTGCTCCACGCCCGCCTGATGGCTGGAGAGGGTGGGAAAAGCTGATCCTGTGGGTTTCCTTTTGAACTCAAAGAATGCTGGAATGGTGGTTCTGATGGGGAGAGGCACATACTCTGTCTCCCCTGCTGTTAGGACTTAAATGATCGATTGTTTCTGTGTAGTATCTCCTACCAGGAGTGAGGCACTGGTGGAGCTGGAGGCGGACACTTCTGGTACACAGTTTAGGTGTGGGGAGGTGTAACATGAGGGGGCCGGCTTGTTGGGGTTTCTGTCCTGCCCAGTTCCCCACAACCAGCATGCCCCAAAGAAAATGACACAGAGATCTCCATAAGTTATAAAACTGATTGGCCCATTAGCTCAGGCTACTTATTAGCTCTTGTAGTTTATATTAATCCATTATTCTTATCTATGTTAGCCACATGGCTCAGTACCTTTCTCAGCGGGGCAGCTTACATCTTGCCTCTTTGGTGGTTTAGCAGAACTATGGAGGGAGCTTCCTGCTTCTCAGAATACTCCTGTTCTCATCGTCCTGCCTCTACCTCCTGTCTAGTTGACCCACCTATACTTCCTGCCTGGCCAATCAGCCTGTATTTAAAACATGATTAACAGAATACAGACAATGCTCCCACACCAGGGAGGTCCCGGGCTTTTAAATCTCTCTCCTTTTCTATGTCTACCTTCCTGTGCAGCAACCGTGAGCAACTTCCTAAGTTCTGTCTCTGGACTTCTAAGGCTCTTTGGTCACCAGTTGTTTATTCTAAAAAAGAGCTAGCCTTCGTGGTCTGATCTTCAGTGAAGATCAATGAGGAGTTTCCAGAAGTGGGGTTGGGGGCAGGGAGCAGCAGAGGGGAGAAAGCAAGAGTCTGGGTAAGGGTAGAAGCGGTGTTGTGGGGACTCTGCTTCTTGTTTTAAATTTTAAAAAGTATGCGTGTATGTGTGTGTGTGTGTATGTATGGGGGGTGTGCTCGAGCATGTGTGCACATGGGAAAGTGTGAGGGCAACTTCATGGGAGTTAGATCTCTCCAACCACCATGTGATTTCTGGGGAGTACACTCAGGTCAGCTCTGTGGAAGACACAGCAGTGTAAAGGGAATGGCCTACTTCCAGAAAAGCACTGGTTATAGATCAAAATGTCTCCCCCAGAGGCTGAATGTGCCGATCTATGTGAGGTCGAGGGGCCTGCAGCCTCTGATCACAGGAAGCACAGGGGTGCTAAAGACTTTTACCTGGCTCAGAACCTACTTCAGGCCTAGCTTCCCACTGGTTAACCATGAGGTGCTCCTGTTTCTCTGTGGCAAGAAAGAAGGCCCATAAATCACATTGGCCTAAGCTGAGGCATAGACTGTGAGTGTAAGAACAACCCTGAGCCTGTCCAAGTGCCCTTGATTTTTACCAAGAAGAGCCACAGAGGCTAGGGAGGCATTCAGCAGTGTAAGTTCCTGGCCAGCCGTGAACCCTTGCACAAGCCTGAAGCCCCATAAGCCTTGGAGGAAAAGGCAATTCTCAGTGTAAGTCTGTGAAAGGTTTTGAATGAAAACAGGGGGAAACCAGATCTAACCTGCCGCCCTTCTTCTAGGCTTCCTCTGGGCAGGCTGGAAAAAATGTGATATCAGGGAAGCCCAGAGAAGGCAGCAGTTTTGAGGGAGGAAAGGCTTAGGAAGCATCTTAGCGGATGAATGAGAGATAATTCTAGAAGAAAGTTTGATAATGGGACAGGCCCAAGCTGTCACCGAGGCGCCAGGCTTCTTTAATTTGCTGGAATTCAGGGAAGTTTTACAAAATCATGGGGATGCACAGATTGGCGCTGATTGGTGTTAATGAAGCCTCAGAGCGAGCATTGCAGGAAAGCAATGCATGCTGGTAAATGTTGAGGAAGACTGGGGTGGGGGTGGGGGACAGGAGACTCTGGGGCTCGTGAATGTATTGACTTCCATTATGGAACTACTCCTGTTAGAGTTGACTTCCAGCTACCCAAGTGATGTCACTGGACGCAGCCTCAGGAAGAGACCTGCAGACTGTGCGTTTCCCAGTTCCATCATGACTGGCACAAATAATCCAACCAGTTGCTCCCTGGCTTTGATGTGAGGCAAGCTGGGGCAGGGAGGCCCTGATCTGGTTGCCTGTTGTCAGATAGGAGTTGACAGCCTGCTTCAAGATGGCAGGTCAGGCTGGTTTTTTGGTGGCTATGACTTGGGCTGGGGGTTGGAAAGTCACCTACAGGTCACTGCCTCTTGAAGGATGTTGTTTAAAATTCTCTTTTAACATGAATCCCAGGGAATCAAATGCGGTGGAGGAATTCCAGTAAGCCCAGAGGATTCTGAACAAAACACCATGCTTGAGGCAAAAGTATCACTGGGCCTTCAGGGGAAAGTGCCCATGGCTTGAACTGACTCTTTTTAATGATGTGTGAGCTGACCTCGGGTAACTGGATCAACAGGGGTCAAGGGGTCATCCATCTTGTGGCTGGTGAAGATTACTGGAAAAGGGAGCGATGCTGCCTCCTTTGGCACTCCGTGCACACTCCATATGTCTTGCATTTTAAAAGACTAGACCCGAATTAAAATCCTAGGCCTGAAAGTATAATTCCACTCGTCAGTCTCGTTGGTCCAGTGAGAAAGCCCCTCCCTTACCAGGCACCTTTGCTTTGAGGGTAGGGTTGCAATGGTTTGGCCTTAGGAGTGCTGAAGTAATAGCCTCTCCACTTTCCAGATGATATAGAAAAGTGAGGTCACATGGTCTCTCCAAGAGACAGCCCTACTTCTGAGTGTCTTTGATTGATCAGGGTTCTGTATCTACTGAATAGGCAAATGAACAAACCCAAATATGCAAACATCTATCTCCTAAATGAACTAAAGCAAGAGGGGGGGATTTGCTGTTTAAAGGCTTGTCCCTATTAGCTTCCCTCTCCTCAAGACACCCACTTCATATGTAATGTGGTAACAGGCGGAGTTAGGACAAACTCAGGAGGGAGTAGGAGCTGCGAGAAGCTTGGGACCAGGGGCTTCAAGCTATGCCATTAGTAGGCAGTGTGGGGAAGGTGGATTGGAAAAATGGGATGCAGGCAGCAAGGGTCCATGGAGATGGAGCTGGGCATAGCAGGAAGGGAAGAGGGCAGATGAATGGCGAGTGCGTGTGTACATGTGTGTGTATGCATGTGTGTGCAAGTGTATGCGTGTGTGTGTGTGTGCACATGCGTGCGTGAATGTGTGTGTGTGTGTACCTGTGCCTGGAGGTTAGACGATGACCTTGAATGTTGTTCTTCAGACAGACCCGGCACCCACTGAGTAGCCTAGACTGGCTAGCCAGGGATGCCCCGGAGCCTTCCCATCTCTGCTTTTCGTCACTGGAGTTTTAAGTGGCACCATAACACCTACCTGTCTCAAAAACTGCGTTCTGGGGATTGAACACAGGGCCTCATTCTCACAAGTCAGACAATTCACTGACTGAGCCATCTCTGGAGCCCTTGAAGGCTCCTTGACGCCCGCATCTGAAGCTTGGCTAGTGTACCAGGGATGCCGAGGGCGCGATTTCCACAGGTGAAGCCGAGAGAGCTGAGCACTGCTGGGCGCCACGACGAGGTCGCACAGCTGTTTTTCTGTCAGCTTGCTAATTAGTGTTCAGTGTGGAGGCCGAACTCTGAGAGCGGCTTTCATCAGACTCCAAGCGTGCGTGGGGAGGTGGGGGGTAGGGGGTAGGGGGTGGGAGGTGTCGGGCCCCAGTTGAGTCTCAGTGTTGGAGGCCATTTACAGGGAGTAAACCAAATTGGTTTGTGTGTGTTTGCAACTGGCACCTATGAGGTGATATTATTGTTGTTATTACTGAAAATTTTATTGCGTCTATTTATTTGGTAGTGCTAGGGGGGTGTTTGTGGGTGTGTGTGTGTTTGGGCCTACACATGCTATGCTGTCCGATGTCAACACCTGACAACTGGCAGATGTTGTTGTTTTTTTTTTTCTTCCATATGACTTCTAGGGGGATTGAACTCAGGTTGTCGGTCTTGGCAGCAAGCACCTTTACCGGTTGGCAAATATTTATTTAGCAAATTATCTTTTAGATTTATTCATTACATATATATATATATATATATATATATATATATATATGAGTATTTTGCCTTCATTTCTGTTTGCACACCACGTGTGTGTCTGGTGCGCACACAGGTCAGAAGATTGCAGTGGATTCCCTGGAAGTGGAGTTACAGATAGTTGTGAGTCACCATGACGGTGCTGGGAACCAAACCCTGGGTCCTCTATGAAAACTATGCATGCTTTTAACTGCTGAGCCATCTCTCTAGATTCCCCAGGTCGGTATTATTAATATCTTCATAGATGAGGACTTTGGTGCACAGAGAAGAGACGCACAGCCAGGAAACACTAACTCCAAGATTCAAAAGGCCACCTTTACCTGTTCTGCTAAATTCAACCTGCTCTCGCTCCTTCTTCACCATGAAAAATTAGGAACTAGCCGAGAAGGAGTAGAGGTCCTATACATAGCCTGTGCTATTTAAAATAGATGCTGTCAAAGGTCTGTATTTTTAGAATTCATTGCCAAAGGCAGGCAAAGCTATGTGTAGGTCTGGCCCCGCCCTCTGGCTTTGGCTCATCTCCTCTAGCTCCAGGGCATCTGAGATAGTTTCCACATAGGTGCCTTTCCCTTTGGCTCATTGCGATGTTACTTTATGGAAAAAGATAAACGCCGCGTGTGACTTCTGTAAAGTTGGAATTCACCTGCCTGGCGCTTTTTCTTTTTATATGTCCTGATTCCCAAAACGGTAGGTGAATGAAGCCATTTTGATAGACACCTCCCCACAGACAACCACTCTGTCCGGTAAAAATCTCAACGTTTAGCTGGTCTAAGGTGGTCATGGACACTCCCCACCCCTGCCCCACACCCCACTTTCTTTCTGGGAGGTGATTTATGAGGGAGCCCATAACAAAGGCCTGGCCAACAATGCGGAGTGAGGGACACTTTCGGGCCCGTTTTTCCTTTCTGACAATGGGTGGTGTGTACTATAAAAAAAAAAAAAACAAAAAACAAACAAAAAAAAAACAAAAAAAAAAACCCTTTGCCCCCACTGCTTTCCTTCTCTTTAGAGTGTGCGGGCGGCATAATAGAAAGATGGAAGAGGCCGAAGTCTTGGGGGAACTGTGGAAGTGTTGAGGTGGTTAATCAAACTACCATGACTAACCTTTAGCTCAGTTTTTGAGCTAATGATGTACCCTACTTTCTGATACTTGTGGCCCAATGTATTCTTAGTAAGTAATTATTAATTTGTGAAAAACAAATCAAGGGAGAGTGACTAATTCTCTGAAGGAAGAGTTGACTCCGAGGTTCAGGGAAAGCGTGTCCTGACACCTGGATCCATCCCTTGGTTATTAATCAATAATATTGCCAATAACTGCGATAATTGCAGCAAGCTATCATTTATCACATTGGAGGAATTTCTTATCTTAATAAGGAGCACTTTGGTTGCAGGTGATTAAAAAAAAAAAACCCAGGAAATGACACTGGTGTGAAAGGTAGGAAATTTAAGTTTCAGTTAAAACTGGACCCAGGGCTTGGATGATGTCATGGAGTCTTGGTCCCTCTCCATCACGTTCTTCTCCTCTTCTGTGAGTTGACAGTGGGGTCCAAGTTCCAAGCAGTAGCCACAAGGCTGCTGGACCTTCTACAGCGTCCGCGGTGAGCTCCTCATTTTCATGACTGCTGTGGCTGTGACCGGCTGCGAGTACTGGAGACGACAGAACCTCGTCCAGGCACCAGCCGCTCAGTACAGGAGAGCCATCTCGGCTGAAGGTCTGCAGACTGGGAGTGCTGCCTTCCCAGAGGAAAACAAAGGCTGTGTCTGCAAGGAGATTGAATCTGGAACTGGAAAACCTGGAGCTGTTGGCCCCTCCACTCTAGTTTCTTCAAAAGGGCTGAGCTTTCTGGAATTGACTGGATGAAGTAAAGAGTAATTGTTCCCATCTTTAGTAACACTTCTTTTCTGGGATATTGCACCCCCTTCTTAACAAATGCCATCCTTTTTGTACTATGTCAGCTGTTTTTGGAGTGTGTGTGTGTGTGTGTGTGTGTGTGTGTGTGTGTGTGTGGAGAGAGAGACAGAGAGAGAGAGAGAGAGAGAGAGAGAGAGAGAGAGAGAGAGAGAGCAAACAAGCAAGCTGAATCGCCATGCAAATCCAGACCTGGCTCTTCCAAGGAGGCTTGCAAATTTAGTAAACAAGAATACAGGTGGAGGGCTGGGGTGTGGCTAAGTCTGAAAAAGCCCCGGGTTTGATCCCCAGCATCCCATAAACTGGGTGCGTGGTGCCTGTCTGTAATTGCAGCATTCAGGAGGTGGATCCAAAGTTCAAGGTCACCCTCAGCTAAATAGCGAGTTTGAGACTAGCTTGGGCTTCATGAATCCCCGACTTAAAAATAACAAACAAAAGCTGTTAAATTTGAATTTCAGACAAACAACAAACAACTTTTTTTTTTTGAAGCACAAATGTTCCAAGAATCATTTGGGATTTATTTATGTTTACAAATATTTGCTGTGTAGTCTACGGCATTCAGCTTAAGTAGGTGCCTCATATTTCCACTTGCTAAATCTCCCAGGCTTTCACTCTCCTGTCCTTAGGATCTAGTTATTCTGCCTGCTCTCCATCGGGGAAAGGCTGTGTCTAAGAGATGGGAGTCGGTGGACACTGAGGGAGAGGAATGTATAGAATATGCAGACTTAAAAATTATCAAATAGTTCAAAAGTCCTTTGTAAAGTCAGGCGGTGGTGGCATGTGCCATTTAATCCCAGCACCCAGGATGCAGAGGCAGGCAGATCCCTTTGAGTCTGAGGATCGTCTGGTCTGCAGAGTGAGTTCTAGGACAGCCAAGGCTGCACAGAGAGACCCTGTCTCAACTCCCAGGAAGATCTATGAGCGCCCTTGTCTGCTGACAGATAAGCAAGAGGTTCTCCGGTTTCCCCCACGGGTCAGGAGGCAAGGGAGCACATTCTTTGACAACTGGGGTTATTTTGTTTTTTATTTTTCAGTCCACTCTATTTCAGGAGCTTTAAAATCTTTAAAGCCTACATCAGGGCAAGGGGGGCTTTCTCTTCCAGGTTTTGCCATTTTCCATTGAGTAGGAGAAAAAGGAACTGGAATTCTAAACGTGGAAGACTGTGCTTGCTGAAACACCCTTCTGAGTGAGCGTGGGTGAGAGCGGGGAGGAATTAAAGTTGTGTGTGTGTGCCTGTGCATGTGTGAGGGTACATGTGTATTTGTCTGTGTATGTGTATACCTCTGTGTGTCTTCCTTATGATTTTGCTTTGAGAGCTTAACGTGCCAGTGTCAGATACAAGCACTGTCTTATTGTTGTCCTAAAACGGAATCAGAGCTGTGCCTCCGCAGAAAATTGACAGTTTTCTCTCAGTAGAACTCACACATCCTGCCCAGCACACAGGCTCCCCTTTCACGTGCTGCTTTGATTTTTGCCTTCTGAAGAAGTGTTAGATTTGTTTGTGTTGTGGAATATTACTTTAACTGTGTAAAGGTGGATTGCATTTGTTTATGCAGCTGTGATATAAAGATGTATTGCTTTGCCTGCCTAAGGTACCTGATTGGCTAAATAAAAAGCTGAATGGCCAATTGCTAGGAAGTAGGAGGAGAGGTGGGGCTGGAGGGCAGAGAGAATAAGTATAAGGTGGAGTCTAGGCTTAAGAGAGAAGGGAAAAGAGAGGGAAATACCCAGGGCCAGGCAGCTGCCAGCCAAACAAGGAATAGGATGTACAGAATAAAAGAAAGGTAAAAAGCCCCAAGGCAAAATGTAGATAAAAAAACAGGTTAATTTAAGTTATAAAGAGCTAGCGAGAAATGAGCAAAGGCTGAACTTTCATTACTAATAACAAATCTCCATGCCATGATTTAGGAGTTGGTTGGTGGTCCAAAGAATGCCTGTTACAGTCGTCTTTGTAGTTGGAAAGGTGATGTGCTCCTCATCCACAGGAGCTCTGCTGAGATGTGGGGGCAGCGTTGTTCCCACGAGCAGAATGAGGCTGCCTGGCCTTCACTGGTGAAGACCATGCACCCAGGTGGTATCTATGGAGCTCTGGCCTTGGTGTGGGTGGGCTCCGTCAGTCTGTCTGTCAGTCTGTCCTGGCTATGTTTCCCGCTTCACATCCCTTCCTTCAGAACTGTTCTTGACTGGGGTAGAAAGGCAAGGACCTTTGATTTGTGCCCTTAGCTGTGTCAACTGAGTGACACTCTGAGCTCCTCCCAGTGCCTCTCACCTTAAAAATCCTCTTTAGTTACATCCACGGCCACCTCCATCCAAGGCCGCTGTGAGGATGAAACCCCAGGGCCCTTACCGCCTGCGTTCCTGTCCTCTTGCCTTCAGAACAAACGGTTGCTGGCTTGGTTTGGCTTCAGACATTCAAAATGTCTGAAACATCACCCAGTCTAGAAGCTCAGAAATCTGAAATCCAGGCATTGGTTGAGCCACGATCCCGCTAAAGGCTAAAGGGAAAATCTCGTCCAGCCCTTAAGCACCGGGTGCTTTGTGGCATGTGCCAATATGCCTCCCTCTATCACCTGTGACTCCTCTCTTTGTTTTTTTTTTTTTTCCCCATCTCTTTGGACCTAGGGGCCAGTCTATCCTAGGGTGCTCACATCTCCACCTCTACAGGTATTAAACCCACGGACCCTATCTCCACACAAGGTCCTCTTCCGAGGCCCACCTGGACATTATCCGAATGAGGGGACACAACATTCAACCCACCGTGCAGCTCTGCCGGACCTCCAGATAATGACGGCCCCTGTTCCCTTTTGCTAACCGGGTACACGGGAAATTAGCCGGGCTCTTATGTAACATTCACAATCCCCTCCAAAGAATAGACTATTTATGTCGGGCCACAGAAAATGTCTCGTGGGGTCACTTGCCAGGTGGTTCGTGCCAGGTGGTTTGTGCCAGCTGCCAGGAGTCAAGGGCTAGGTGACAGTCAGCTCAGATCCTTGGGAGCCCTTCTTTAGAGGAGTAGAGCGGCTTGTAAACAAGGAATTACAATACGTCCATTTAGCAGACTGGTGAGAGCCCAAGGCTCCCTCCACAACAATGCTTTGGAGCTGTTGACTTAGCACCCTGAGAGCCAGCTCAGCCCTGGCCCTGGCAACCGCCTGCAGGCCTCGCCCTCCTGGCCCTAGCCACTCCAGCTGGCAGGCTGCACAGTCTGTGCACGGGTTAATCTCCCTCATCGCCCTTCTCTCCCTCCTCGTGTACTCTGTTCCTGGCCTTTATCTCTCTTGGAAGTATCTCAGCTGGCCTTGGTGCTGTTTAATTTCTCTTCCCTGGTGATGGATGTCTACACCCCTTTTTCAAGAGACAAAACAAATTGTTTGTTTAACCTCCCTAGGAATAAGTGGGCCAGGGGTAGCGTGGGAAGGGAAGCATGTTGATGTTCCGTGGGCAGACCTTCCTGGGTATTTCCAAAGAGATCTTGACTGACTCACCTTCTTTATTAGCTGAAATGCACTTTAGAAGAGTAACCCTCTATTTCTTCCTTGTACATCCCCTTTCTTATTTTATTGTCCCTGTGCGGACACCGTCATGATCACATGTGGCCACGGCAGAGTCTCCTCGCTTCAGGTTTTATCTTTTAGGTGAGCGCGCACAGAGTAGAGCCGGCACGTGAATGATGCTGTCTGCTGACCGGCTGATGGAACAGTGTGTTGCTTGAATGAGGTCCCGGGTCAGAGGCTTAGCCCTGTTAGGCAATGCTGAGAACACCTGGCGGTAAAATAGGATCATGGGAATGACCTGGGTGTGGGACGCTGTTGGAGCTGGGATGTTCCGCTCTCCCTGAAGAGTCAGCATCTGTGAGCATCAGGCAGTGACCTTTCCTGATTGTTCCCAGGGACCTGACATGCCCCTGGGGTGGAATGTCAGTTCCCTGACTTGAGCCCAAGTGGAACATGTCAATCACTAAAATCAAGATCTCTGGGAAGAGGTCTCCATCTTGGCCTTGGCTTTGAAAGTGCCCCCACATGAGTCCAGTGTACACTCAAGGCCAAGGCTCCCTTCACACGCTGCTACAGTAACTAGAAGACTGGTGAGGCACAAGGGGTGGACCTACCCTTGGGCTCAGGTTCTGCAGGGACTGGGGGCTGATGTCTCCAGTTTCTAGGGGATGTTGCTGCCGCTTCCTGCCAAGACTTTGGGGGCACCTTCAAAGCCAAGGCCAAGATGGAGACCTCTTCCCAGAGATCTTGATTTTAGTGATTGACATGTTTGGGAGGCAGAGTTCTGAAGTTAAGTTGTCCCCATCTGCCATTCTCATTGACTTCAGGTACTGTTGACCCTACTTGTCCTCTCCTCTCCTCTCATCCCGGGCCTTCCTCTGAAATCCAGGAAAATCAGCGTTTGTTTTAATCCACTGGTACAGGGTGTGTGCCGGACTGGGCCTCCTGCTGTTGCTGGCTTCAGAATGAAGGTGATGTATAGATTGCCTCCCCTGAGGCAGACAGACCCATTTTCCTATCTCAGCTTGCTTTTGCTTTTCTTTCTTAGATCATCAATCTGTTTACAGTTACAGTGAGTTTTCATAAGGCCAAGCTCGCCTCTCTCATAATTTTGTCTCCTAGAGATGGTTATGTGGCGTTGGTTATCCATGGCCCCCAGGTTTAGTACAGACATTTCCTAACCACAGCTCTCAGGAATGGGATAGATGACCTTCAGTGCTGAAGGCTGAGCACACAGGCAGCAGTGTCTAGGTGGACAGACTAGATGCTCCAAGGCATTGATTGCTTTGTCTGGAGCAGTAATGGGGAGTGACTTATGGGAACCAGGTAAGAGATAGCCACAGGATAGGTAGGCTTTCGGCCCACAGGGTAGGTAGGTAGACTCCATGGTCCACAGACCACAGAGGTCTGGAAAAAATTTCTTTCTGAGAGATCTTGTCTTTCATCCTATGAAGAGCATAATTTTTATTTTTGGTGAAACCCAATGTTTTGTCTTGCTCTTCATAGGTTGTGCCTTTTGCTGTCTAAGGTTAGGAACATTTGTCTACCCAGGCATCATGGCATTCGATGTAACCCCATTGGGAGGTAGAGGCAGGAGGATCAGGGGTCCAAGGCTCTGAGAACTAGCAAGTTCAAATCTCGAAACAACAATACCAAACCAACCAAACAAAATGTTTGCTTGCCTAACTCAAGGTTCAACAGTGTTTATGTTCACCCTAATTTCGGATGTTGAAATTCCAGCCCTCAAGGTGGTGGGCACTTTGGGAGGTTGCTAGATTACGGGGCACAGACTTCATGGATGGGATTCATATCCCCACACAAAAACTTTAGAACAATGGTTCTCAATCTTGCCAATGCTGTGACCCTTAAATACAGTTCCTCATGTTGTGGTGACCCCCAACCATAAAAATATTTTGTTCTACTTCATCATTGTAATTTTGCTACTGTTATGAATTACAATGTAAATATCTAATGTTCTATCCTCTGGGGGTCATGACCCAAAGGTTGAGAACCACCGTCCTAGCGGTTTATCCTCCCCTTCTTGCTCTGAGGTCATAGTGAACAGATGGCTCTCTGGGGATTGAGCTGTCTTCAGACACGGAATCTGCTAGCGCCTGATCTCGGACTTGCTCACCTCCAGAACCGAGAGACATAAACTTCAATTGTTCATATGCTGCTCAGCCCACCAATTTGTTCTTTATCTCTATAAGTTTCTCATTTCAATAATGTCTTAGAAATGAGCATATATATATATATGTGTGTGTGTGTGTGTGTATTATATCACCTTTAAATATCAGCTTTTCAGAAATTATTAAAACATGATTCCCTGGAGATTTATCTAAGTCATTGTGTGTATCAATGGTCTGTTTCTTTTTATTGCTAAATAATATTCCATGGAATAGACATACCACAGTTTAACTATTCACATGCTAGATTATGTACAAATTTTTACAAAAGTGTATGTTTTCGCTTTTCTGGGATACATGTCTGAGGCAGCAAGTGTTAGCCATATGAGAGTTGCATGTTTCATTTTATAAAGTCAGAAACTGTTTTCCAGAGTGACTCTACCCTTTTCCATATCTACTGGGAGTGTGTGAATGGTCCGGTTTCTTGGATTCTTGCTTTTATAAGGTGCTGTCACGGTTTTTAAATCACAGCCATTCTGGTAGAGGCATCGTGATGTCGTGCTTTGGTTTGCCGTGTCATAGATCTAGTGTGTTGCATGCTGCTTTCTGAGGAGCTGGATCTTCTCATCTCCAGGGCACGGTTCCATTTTCCTCAGTTGTCAAATCTAGGATCATAAAGCAGTTGTTTCCCACATTTTCTTTGCAATGGCTCTGCCACATAACTCCATTTTGGTGTATATTTTAATTTTTCTTATGTTTTTTTTTTTTTTTTTTTTTTTAAGAGCTAGCCCAGCGGTGCAGCACTTGTCTGAGAAGTAGAAGGTCCTGGGTCTCGGGTTCAACTCCCAGTATAGAAACAGTAACAAAAAATTGGCTTTCGGTTTCTGTGGCTTTTTATATTTTTCCCGGGGTAGAACACTTTGATTTCTGTGCTTTTATTGCCTTTCTTCTGCTTGTGTTGGGCTTTCTTTGTTTGAGTTATGCACAAGACCCTGAGCTGTACCAGGGAGCTTGGAGGTCGGGGATGGGACCATTCGCCAAGAGTCAACGATCTTGTTTGTGTTATTGCTGTTGTTGCAGACAGGGTCTCACTATAGCCCAGGCTGGCCTGGAACTCAAAAGAGATCCACTTGCCTCTTCCTCCAGAGCGCTGGGATTAAAGATGTGCACCACCATACCTTGTTTTGTTTTGTTCTGTTTTGTTTGTTGAGACAGGATCTTGCAGCCTATAACCCAGGCTTGCTTTGAAAGAGCGATTCCCCTGGCTCAGCATCTCCCATGTTGTGGTTACAGGTGGGCACCACCACGTCCTAGCATCCAGTTATCTTTTAAGGGGACCCAAATAAAAAGACAACCATGTGTTTATGCACGTAGAAACTGTACATGAATTTCCACATGCATGTGGTGTCCACTGCCATTTACCTAGAGGACATCATTTAACATCACCTATGCAGTGAGTGTGTAGGTGAGGGATTTTGTGTTACCTTCATTTTGTGTCTAGTAAATTTTGTTTCAGATGAGTCTAAGTCTGAAAATCACCAAGTTAATAGAAAGAGTGTTCAATTTCCCAGCAGCTTTCAAATAAAGAACCAGTATTCATTAGGTCTAAACTTTATTGGCATTTCCTTAACTTTATTTGCTCTAACCTAATACCTTTTCTGTGCTCTAGAAGTCCACCCAGGATAGCACTGTGGAGGTACCCTGCCTGTGCCCGAGGCTCCATCTGGCAGAGACAGACAAACCATCAAGGACAATTCAGATCTGAGAAAGTTTTGAGGAATGCTCATTCTGTAGGATGCCCTGAAATACAGAACACACACACACACACACACACACACACACACACACATATATATATATATGCCATGTGGGTGCTGGGAATTGAACCCGAGCCCTTTGGAAGAGCAGCCAGTGCTTTTACCTGCTGAGCCATCTCTCCAGACCCTTGGCACTTTCTCCTCCACCCTTTCTGATGTTTTTCGCATGATTAGACTAGAAGTGGGGAGTTTAGGAGAAAATCCAAAGCTCTTAGAGGTTAAGTGTCGTTGCCACCCCATCACTCTAGGTCAGGTCCCGTCTCCGTGAATGGTCACTGTTGGTGCAGCCTCAGTACTTGCCTGCGCTTGTGCCTGCCAGGTTTGCCCTCTTTGCTCTCTTCCACACTGTACTCTAGAAGGAAGTTACTCCGTGCCCCACACTCTGGAGGAAGAGTAGACCTGCGTTTCCCTGACAGCGCGACCGCTGTAGAAATCATTCAGGAACTGCCTGATGGAGAATTTGTCTTTCAGCCTCACGTGTTTATCTGAGCATTTGTTTACATCAGGATGGTTCCATGTGTATTTTCCCACACTTTAAGCTAAAATCTCACCTGTGTTATTTATTTTGTTACTAGCTTCATTGTGAAAGCTGCCCCCCCCCCCCGCCCCCAGGTATTGAATTCAGTACTAACAGGTGTTTTGTAAGAACACTGGCCCTTGTAAGGACATTGCTTCACCGTCTCCTCGACTATGATGCTGCCAGCTCCAAAGCTGGTGGCGTTCTTAGTTCTTTTTTCAATTCTTCTGTGCCTGACACATCCACTTCTCTGGCTGCTCTTAAGGCTTCGTCTTTATCAGTCATGTTTATGAATTTGCATTTGATGTGTCTCGTTGTAGCTTTCTGCGTCTCTCTTCCCCTTGGGTTTTGCTGAGTTCCTTGAATTACTGGTCTTTAATTTTTGTTGCTAATACACTGCTGTTGGTACTTCTTCAAGAGCCCTTCTGCCGCCTGTGTCTTCTCCCTTGGGAGCTGGTGCGGGGTTGTCCCTCCATATCCTAATGTGTTGCTGCCTTTTTTTCCTTCGCCACTTTCACGGCATATTTTATTTTGGACAGCTCCCCACTCTTTCACCTTCAGGGTTACCTATTTTCATCTCCCCGTCTATTTGGCCTGGAGTCCCATCTAGCAGTTTTTAATCTGTAGATGGGACTCCATTTAACTATATTTCCTATGTTCAAAAAGTTCTTCTAACCAGGCGGGTGAGATGACTCAGTGGGTAAAGGTGCTTGCCAGTAAGCCTGATGACCTGAGTTTTAACCCTGGGACCCGCATGATCCCCTCTGACTTCCATACATGCGCCATGGAGCCTTCCCATGCATGCATGTACCATAAACACTTGCGCACAACTGAAATAAATCAATAAAAGTGAAATAAAATTTAAAAAAATTCGAATTACGCACTTAATGTCTTCTCTGCTAAATTTAGCGTGTGAGTCAGCGGGGGGGGGGTGAGTTTCCATTGGCTGACTATTCTTCTCGCTGTGGACTCTGTCTTCTTTGTCTCTACGGCATGCCTGGTGATCTTCGGTTGGATGCCACACTTTGTGATTTGCCCGTGGTAGGTGCTGTTTCTGCGTTACTATAAACACTCTTGAGCTTTGTTCTAGGCTGCAGTTAAGTTACTTGGAAACAGTGTCATTCTTTGAGTCTTCTGTGTGTGATTAGTTAGGCTGGGCCAGAGCACAGCCCTCTCTAGGGCTAATTATTCCCCATCACTGAAGCAAGACCTTCCTGAGTGCCCCACACAATGCCTCATGAATGTTGAGTTTTCAGGCTGGCTGGTGGGAACTAGTGTGGCTCCGTGTGCACACCCGGCAGCCTTTGCCTGAAGCCTTTTGCGGGTCTTTCCCTGGCATCGTTAATGGCCTGATACCTTGTTCAGGCTTTGAAGAGGCTCTCTAAAGACCCCCAGGCTCTTCTCTCTAGGCCCCTCATTCTTCTCTGGTGTTCTCTTCTATGAACTCCAGTTGCCTTGCTCTTTCACAGATTCTTGGCTTTGACCTTAGACCTCAACTTAGGGGGTCGGTGAAGCTCTGCCTCAGTTTCCCCCTCTTTGCAGCACACCGAGAAAACTCTCTCCGGGGGACTGAAGGATTCACCTTGTTTGCTTTCTGTCTCTCAGGGATTAGTGTTCTCCATAGCCTGACACTTAGTGCCAAGGTAACTATTGTTTTACAAGTTTCGCCTGCTGCAGACACGAGAGCAAATCCGAGAAGTTTTAAGCCAATATACATGGTCGGATCTTGACTCTAGGAATCAGTCTTGATTAGTGACTCTTAGGTCAGAGCTAAAATATAATAAACCATATGGTTTATAATAAACCATAAATAAACTTAAGGTGGTTCAGGCTTGTAATCCCAACACTCTGAAGCTTGAGGCAGGAGGACTGCACTCAGTTCAAGATCAATATGGTCTATGTGGTGAGTTCCATACAGACAGCTAAGATGGCTCAGTGGATGAAGTGTGGCTGTGTGAGCACGAGGGCATGAATCATAACTGCAGCATCTTTCTAAAACACTGGGTAGAGCTGCGCATGGATTGCATGCCCGTGATTTCAGTATAGGAAGGCAGAGACAGGAGCTCCCAGGAGCCAGCCTAGCAATGAGCTCCAGATTCAGAGAGAGAAGCCGTCTACGGAGTAAGGTGTGTGTAGAAGGCTGGTCGGCTGCAGAGCGGACTCACTGATTAAGAACACTTGCTACTTGGTGTGGGAAGTTCTGTCTATGTGTTGCTTTTATTGGTTAATGAATAAAGAAACTGCTTCAGCCTATGGCAGGGCAGAATAGAGCAAGGTGGGAATTCCAAGCAGAGATAGAGGAGAAAAGAAGGTGGAGTCAGGGAGATGCCATGTAGCTGCCAAAGGAGACAGATGCCCTGGAACCTTAGGTAAACCACGAGCCTTATGGTAAAATACAAAATAATAGGAGTGTGTTAATGTAACGTGTAAGAGCTAGCTAGAAATATGCTTAAGTTATTGACCAAACAGTATTGTGATTAATATAGTTTCTGTGTGATTATTTTGGGTCTGGGAGGCCGGGAACAAACGAGCAGTCTTCGCCTACAGTTACTCTTGCAGAGAGCCTGAGTCCAGTTCCTACTTCCTACATGGCAGCTCACAATTGTTGGCAATTACAGTTTTGGGAGCTTTACCACCGTCTTCTGGGCCAAATATTCACATGGCATTCTTCCATATACATAGGCAAAACCTGCTGTGGTGGTTTGAATGAAAAATGCCCCCCCCCCCCGTAGACTCATAGGATGTGGCTTTGTTAGAGATGTGACCTTGTTGGAGTAGCTATGGCCTTGCTGGAGGGGGTGGGCTCTGAGGGTTCAGAAGCGCAAGCCAGGCCAGTGTTAGTCTCTCTGCTGCCTGCCGATACAATGGAGAACTCACAGCTATTTCTCCAGCACAGTGTTTGCTTTCATGCTAGCCTGCTTCCCACCGTGGCAATAACGGACTAAACCGCTGAACCTGTAAACTAGCTTCAATGAAATGGTTCCTTTTATAAGAGTTGCCGTGATCACAGTGTCTCTTCACAGCAAGAGACCACTGACCAAGACACACTGATATGTATAAAATAAGTAAATAAATGGATAAAATTTTAAAGGAAAAAAAAGAGCAATAGAGGAAGATATTTGAGGAGGACCTCTTGTATCCATATAGGCACGCTGCACAGAAGGGTGTGGGCTCCCACATGCACACGTGCACACACACACACACACACACACACACACACACACACACACACACAGTTGCCGGCGACAAGAGCAGCAACGAACTAGCTTTGGAGACTGTGTACTGCCCACCCTTCCTGCTGAGAACTCGCCGGTAGCCTGATAATAAGTTATCAATTACCGCGTATTTCCCATGCATACTTTCTAATTTCCGTGCTTGTATAATTTCATTTTTGGAGGCAATCGATGGCGAAGATATCTTTATCAGACTATTGGAGGAGAGGAAATGAGATTCAGAATAAGGACACAAATCTAGCCTTCGGTCACCTCGGATCAGTCCGCCAGCCTGCCTGAAGTGTCACCACACAGTCCCAGACCTCGCCCGTCTGAGAACAAAGCAGGCTTTCAAAATCACTTTTGCTCATGGTGATTTACTGGGTTTAACTGACTGTGGCCTTGTGCAATTATGTTCCCATGTAGACGCACCGTCTCCTTTCTTGGTTATGATACTCTTGTTGCTCTTTCTGTCCTTTTAAAGAAAAAAATGAAAAAAATCAAATATTAAACACAAAAGAACAGTCACAGCGTGAGTAAGAAGGAAAGCATGTCTGGGTGCTCATGATGGCTTAGGGAAGACACCCAGGGCTTTGTCGCAGGCCCTGCAGGTAAGGCCGAGGCTTCCATTCAGGCCTCTACCCCAGGTTACCAGTGTCTCTGTCCTTGTCTTGAGCAAAATGTCCAAAGCATTAATTTTGACAAGGCTGGTGACCGTGGGCCCCGAGAACAGGGCCACACTGCTTCACATGGGCCAGGGGGTCAGACGCTTGAGGGAGCGTCACATCCCTGTCCAGAAAAGGAATACCCGTGTGCCTCATGGGTCAAACCGCATAGCTAATAGGAAATGGAATGTCTCCGAGGGAGGATGAAGCAGAGGTTATGGTCTCAGGGTATCAACAGTTTATTTTCTGTGCCTAGACTCAAAATCTGTGGAGAATTCACATCAGGTAATTCTCTTTTCCTCTGGGCCGGCCTCAAATGAAACCACCCTGGACCTGGACCTCCCTCACAGAGGGCAAAGCCTAGGATGCGTGTTCTTCATGTTTTCTTCCCATGAACACTACCGGCTAGCTTTGTGTGTGGGGTCGGAGATGAGTTGGTGAGATCACACCTCCTTCTGGATGAGTTCTCCTGCGTGAGCGGTTGGCAGACATGTGACACCCTAGAGATGGTGACAGAGGGACTTCTGTCTTTGATTCCATATGCACACCAAACTCGCACACACATGTACATAGATGTTACAGGATTAAATGCGTGAGCTGACTCAGTTTCTGAATTAGTAACAATATTTTATCACACTTCAAATGGTAATTAATTTTTACTAGATAATCTTATGTTCATACATATAATTCATGTGTAAAATTCATAATTTTATCATCTTTATTTCCCCTTCCCTCTCACACTCTTTTTATTCCCAAGTTCCCCGCCTACTTTCATATCTTTTATTTCTTGTGTGTGTGTGTGTGCCCTACCATGCATAATTAGGGTAGCTTGTATGATCGTGGGTGAGTGTCATGGGGAGACTGGTGACCTACCTACTTTGCTAATGCAATAATGAATGTGGGGGATTTTTCCATGTACTAGTGGGCACACAGCTATGGAATATGACTCCCCTTGCAATCTTTAATTGCCCATGGCCCCTCAAAGTGGGTTGAAGTCTTATGAGCCCCTCCCTTGTTTCTGGAGGCTGCTCATTCGTTACCGACCACCCAGTCCCAAAATAATCACACAGAAATATGTATTAATTGCAATATTGTTTGACCAATGGTTTAAGTGCATTTCTAGCTAGCTCTTACATTTTAAATTAACCCATTTCTATTAATCTGCATATTGCCACTTGACTGTGGCTTATGGGTTAAAGTTCCATCCAGCGTCTTTCTCCTGTGGGGCTACATGGCTTCTCACCGACTCTGCCTACTCTCTTGATATATCTTTTCTAGCTTGCCTGTATTCTGTTAAGTCATTGCCCAAAAGCAGCTTCTTTATTAACCAATAAAAGCAACACAGATACAGAAGGGCTTCCTACACCTCCCCCCTACCCAAGGCAAAATGTTGTTGGGCTCTCTGTCTTAAGGAAAACATTTTCGTTTTAATCAAGAGATAATATTTCAAAGGAGAATTGTGAAGTTTTCCTCACATTAAACCCAAGTCCCTTCCTCAGGTTGAGAATCATTGGATAAAGACCATCTCTCCTCATTTTTTTTTCCTGATTCAAATTTCCTGATCCTGTGGCCTTTGAGTGAGGCTTGTTGAAAATTCTGGACTTTCCATCTTTCTAGTGTCAAGAGATCTGGCTCATGGGCCAGGATGCATTTTGATGTTACACTTGAGAAGAATATTTAATGGTTTTCAGGCTGAAGGGCTTCCCCAAGTTCATTGGCAGTCTGTTACACCTCCCATGAGGCGTACCCCCTTGGGTATTTCTCTGTCTGTCTATTCAATGCTGCAGTAATCACTTGACTCCCAACGGTGGCATTTAATCCGGTCTGCTCTGGCCTCTCAGATGATCTCGGAACCCAAGCTATCGCACTCCTTTCTCATCTCATGCTCAGACTCAGGCTCCCCTGGTCCAGACAGTCTCAATCAGCCAGGGTTCAGCAGGAACACCCCCTGACTTAACTCATTCATACAGAGCCGTGGCTGCCTGGAAGCACCCTTAGAGATGCCTTTTCTCTTGTGGCATTGCTGATTCCCTCCTCAGGGTTCTCATGGGTACTGTAACAGCTACGGAGCCCAGAGAGGGCAGAGGAAGGAGAGAAAAGCTGCAGTCTATTGGCCCTGGCTGATTTTCTTATAACTGGCTTATGTAAGCATAGGACTTCCTTATTCGGGACATCACCATGATTATTCCTGGTCACGCGAATTAATATTGAAATACGGCTTTGGATTGCCTTAACTTTTACAGTCTTATCAATTTAAAACTTTCAGGTTCTCATTCCTATTCTTTGGAACTGTTGCAGCAGGTAGACTTGCATACTAAAACCTGATTTCTATATTGAGTTTAATTCAGAATGGGGGATGGGAGGCTGTGGTGGTAGGCAGTGGGGGATGGGAAAGGCTTGCCCAGCAGCTAGTCCTGAGAGGTGAGGGTACCTAGGCGTCATAAATCCTTGCTCATAAGAAAATAAAAGTGCGATTTGCTTTTCTAAGGCTTGGAGCTAGGATTCTAATCCTGAGAAGAAGTGGGAACTCCTGAAATATAGACTTAAAAACTTGCAAAGCTTGGACTAAGAAGCAGACGAGACTTGATAGAGTAAAGATGCTGTGTAGGGGGTGGGCACAAAGATGCTGAAAACCCAGCTTTAGCCCCAGAACCCATATACTTGGTGAGCCCAGTGCCTTCCCTGAGACAAAGATTCTTGCTCATGGCTGGCCAGAAAACACAGGCATTTCCTGTCACAACTCAGTTGTATCTGACCACCCTGCTAGCCTCCAGAGAGCTCGGCCTCCTTGGGGGTGGACAAGCAGAGACAGAGAGCACGCCATGGCTAACTGTTACTAGGTCATCACAAACGACGTTCTCCCAGAACTGCGGGAAACAGGCATCAGAGGAGGCGAGCTCTTCCTGCAGGCTGCAAGGGAAGGGTTTCACAAGGAAAATCCTCCTGGGACTGAAAGAGTAAGGAAAGGGAATCATGCCTCAAACAAAAGTGGGGGAGGCTCTGGAGCAAGGAATAGAAAACAAGCCTGTCTGGGTAGGATGCACTTCCTGGGGTGAAAGGTTACTGCTCCCATACTGAATGTGCTGGGAATCTGTGTCCTTTCCTCCTGTATGGGAAACCTGGAGGGGATGAATTTGAACAATGAAGTTTTATTAGTACAGAAAACTCAAGTTGAAGACATCAAGACCAGCATCCCGCATCAACAAGCTTTTAGGTTGACTGTGTTCATGTTCATTCTCACAGAAGCATGGTGGGGAATAAATCATGTTGGGGGACGGGGTTGGTGGCGGGCAAAGTCAGATATCAGGTAACAGATACTAGGATCTAAATACTTTATAGTAATTTAACTAATGAAGTGGTTACTTCTGTGTGTGTGTGCGTGCGTGTGTGTGTGTGTGTGTGTGTGTGTGTGTGTGTGTGTGTGAGACCTGAGGAGTACCAGCACCTCCATCTTGAACTACCAGCCTTCAGAAGCATGAGACAATAACTATTGTTACTTAAGCTGCCCGACTGTAGTCCTCTATTCCAGTTGACTACATGAGTGTAGTCATGAGTGTACCCTCTTTCCCTATTACTATGGGAGTGAGTCCTAAGTGGGATCTGTATATCGAACCCCATCCAAGACTCAGGAACATTACACAAGAAGAGGTAGAAAGGATACAAGATGAGGAGGAGAGTAGTAACATGCTGTCTTCTAGATATGACGTGGTGGCTACACTCAGGATCTCACAGCGGCTGTGGCTGTCTGCACAAGGCCGGCATGAGATCAAGCCAGTCAGCAGTCCAGCGTGAATGGAGGAGGGGTCACGAGTCCCCATCACTAGCTGAAGAAATATTAGTAGTTGATGGCTGCTAGGGAAGGAGGGGTCATGAGGAAGGGTTGTAATCGCTGTGTATATGGGCAATACTCGTCAGACTATAACCTAAGACATGACCGTGGGAGGGAGATGCATTGGAGGACTCTGAGAACAGTAAGGGAGAGACTGGGGGTAAATATTATCAAGATACATTGTGTATATGTAAGAAGTTGTCAGAGGGGGGACTGTTAGCATGTGTATGTTGCTGCATTGTTGGAGAGGTATCAGGTATCTTCAGGAGAGATTCCTAGAGGTTGAATGGCTGAGCACAAATGCATGTGTACATAATGATTTTTATTGACTAGCAACACATTTCTCCCTATAGGGTCCTATCAATTTTCATCCCCCACAGAAGCATCCTAGAGTCTGTATCCCCACAGGCAGACAAAGAGAATATGCAGTCATGTTTTGAAACTTGCTGATCTCATAGAGGAGAGTGGTGTCTCAGGAATATTTGAAAATTTCTAGTTATTATTGAGTTTGAATCTTTTTATATTTGTCCAACCATCAGTGGCAGATTTGGTTTCTCAGATTATAAATTTATGTTCCTTTCCATTTTCTACTGTATTTTATCCCTTGCCACACAGACTAGACTTCTATACATATTAACAATAATAGTCTTTTGTCTATGGTATACATAGTAAATATTTTTCCAGTTTTGCTGTTGACTTTATATGACAATTATTACATGCTTTTAAAAATCTTCTTTTTGACTCTCATGGATCCAGATCTATGAAGTTCTCCTTTTTTGGCTGTAGATGTAAATCAGAGAAACCAAGTTTTCTCCATTGCCAAGATTAACCCCACCTCCCCTCAGGTTGGATTGCTAGGTAGGGCAGGGATTTGGAAATGAACTGTGGCTCTCGCTGTCTCGTGGGATCCATGTGACGGTCCAGCACATCATCAATTATTTAGAAGCAATTGCACAGGGCTCTGCTGCTTGAATATGCAGCCGGCTACTGTCAGTAATCCACAGATACCCACCTTCAAGGGCTCCAGACAAGGCGCGTGGCCACGAGGAAGGGATGTTCTTTGAACTGAAAGGCATCTTAGAAATGCTGTTCTTTGAACTGGAAGGCACCTTAGGCTTCTAATATGAAGAGTTGCTCAGAGAGAACAGATAAATATGTTTCTGTGTGCGTGAGGTACTGAGTCAAAGAGGTTGAGTGCCTGAGACAGGGAGCAAAGGAACTTTTTCTGTAACCCACGTTGAGTCTCTCCGCTGAGTGGTGTGACCAGAAAGATACACGGAGCTTCTCTTTTAAGGAAAGAAAAGTTGACCCAGCACTCGCGAGGCAGTGTCCTCTAAGCCCTTCTCAATCCTCTAATCTCTTTCTGCTTCCTCCTTCATCAAATTAGGGAGGCCAGGTGGAGTTTTGGTGATTACATTGAGTGTTCAGTAGGTCATTCCTGCAGATTCAGGACTTAACATCTTCCAGGCAATTAGAGAAAACAGAAACCGCTGCCTCCACCTCACAGACACTCAGTATCTAGAAGGTTGTGACTGTCAATCAGCAACCACTGCCACTAAGCTCCCCTACTCTCTGTTAGTCCCCCGTCCCCACTGCCCCAATAGGATCTTGCTATGTAGCCCAGACTGGTCTCAATCTCAGGGTCCTTCTCTTCCCTCAGTCTCCCCATGCAATGTGATTCCCACATGAGCCCGTGGGGCTGAGGGAGGCCCCAGCAGCCACATTTCGGCTGCAGATCCATGTTGGAGAGCAGGGCTGGGTCATTCTGGAAATCAAGTCTGTGGACGTACTGGTTGTACAGCATCAGCTATATTCTCCATGAATGGTTACCTGAGACTGGAGGGCTTTCCTTAAACAGGGTCTTTAAGGATGATACACATGGGCCTGGAGAGATGATTCATCTGTCGAGAGTACTTGCTACTCTTGCAGATCTGGGTTCCCAGCACCCAGGTTAGGCAGCTCACAAATGCCTCTAACTCCAGCTCTAAGCAACCTGGTCCCCTCGTTTGGCCTCCATAAGGCACTATGCACCTGGGGTGCACATCCATACAGGCAGACTGTATCTAAACTGAAAATAAATCTGATTTTGTTTGTTTGCTTTCTCAAGACAGGGTTTCTCTGTGTTATGGACCACTCACAGGTTTTATCATTTTTTTCACTCGCCGTCTGTTATGGACCTTAGATGTCCATACACTGTCTTGTCCACATTGAATGAAGCGATCTCACAGGTAGAAACCGTGCAGGTTAATCTACGACAAACTATATAAGTGCACAACCCCATAAAGCACTGCGGTTACATTGTGTTTGGTCCTTCGAATAGTTCCTGGTGCTTTTTGAAATGCCCCCTCTCAGAAAAGGAGGGAAAGCAGCAAGCAGATGCACCTCCAGAAGTACTTCACGATGATTTCCCAGATATTCCTAGTGAGATCTGAGATCAAAGGTGCGGACGACTGTTTTGATGATTTTGAAGATGATTCTACTGTCGGGGAAGTTATTAGACCTGTAAGGAAGTGCAAGGTTGGCAGTGCTTTCAAGAGATTCCAACATTGACGAGGCCCTGATAATTGTTGGTCTGAAATTGACACACTACCTTGCTCACAGATCTCTGAAGGTCGTTCTGGGGTCACTACATTTCCATCTCAGTGTGACTTGGTACCCTCAAGAGATTGTGACCAGTTTCTTTTTTGGTGATGGATTTAATCTGTTTTTCTGGTGATGAATTGTTTGAGATGATGTGTCAAGAGCTGTCCAACGATCACGATCGAACTGTAATGAAACACCATCTAGAACACCAAAGTGATCTCCGCTTACACAGAAGGACATCGAGAATTCCTTGGCCTGATTTTATTCTGATGGCTCAAATAAGAAAAGATAGCTTGAAAGACAGCTGGTCGACAGGTCCTTTGATACGTACTCCTATATTTCCACCACAGATTTGAGCAACCATGGACAGTCCGGCATTTCAGCGATAAAGTCAAAAGGGAAAGTCACTGGGAAGACTTTTCAAGATCCAAACTGTCCTGGATCCTGCATAAAGTTTGAACAATCTACAAACCAAAGCAACGGTTGCCTTTGGTTGAAGAAATGATTCCAAAGAGAGGAAGTTTAAAATTTTGCATGTACAACCCAGCAAAAATAACAAAATGCGGTTCACTTGTTGGGATGGTGTGCAAAAGTGACCCCGGGTGTATCTGCAGTCTGGAGATGAGTCCTTGGACCCCATCTTTGCAAAGGGCGCCATATTTCCCAGGATAATTATTGCAATGCTACATCTGCTGAATTGCAGCTGTAGAAGAAAAGTAGAGTCAGTGGGACTATTAGAAAGTAGAGGTTAAACATGAAATTTGAAAATAAAAGTGTGAATGAAGAAAGTGACATAATATTTTCCAGAAAATGTGATGTTCTTCTAGCAGAGAAAGGCAAGCAGGTTGTCCGAATGGTATCAATGATCCATGACACTTCTGTCTCAACTACAGGAAAAAAATAGAAAAGCAGGAGAGAATGTTGTAGAACCTACCAACACCAAGGAATGCGATGCCCAGCATGAAACACGTTGACCATGCGGATCAATTCCTTTCGTGTTGTTCCAGTCTAAGGAAAACGGTGAAATGGACCGAGAGATGTAGTGCTGTACCTTATAAACTGTGGACGGTTCAATTCATTTAGAGTGTACAGCGTCCTCGATCCACAAGCGAGATTGAAATCTAAACAGTTTCTGCTATTGGTGGTGAGAGGCTGGGTAAAAGATGATAGCGAAGTGTCTCTGGAGCCAGAGACAAATCTGTCCAGCCTTTCCCCTGGGGTGCAAGGAGAGCACCTTCATAAGGATCCACACAAAAGGAGGTCACGTGATATGATGCAGCATGAACCTATGCCTATTCCAGTGAGTGGAAAGAAAGCATTTCTTATGAGAGCCTGCAGAATTTGTGCTGCCCATGGAAAAAGAAGCGAATCTAGATACTTACATAAATTTTATTTGGTTCCTCTTCATAGAGGAAAACATTTTACGAAATACCATGCATTAAAAAAAGTACCAGGAACTTGAATTGTTTAATTGCTTTTATAAATAGAAATGTTACAATTATTGAAAAACGCCTAAAGGGCATGATGTGCAATTAGGATGATTTAAATAATGTGTGATTTGCCAAAAAACAAAACAAAACAGGCAGTCCCTGGCGTATGTCTTAGAGATTTCTAAGTCGTAAGCAAAGTGTTAAAACCACACTTTTTTTTTTTTCTGTTTGTTTTTTTAACCCTCCCCCTCCCCCATCTAAGTCTTTGGAATCCAACTCCTCAGCATGGGGCTACTCCTAGGGACAGTCCATTCTGTGGCTAGAAAAAGCTCTCTCTTCTTGTGGTCCCTGTTGTCACTGTTCTCAACAGAATCTGTCTGATGGGGACATGGAATGGACCTTCGCTTACACCTTCAAGCTGAGACTCCCTGTAAGGCCCTCCATCCCCCTCATCAGCAACAAAACCCCTATTAACAGGAATCAAACCCAGGGCGGCCCTAGCTGGGTTTTAGGATGACTCAAAAAAGGCAGCCACTGCGTTAGCGGGTGGAGCTTGTTCTGCTAGTTTTGGTCCAAAGTGTGATTAGCAGTTAATGGGCCTTGACAGACATCTTTACTTATTACTCTTGCAGATCACTGGTGTCTTGATATTGATCTTTCCCGGTTTTCCTTTCTGTCCTTTGAAATGCTCAGAACACTGCCACAGCGGGGGCAGCCCGTGGCCTGCAGCGTTTGCTGTGTTCGGAAACTCATTTCCTTTGGCAATTAACGTAGTGTACGTTTCATTGTTATTGATATTTGCTTTGCTTCGCTTTCAGGCCAGCAGCCTGAGCTAAATGAGGGCGTGCTGTTTTAAAGGCAGGTGGCAGATAAAAGAGAATCTAGTTTGAAAGTAAGTTCAAAACTGCTGTTCGAAACGTTAGTGCAGGGCTCTTTGTCTTTGTGGAGAAGCTGTAGTTCTTGATACAGTAGTGGTGTGGGGAGGGGGGACAGGATTGATTTGGAAATTTTAGAAAGTTGGTAAATTAATCCAAGGGTGGATGTCTTGTAGTTGGGAATGCATTTGGCTTCAGGTATTTCTGGACGACTATGTGTTCAGACAAGATGAGCTAAGGAACATTATAGTTTGATGTGGAGTGATTATGCCTTTGATCCCTGCGTTCAGGCTGAGGCACGCAGGGCTAAGTGCCTTTGGATGCTGGTTCTCAGAGAAGACAAAGGGCGAAGAACACACTTCTGGGCTCTAGGGTCTGAAGGTATAGGGGCGGAGTCAAATGACTAAGAGAATGCTCTCAGAAGTGAGTGAAGGCAAGGTGTTTGTCTCCTTTCTGTTGACTCTGATAAGACACTGTCAAAAAGCAACTCAGAAGGGCAAAGGGGTTATTTGGTTTGCCTGCAGGTCACAGTCCGTCCTTGAGAGAAGCCAGGGCAGAATCTATGGAGGCATGCTGCTTGCTGGCTTACTCTTCGGCTCATGCTGAGGTAGCTTTTTCCTTATACAGCTCAAGAGCTCCTTCTCAGGGAATGGCATTGCTCATGATGAGCCAGGACATCTTATGCCAATTAATAATCAAGATCCTACATCACTGACATGTCTACAGGCCAAGCTGATCGGGGCAATCCCTCGATTCAGAGTCCCTTCTCAGGGGCCTTAGGACGGTGTCAAGTTGGCATTCAGAACCAAACAGGTCATAATGTTACACCATGAAATCAAAGCATGACAGCATGGTGCCATTTCAATAAGCCTCACTGGGGGCCACGTGACCTTTGTCTTTGGGAGATCTTACCATTGCTGCCTTTGCACCTTGTGACATCAAGCTGACTTATGTATCGGGTCATTCTAAGACCATGCACCTTTGAACTCCAGACTTCTGGAAGAGGCAAAGAGATCCAGGAAGAGACAGACACAAGTGACCGCTGCATGTGGCACTCGACGCTCTCCCTCGGAAGCGTTGGCAGGAGGATCCCTGCACATTTTATCATTCCTCCTCCAGGTCCGGAGGAGCTGAAGCGGATTGCTGGGTTTCTCTTTGGACTTGGCGGTGTGAAATCAGGCAGGCAGGCTTCACAAATACTAGGAACCTAACTCCAGCGAGAGGAGAGACTCAAGCAGCCCTATGCATTTATTATAGCAGTTGTGACATATTTACTTTTCTGGGAAGAAAACAGTTTCCATGGAGTTTCAGGAGCAAACGTTGCAGCTCTGGATGACTGAGCTGTCAGTGAATTCTCTCTCCAGAACAACGTTTTCAGTAAGAAGCCTCACCTGGAGCCTATTTGGGGCACAATAAAAAAGTTTCACGGCTTGACTATAGCTAAAGATTCTCTCACATAGTAACCCAGCACCTCACTTAGGGACATTAGAAAATGGCAAGGAAACAATTTTCCTTTTTGTAAAGACATGGTAACCCTGGTTGTCCTGGAACTGGCTCTGTTGACCAGGCTGGCCGCGAACTCACAGAGATCTGCCTGACTCTGTCTCCCAAGCACTGAGATTAAAGGTGTTCACCACCACTGCCCAGCTTGAGACACTCATTTCCAAAGTGTTTAGAGTAGGAAACTGGATCCCTGTTGTTATGATTAGTAGTGCCCAGTCCTGACTTTCTAGGGCAGGGTGGTTCCATAAGGCTTTAATTCCCCTGAGAGCCATGGTGGGGGGTCATTTTCCAGCTCACCCAGGCCCCCAGTGAGACAGAGAACACCCTGAGGGGTGATGGTAAGCATTTTCCTAGGAGAAGTCCTGGTGGGCCACGTTGTTGGGAGTGAGACTGACACATGTTGCCTTGTTCTGAGACTGGAGCTCGGCAAAATGTAGCAATGCTTCCCTGGGACCAACTGGCATCCACGGAGCCTCTAAGAGTCCTGCACCGAGAACGGGAGATTCCAGAGCGCGGGCGTGAAGGCGATGCGTCACCGCGCTCACCTAGCATCGTACTTCCCACACTTGGGGTCTGGAGCGAGGTGCTGGACCACACTTCTTGCAGACAGCTTCATGAATCAGCTTCCCTCTGTGTGGACTGTCTGGCTCCAGAGAGCAGAGTTCCAAGCCATGCACACCTGTACCTTTCTTAAGCAGAAGGTGCAAGCTCTGTGTAAATGGAGCTCTTTTTCTGTTCTGTTTTTCTTGACTTTGAGAGTCTAAAGAGTAACATTCTTCGGCATTCTTAGAGAGCCAACAGGGACCAAAACTGCTCGGAAAGATGTTTTCCTCAATAGTTGACTGTGGGATTTTGTGATGGAACTTATAAAGTCTCGAACCTGGGGAGAGGCTGTACGAGAATAAGGATGGGTGTGGTGGCATGGACTTGCAGTCCCTGCACTGAGGGACAGATGGGGATCCTTGGGGATTGATGGTCAGCTCGACCTGCGGGATTAAAGAACTCACGCGCGTCAGCCATCAATCACCAGAGAAGCTTCTTGCAGTAGCTGGGAACTAGCAGAGACCCACAACTGGACAGTGTGCAGAGAGTGAGAGACCCGGGAGCACTCGGTCCTAAGTGGACGTCTTCATTAAACCTCTCGACTTAGGGCTCTGGGTCTGCATGGAAGAGGAGGTGAAATATTTTAAGAGCCGGAGGTGGTAGGTGTCTTGCAGACGCAACAGAACTGATGGACGTATGAATGCAAGAGACTGAGGCAGTGTACCCAGGGCCTGCATAGGTGCAAGCAAGATGGGATCCCAGTGCTAAGAGACGTGGAATCCCACCCCTAAGCAAGAAGCTTTTTGTGATTGACACCTGCTTACAAAGGTATCAATTCTCTCCTGTTCTCTCCAATACTTTTATATTTATAATTGTATTTATATTAAATATAATTTAATACTTGCTGTATTAAATACACTTCAGAACAGGCCTCAGATCCAGGAGTAGTTTGACCAATACAAAGTAAATTCAGTGGTAGTTTTTCATAGACTTCTAAAAATCTCATATTGCTTTGTTTGGCATTGTTTTTGTCTTATTGACCTTTTGCTTGTATATTTTGGTTATGGTCTTGTGGGGTTTTTTTTTTTTTTGAGAGAGAATGGAGGTGTTAGGTGGTTAGAGAGGATCTAGGAGGAGCTACGGGAGGGGAGAGGCATGGTCATCATGTATTATATGAGGAGAATTTTCTTTAAAAAAAACGACAGTTAAAAAAAAGAAGACCAAGAAACCGAGGCAGGATTGTCACCAGTTTACGGTCAATCTGGGATATATTGCAAAATCCTGTCTTGGGAGCCAAATTCAAAATCAAACTATTAAAATTTGCTCCAGCTTTAGTTTCAAAACTTGCAAACTTTATCCAAAAATAGTAGCATGGATAACAATAGTTGCTTCCATGCTCTCATAAAAATAGTCAGTATCAGATTAGTTTCAGAGACCATTAAAAAGAGATAAAGAACACGTGACAGAGGACTAAGGATATAGCCTAGTGGCAGAAAGTTTACCCAGCATTCAGGAGGCCCTGAGTTTGATCCCCAGTACCACCAAAAAGAAAATAGGACATTTGTGGCTGACCCTGAGCCCTTTGTCACCCTCTTCTCACAGTTAGAACATTCTAGAAATGTCTATGGTTTTATAAATCATATTATGAATAGCAATATAATTTACATAATTAGATAATGCTATAAAAGAACTATTTGGTGCAGCTTTAAACAAAAAAGGGGGGGGACTTTAGGTTACAAAAGTCTTTCTGCCCAGAATAATTTTTTCAAAATTACTTTTACTTAATGGGACAATAAAAAAAATATACTCAATGACTAGTCATGGCTGGTTCCTAATAGTCACTGGAATTAGAAAGAATGCCCAAATTTCAGTCATTGCCGCCAAGGAATAATGCATTTTGATTCTTTTGGAGTGCGGAAAATGTTCCTGATACTTTGATGCCCAGAAAGTTGAACATCCACATTGTACAATACACTCACATCATCACTGTCCCTCGGTGCCTGCCAGTCGTCTCGGCCTCCAGGATCTGATGTGTGTTTTATAGGACTTACTTTTTGGTAATTTTAGGACAGAATCTTATTCTGTAGCTCAGGCTTGTCCTAAAGTTGCAGCCATCCTCCTGCCTCAGTCTTCTAAGTGCCGGGATGACACGTGCCACCACAGCCAGCTCATTTTTATACACTTTAAACTATGAGTGTGCATATGTGTACTCACAAATAGTAAATTTAAAAACACGTTGGACCAAATGATGTTGACATAGGCAATTCTTAGTTTATTTTACCGGTGAAACGACGTTTTGTCAAATGACTGAGACACAGGTTATACCCACACAGGCAGCACGAGGGACAGTTGTTTCTATCTCTGCTATTACAACGCACATGTGAAACTACAGATGTGGGTTTCCTAGGGTGCACAATGTACAAGGGATTCCATCTTGGACTTGGTCAGGTACTGACAAATGTTTCTCCACATTACTGTTCCTGTCTCCTTTGGACAGTGAGTTTAGTGTCATTCCAAAATGGCCTTCAGTATGTTTTGAGAAATCAAAGACCAAGCTGAAACACATGCTCTTAGTAAAAATTGAACAGAAACATTACAAATTTTCTGTGTTGACTTTCAAATATCTTCCTAACATCACCAAATATACTGCATGCCCCTATTTTTTTTTTTTTTTATATCGTGGCTTCAATTTTGCTTGGCCTATAAACCCAGTCTTCAGTTGGTTTGGTTTTTAAATATGTTTTTCATTTCTTTCTAAGATGCTAAATATCCCACATGCTTTGTTCAGGTCTTTCAGTGTTTGACATCAAAGAGAAAAGGGCTTCATATTAATGAATCAAATCTGGACCATTTCAAAGAGTTTAACCCTTTTACAGATGAAGGAAGAGGCACAAAGTGGGGTGTGGGTCTGGCTTCACGGACAGTTTTTTTTTTGTTTTTTGTTTTTGTTTTTTAAAGAACAGATACAGTTTCTACTATTAAGGAATTCAGAATCTCATCATGGGTATTCCACAGAAAATGATTAGGCGACGACTTTCAAATGACTCATCAGTGAGAACATAGCAAGACAGCGTCTACGTTTTCTGATAGGAAATAAGAAGGGAGCGAGTCAGAGCAGAATAGAATTAGCTTGGAAGGCTCTTGTTGAAAATCTACAGCTGTAGAATGAAATGCTGATGGGATCACAGGAAATGCCGCTTGAAATTTTCTTCTTCTTCGAAGAAGAAGAAATTTTCTTCTGGTGATATTGACTGATTCTACACCCACGTGTTCCTGAGGAAACGGAACAGCTCCACAGGTGTTTGGAGCACGAACATTTAGAGGGACCCTCCGCTGCCTTCCACATTGCGGACTCTGTGGCTGGCCACAGTCAGACCTTTCCCCTTGCCTTTCTCCCTAGGAGACAATCTTCTGCTTGTGAATTAAAGCCTAGGGACCCTGAACCCGTTATCAGGACCAGGTCCCCAACCTGAAAGGATGCCCAGCCATTTATTTGCTCATCAAGGCTCGTAGTCAACCCTGTGTGGAGCTCGAGTGTTGCCTGGAATGGGAAGGAAGTAAAGGTGCCTTTGCCACGGTGGCCACTCAGTCTAAGACACACAGCCGTGCCCGTCTGGATGCTGGCCTGGGAAGTTGGAGTTTCGGTGGTGCCTATTTTGGGGGACAGTTGGGTGTGAGAATGTGGTACTTAGACGTTTGTAGGTTTCCCCCTGATGGAGGGCAAACACTTTTGCCAACAAGTTGATGTATCAGGGTACTTGCTGGGTAACACTCAGAGAGTTACTGCTAATAACCATATTTCCCCCAAATTTCTTTCACAATGTTATACACGTATGTAAAGCACCTTGACCACATCTGCTATTGCCCTCCCATACCTCTCTTTCACTCTTGACAAACCCCTTCTTTTTCCCAACAGCGCCCCCCACTTTAATGTTTGTGCGTGTGTATGTGTGTATATGTGTGTGTGTGTATGTGTATGTGTGTGTGTGTATGTGTGTGTATGTGTGTGTATGTGTGTGTGTATGTGTGTGTGTATGTGTATGTGTATGTGTGTATGTGTGTGTATGTGTGTGTGTATGTGTGTGTATGTGTGTGTGTGTGTGTGTGGTGTTACAGGTTGATTAGGAGTATGAGCACGGGTGGGGACATTTCCTAAAACCACTGGTCATACTCCGGAGGACTATGACTCTCTCCTCCAATAAACTAGTAACTGCTTCTAGCTCCTGGGACTAGGTGGGGCCTCAGAAGCCCACTCCCTATCCATGATGGACTATCGACGACCCAGTCTCATGCAGCTTGCCACAGCTGCAGTGAGTTGCTGAGGGTGACAACCACGTCATGTCCAGAAGACAAAGACAGCAATTCATAGCTCCCCTCCCTGTCCTTGAGCTCTCGCATTGTTCTCTCTGCTCACTCTTCCTCCTTGGATGGGTAAACCTTCGGGTTAAAGAGAACCACTGTGACTCTTTGTAGGAAACCCTGAATAAGGTTGGGCCCGTTGGCGTCCCGTAGAGAAGGAGGGACTGTCACCTGAGAGTCCAGCCATTCCCTCCAGGACCGTCTACCAGCTGTGTGTACTTCTGCTCTAACTATGCGTGGTCTCTGTAGGTGTCTGAGAGTTCTCCAAAGGGACAGCACAGAATGAAGTGATACACACATAGTTTAAAAGAGATCTATTGGAGAGGCTTACAGGTTGTGATCCGAGCAGTCTCACGGGGGTTATCTTCTCACTGAAAAACCAAGCATCAGATGGATGGTTGGTCAGCAAGGCTGGATGACTCAGCAATCCCAGGAGAGATCCTAGAGAGCTTCCTGCTTCCAGCGAACGTCAGAGTCCGGATGCTGTTCTAACATCAGTGAAGGTTGCCTCAGCATAGATGATCTTGCCACAAGAGTGAGGGCAAGCAGGCTTCCTTCTTCCATGTCCTTTAAGTAAGCTGCCACCAGAAGGTGTGGCCAAGATTTAGGGTGGGTCTTCTACCTCCAGTAATCCCATCAATGAAAATCCCTCATAGGTGTGCCCAGCTGCTTGGGTTGTAATTAATTCCAGACGTAGACAAGTTGACACCAAAGGTTAGCCAACATGGTAGGTGGTTGGACATATATAGGTAGTAGAAGGTTAAGTGGGAACTCCATCTGTGCAGCTGTGGGGAGACATCATCTGTGTCAGGGGAAGGATTTCTGTTGATGAGGCTGTTTGGGGGTCACCAGCCCCCCTAGAAGGTAATCTCCCTCATTTATGCTATTGCAAATGAGCCTAGTAAACTCACTGGCTCACCAAGCTGGTCGTGGAAGGGAACTGTCCCTTTGGGGAGTCCTTGGTGTCCTGTCGTGGGTCAGCAGGTGTTTGCTCAGTTCCTCCCCCCAAAAGGTCACACACCAGTGATCACAGACTTTACAGCATGCTTTCCTTTCCAGTATATTCTCTTGGTTAAATTGGTTCAATTTCTTCTCAAACCTGGCCTCTCATTGTTCCCCGCTGCACTTGGAGAAGAATTTTGGACCGCCAGCACTGCTGACAGTGCGGGCCACTATTGACCTGTGGGGGGCTGCATTGTAAGATGGTGGTTGTATCCTTGATCTCCGCTCAACTAGATGCCAGAGCACTGCCTCCTCTCTGATCATGACAAGCAAAGGTGTTGCCGTTAAGAACCACTGACTCCATCAATACCTAGAATCCTTTCTGGGTTAATAAAGCCCCTGCTGCTGCTGTCTCCTCGGGCTCATCCTATTCCTATTCTTTGAGTCAAGTTCATTTCCTCCTCAGAGTTTCGTTCAAGACACAAGCAGCTTAGCAAGGAGGCCTGTTTGCTTCGGCTTTGCATGGCTGTCCTCATCTTATCCGTAGGCCCCTAACCAAAACTTTCCCACCCAAAGCCACCCCAAGTCCTTAACTCTGTCGCGCCCTCTTATTTCTTTTCGTCGTTGTGCCTAACCGCACTGGAACAAGCGAGGCCAGCTCAACTGTCCATCTGTCCGTCTGTTAGATGTCTTCCACCAGAGGACGTTGCTCTGCGTGCGGTACCACAGGGAAGTAAGTCTCCAAGCATAGACACCAAAACTGCGTGACCTCTGACTCTCTCCTGATGGGGAATTCCTTGACCTTCAGCTTGACATTTTAGTTGACTGGAATTAAGACAGCAAATGTTGGCTCAAGAATGTGAGGTGATGGTGTCCCCTCTGGCAGAGACCTCATTGGAATATGGTATTTAGATTCAGAGCACACCCACCCAAGTCATTTTTGGGAAGTGACCTTAGACTTCAATAAACATCTAAATTTTAGTTCTTTCCCCTTTCCTCCCCCACTATGGCTATATCTCATGAACTTTTATGGCTATGCCAAGCAGCTCTCTGAAGGACTGTTGTCTAGTGGGAGGTCAGAGGTTACTGAAGGGGCCTGCTTCATAAACCCTCCCGGGGAAAGGTTGTTGTTGGGGCTGGTCCCCATGCCTCCCAGACTCACCCTTCTCTCCTTTGAGGGATAGCAAGTCCCCAGGGGCCCTGCAACCTGGATGTCACAACGTGACTGGCTGGGCTGATGGCAGCTGGCTTTGCACCCTCAGCAGCTCCAACATGGTCAGGGCTCTGAGACTGTTTCAGTATCAGGCAGCGCTGAGGCTGAGGTGCAGAATCGGGGCAAGGAGTGCGAACTGCATTAGCAAGGAGAGCGAAAACTAAACCCACCGGCGAGGGCCCGTGAAAGAGCTCGGTTTTACTTTGTTTTCACACATTAGGTTCTGCTTATGGCAGACAAGTCCCAGTGCAGGCGCTCTGAAAAGGGGCTTTGTGTGGGAGCCTGCCGCTGCTCTGTCAGGTTTGTCATTTCAGGAATGTCGCCAGATGTATTGACTTACGAGCGATGACTCCGGTACCATCTGGCCTCACGGAGGCCGTGTTGGGGATGGAAAAGCTGAACAAGAAGTGAAATTTGTTCGTCATACTGTTACCCTTGCTGCTTGTTTAAAGAAGTGACCTCTCGGTGGGGGTGGGGAGGATGCCATTTGGAAATAAAAACCCGTTTTCAGAAGTTTGAGTTCTCCAACTCTGAAGTCAGCCCCACTGTTTATACTGACTTGAAAGGCCCCCATCCCCTCAGCTGTCAGGTTGTATATAGATATTTGTTCAATGTAAAAATCTCTTTGAGACCCTACTCTCTGGTGTGGAAAAAAAAGTTAACTCCTCACATGCTGCTCCTTGGAATGATAGTCCTTCCATGGTTTCTTAGAGTATCAGCAAATTATGAACCCTATGGCTTGAATTCCGTGGCAGGGAGTGTTGCCTTATCCTGGCTTGGAATAAATAGCCCGGTTGTCACCTGGAGCAAGCCAGTTTCCTGCAGAAAGGCCCCTTTCCAGGAAAAAAATCAGCAACCAGCTGCTTTGAAACGCCTCTTGTCCATCAGCCTTCCCAGCGACTGTTTCATTTCTAAACATTCCTTCGGTTTACTCTGTCCAGAGGGCTGTGAGGCTGTATACAGACATGACACATTTGAATTCATAGATGCCTTGTCGAGCGAGTGGAAAAAGCAGCGCTGTAGATTCAGAACCGTTTACATCATCTGCAGGGCCCAGGGTAAGGGGAAAACGAGGGGGAGGAGTGGTCGCTTGTTCAGAAGTAGTAAGGACTTCAAGATGGTGAACGTAGAGACTTCAGCCAAGCGGCTGCCTTCTGCACCCAGGGCCTTGGATAGCTGGACCATACATCCACAGGCCTGTCCTGAGTGTATTTTCTTCTACTTTATCCCCATGTGATAATGCTTTCAGGGTCCACTTTCCATCTCCCCCTCCCCTCCCCAGCTTCCTAGCTTCCCATTGAGGGACCCTCTTCTCTCTGGTCCTGTCTGCCTCTGTCCCTGTGTTCCCTTTCTGACTTGCACATTTAATATTCAGTTCTTAGTCCACTAATGCAATGATGATGATGATGATGATGATGATGATGACGATGATGATGATGACATTTGGAGCAGTACATTCCCATTTATTTAGTTCTTCTTTTGTGTCAGGCACTGGGGACATAGATTTATTTTATTTATTCATGTTTTGCTTTGCTACTCTCTTTCCCCAACTTTTAAAAAATTAAGACACAGTTTTTAAGTAGCTGGCCTTGGTTGGTCTTGAACTTATGTAGCTGAGGTTAGTTTTGAACTCTTGTTTTTCCTGCTCCCACCTCCTAAGTTTTGTCTTCCTATCCATTGTTTTTCCTGATCTATCTGTGTGGAAGGAGAAATTCTAAACCCAATTTGCAAATAAATAGCTGGAAAAATAAAGCAGCCACCAACATCTGGTGTGGTCAGTGTATACTGGTAAATAAGGAAGAAAATCTTAATGGAAAGGAATTATGATGTATTCTAAGCAAATATTGGATTTGATGGCTTACTTGTTTAAAATTAATTAATCGTTCCTGTTTTTGAGATAAAGACTCACACCATAGTCCATACAGACCTGAACTTATAAAGCCAAGACTGGGCTCTAACTTGTAGTAATCCTTCTGCCTCTGCCTCTGAGTGCTGGGATTACAGGTGTGTGTCACCATCCCAAGAAGCTAATTTAATTTTAGGTGTATGTAAATATTCACGTGTGTGTGTGTGTGTGTGTGTGTGTGTGTGTATATACATATATGCATGTATGTGTGAAGGTCAGAGGTTACCACTGGGTTCCTATCTATCTATCTATCTATCTATCTATCTATCTATCTATCTATCTATCTATCTATCTCACTATCTTTGACCCAGGGTCTTTAACTAAACCTACAGCCTGACAATTTGATTACACTGGCTGGCCAGCAAGCCTCGTGGATTCTCTTGTCTCTGCCTCCACAGAACTGGGATTTTAAGTATTTGCTACCATGCCTGGCTTTTAAGTGGGTGCTTGGAATTGAACCTGGGTCCTCATGCTTGGATGGTAAGTACTCTATCAACTGAGCCATCTCCCTAGCCCTACTAATTTAATTCTTAACAATTAATATTCTCAGTTTAGAAATGAGAAAACTATTTATTCTTCCTCACATGGCTTCAAAAGAACAAAGCCAAGAGTAAATAAACCCACATAGATTTACGAAAGCTTTCTTTGATGGCATTTGGTCTAAATCTCCAGCCTGCGTGTGCCATGGATGGAGGAGAGGATGGCATCCAGTGCACAAGGACACCTCAAGGGAAGCCAGTAGGAAGCAGGCTCAGGAGCTGACACTTGCTTTTAGTTATCTCACACTGGGTTGTGCTTATCGACTCTTGCACTTGGTTCTCTGGGGTTTGCAGGAAGGCAGAGTTCAAGATCTTCATCCTGTCAAGTAAAGCCACATTTATTCTTGTTTATTAAAACTCCAGGATCAAATGGTGCTCACCTCCTCCCCAACATCCTCACCTTGTCACTCATGTGGACCCGCTGAGCAGGGAAGACACCTAGGCCTCAGTCTCTGACCAGGGAAGACACCTAGGCCTCAGTCTCCCTTGCCTGGAAGCCAGACTCTGACATTCTAACCTTCTAAGGAATGTGCTGATGCCTCCTGCTGAGCTTAAGCTGTTGGATCTGGGAGATAAGGCTTCCCCAAGGCTTTCAGGGGTCTGGTTTCTAGCAGGCAAGGATGACTGATTTGTGGTAGGTGAGCGAATGTTTTTCCTTTCTCAATAGTTTATTTGTAAGTTGCTCTTTATATCTGCTCGAAACCACAGATTCTTCCACACCCAACTGGTCGGATCACAACCATGGGAGAGAGAGATCAGGAGCCACTCCCCCAAGAGAGACCAGCTGTCTTCATTGTCCTTAGTGCCACAGGACAAACCAGGGTAGGAAAAGACCCGTTTTCACTCAGTAATGGGTGAGATTCCTCCAGCAGGTAGCCTCTGATGGGAGAAGTAACTTTTAGTAAAACTAATACCTATTCAGTGTAGATCTTGGGGTGTGTTGTGTGCATGTGTGCACACATATACTATGGCCCAGCATAGAAATCAGAACCATTTGTGGGAGTCAATTCTCTTCTTCAATGCTCATGGGTGACTGAACTGAGGCTCTTAGGCTTGTTGACAAGCTCTTTTATATACTGAGACCTTAAAGAGCTATTTTGAAGAACTTCAAGAGCATTGGGATTTGAGGAGTCTTTCTGAAAGCCAATTGGATAGAAGTCCCAGAAATCTCCACATAATAAAGGCTCCCAGATATTTCAAATTCTGAGAGAAGAGCCCTTCATAAATCCTCCAGCCGCAAAAACACCACCACCAAGAGGAAAACTGAGAAAGACAGACGCTGAAAGGTGTTCTGACAAAACCCTGTCTGAGTGCCCTGGACTTATGATCCTCTCTCCATAACATCTGTTTGTTCCAAACCAAGAAGACTGGACATGTGGGGTGTTACCCCTCTCAAGTCTCTTCCTGCTGAGTGCTGGAACCCCTGCATTCACAACCAAGGCCTGGCTTAGAGTTTCAATTCTTGCTGGAAAATTATTTTAGAATTGTCCCATTTGGGTTACTAATGTAACTCAGTTTTGGTAGTATGCTTGCCTAGCGTTCACAATGCTCTGGGTTCAATTTCAGCACTGCCGAAGTCTGGCAGGATAATGTGTGCCTATAATCTCCACACATTTAAGATGGAGGCAGGAAGGTGAGAATTTCAGGTCATCCTTGCAAACATCATGTTTGAGACCCTGTCTCAGAAAACCATTTCTTGATGGTGCAGAACAATGATGATGATGATGATGATGGTGATGGTGATGACGATGGTGATGGCGATGATGATGGTGATGATGGTGATGATGATGGTGATGGTGATGATGATTGTGATGATGATGATAGTGATGATGGTGATGATGGTGATGATGGTGGTGATGGTGGTGATGGTGGTGATGATGATGGTGATGATGGTGATGGCAATGATGATGGTGATGATGGTGATGGTGATGATGGTGGTGATGGTGGTGATGATGATAGTGATAATGGTGATGATGGTGATGGCAATGATGATGGTGATGATGGTGATGGTGATGATGGTGGTGATGGTGGTGATGATGATAGTGATAATGGTGATGATGGTGATGGCAATGATGATGGTGATGATGATGGTGATGGTGATGGTGGTGATGATGATGGTGATGATGGTGATGATGATGATGATGATGATGATGATAATGATGGTGATGGCAATGATGATGACGATGATGGTGATGATGATGGTGATGATGGTGATGACAATGATGATGATGATGGTGATGATGATGGTGATGATGGTGATGATGATGATGACAATGATGATGATGCTCTAAAAACATTTGTGCCTTTCCCATGAGGGCTCCAGTTTCTCCTGTTAACAGTGCCCAGGATGTGGGCTGAACTAAACTGGACATAGTTTTTTGAACTAAACCTGTGCTTCCTCCAGTGTGAAGCGTAGTCAATGGTACCAGGAGAAACCTGTTAGGTCCTGGCCCTCTTGTTTGCAAATCGTGTGTCCCTGGGGCTTTATTTGTAACTCCATTTAGCTTTAGTCTCTTCCTTTATGGACTGGGGTAATGATACTCCCAGCCCCACATGATGGCGTGAACATTAAGTCAGGAGCCTTGTAAAGATGGAAGGGCACATGGGGCTCAGTTAAGTTTTGCCCTATTGCTTTAATACACCCCATCCGTGTATCAGTTCTAGGATTCCCTTCAAAGCAAAAGCAGCATACAGGTCAAGTGTTCATACATCAATAACTTAGGTTAAGGATTCTGGTGAATCAAAGTGGGAGTTGGCTGAGGATGACAATGGCCTTGACCCTGCTGGAGAAGGAAGGAAGTGGGGAGCCTGAGGTTCACCTTCAGGGAGCACCTCAGATGAGGCTCCAGGAAGTAGACCTCGGTTCCCAGGGTGATTCACCTGGGGTTTTCAAGCAGGTCCTTGATTTCACAAGAAGCATTCTGTTGAGAAGAGTGTGTCCTGCCAGGCTTTGCCCAGACCAGGGAAACAAGGTTAAGGCAGAGCTGAGTCACACAGGAAGAACCTAGGGATACATTCTTATCCTCAGAGTTGCTTGGATTCATTTCAAAGTTTGATCAAAGCAGCAGGATGGTTGCTCCTTGTTGGGAAGGGAAGACCATCCCCTCGCCATGCCTGTGGGCAGGAGGCCCATGGTCCTGCCTGTGCCAGGCACATGTCTCACACAGCAGGGCTCACTCACGTACATTCTTCATTTCTTTCTCATTCTCCAAGCGCCTGGCCCTCAATGCAATCCCACATGTCAGTCATGGTTTCCTGCGGGTCTGTTCCCCAGCTCTCTTAGGGCTTCTAGCAAGACCTGCTTGACCATGGCTGTAGTTCTGGTCTTGGGGTTGCCTGACTCCTTTTGGCATATCTTCCCTTTCTAGATGGCTAGCAGGAACTGGTTGAAGGACAGGTGCTGCCCATTCCAATAGGGAGGTCTGTCTGTGGGCCTGTGAGTTAGTAATTTTTTAAATAATAAAATAACAGACTAGAACACACTATTTCTTTTAGGGTAAGCAAAGCCCTGCCTTTTCCTTTGACCTTTACCTGAAGTGTTCTCCTATTCCCGCTGTCCTGACTGTGCTTCAGCTGCTTATTTTAGAGGTAGCTGAAGGTAACTTACTATATAACCCAGTCTAGGGTTGGACTTGCAACAATCCTATCTCAGCCTCCTACTTTTAATTACATTTTCCTTTAAAATTCTATTTTCCCAGAGGGTCAGTGAGATGACTCAGCATGTGAAGTCTTCTCCATAAGTTGGCCTCTGACCTCCACATGCACACTTGGACAAACACACACACATACACATGTACACATGCACGCACATGTGCGCACACACACACAAACACACACACTTAAAAAAATTCCATCTTCTAATTCTCCTAAGGAAGCTTATTTGAAAGTAACATGTTGGATATGTGAGGAATTGTGCTTTATCCTGGGATCTGGTTTGAGTTTGTCTGACAGAACAGTCATGAATGTGTCCTCTGGAGCCTGCACACTTGCCTCCTGTCTGTCTGTCTGTCAATCTATCTATCTCTGTGTGTGTGTGTGTGTGTGTGTGTGCGCGTGCGCGCGTGCGTGCGTGCTCATGCACGTGCACACCAGGATGGCAGAGTATATGTCATAGCACACATGCTGGCCTCAGAGGATAACTTGCAGTTGATTCTTGTAGTTGATTCTACCAAGTGGGTTCTTGGACCTGATCTCAAATCCTTAGGCTTGGCAGCTGCTGAGCCCCTTGCCCACACAGACATCTTGCCAGTCCATGTTCCCGGTTTTTTAAATGTTGGAACCCTGACTACTTCCTGGGCAAAAAGAGGAGCATACGTTTGCTGGTTCTTGATTACAGGTATTTTAACTAACGCTAGGTCTGTTCCTTTTTCTAGGATGTTCTCCTTCTACTTTTCCTTTGAATGAGTCTTTCCTTGTCATTGTGGCTGAGTGTTCTTGGAGGGACCGCCACATACCCTTTGTCTAGGTCTCTGACGACAGTGTCCTTCAGAATCACACACAGACAGGTGTCTGTGGGTTCCCCGGCGACAGTGCCTTTAGACTGGGAACTTTATACGAGAGATTGCTTATTCTTCATCTTCATCTTTGTCTTCACTTTGGTCTACTTCAGTGCTTGAAAACATTTGCCACATGAGATGGAGCGAGTTTCTAAATAAATAATGCATAAATGAACAGTCAGTTCTGAAGAGGGAGCTGATCTTCACAGGTCCAAGATGGAGGCTTAGGTGGGCTGGGTTCTTCTGCTGCCTCCTAGGAAAGGTCTTTGTTGGCAGCCAACCCCTCACTGTGAGACACACCCACTGGGTAACCCCCCGCAGTGTGGCTGTCTCAACTCTCTTGAAGTGCAGCCCTCTCCCACTGTGTGAGCCCGCCACACAACTTTCCTGCAGGGCAACCCCACTGTGCTCCTCAAACATACCCCCTGTAGTGGAAATCTCACTGCCGGACCCCTGCGCATCTCTTACAGTACGAACCTCTCACAGTGCCCCTCCTCGTGTCCCACGGTGGTGCAAAGTTCCCACTGTCTGACCTATCCACATCTCTCCTCCAAACCTCTGTTAGACCTCCCTCCCCCAACAGCCCGCCACAGCACAACATTCCCTGTGTGATCTCTCCACACGTGGCTCCTTGCAAGGGGTGGCCTGCCTGCCCGTTCCCGTTGGTTTTGTTGCACTTGGCTGTGTGCTGGAAGAATTTAGCAGTAAGTTTATTTTCATATTGGGTGGTCTGTAGCACGGATCACCACAATCCAAAAAGTCTCACTAGTGGAGTCAGTGAGAGTCCCCACAAGAGTGTGAGTCAGGAACTTTGCATTTGCTTTCTGCTCTTCCGGGGAGTAAGAAACCCACTGAGTGCACAGTTGCTATCAGAATTAGCCTTGTTTAGAAAGATCCAAAGTGATGCCCTTGCATTCTGTTGCAAAAGACAGCAGATGAAAGGGTGCTGAGGAAGGAATAGGCAATCTCTAAGAAAGGAGCAAACGACCTCTCCCCCCGGACTTTTTGAAAAACTTTTAACAAGTCAAGTGTAGTGGCACATATTTTAGATCACAGAGGCAGGGGGATCTTTGTGAGTTTGAGGCCAGCCTTGTCTACATAACTGGTCTCCAGACCACCTGTAGTGAGACCTTTCCTCATTAAAAAAATAATTAACTTTTCAATTATAGCTGTTTGCCCCTCAACCACCCAGGCACGTGGGGAGCACAACGCACTGTTTTCTTTAGGTTCTGCACGTTCCAGCTCTGAGAGCAAAGACCTTCCATCCCAGGTCCTTTCCTAAACTTACTGATTCCTTGGACGTTCTGTGACGACTGTCCAACCCAGAGAACCCTTGTCCTGAACCGACAGGCTGACTTAGGAATGGAGACGCTCCTCATTCATATTCGTTCACAGGCATCCACAGTGAAGCCGTGTCCTCTTAGTGATGTCATGGGACTGCAGAGACAATTGTGTTCTAGGGGAAGGAACTATTTGCTTCAGAACGTTTCCCTGAGCCTGCTAGGTCATAGCCTCTGTATTACCTCCTGCCTGCTAGGCTTAGCCTTTGCCCTCAGCACTTGCAACCTTGAGTGACAGCGACACAGCGTCTTGCTCGTGAGCCTGGTGCCGAGGCTGCCTAGAAGAACCATCCAAACTGCTCAGAAAACCTGTTGTAGCTGGAGGTGTGACCCTTCATCTGGTGAGGTGGGGCAAATGCTGTTGTAATATGTACATCATTGAATGATTGAGAAGACATCATTGAATGTGTATCAGAAGAGATAAAGGTGTGTGTGTGTGTGTGTGTGTGTGTGTGCGTGTGTATGTGTGTGTGTGATATTTTATTTAGCGGTTGAACCAGGAAGGGTGAGACCTGTGACTTTAAGGTCTGCCTGGGCTACATAGTAAGTTTCAGGCCAGTTTGGGCTAGAGTGTACGACCTTGTCTCAAAAAGGAAAATAAGTAGAAGCAAACAAACAAATGATTCCTCAATTTTACCAAAAAAAAAAAAAAAAAAAAAAGAAAGAAAGTCTGGGCTCACTATTATACTTAACGCGTCTTTTACTCTTTCTCTCAGACAGCTGTGTCACCTCCAGTGCTACCTCCAAGGTACCAGCATATATTATGAAAACTCACTGACTCTTTTCAATTCTCTCCAGACATAGCTTTTCCTGTCCCCCATGCTTTGAGTAAGAACATGCTATGTGATCTACTGGGTGTCTTTCGGAACCGACATCTCTGACTCTAAGGCACGCATCGCGCCGGCAGCTGGACTTACTATGCCCTTGACACTGTGGCAGCCGGCATGGAGGTCACAAGGATGGGGACTCGGGGATGCAGAGATCCGTAGCAGACGCGGGTGTTGGGCTCCAGCCTCCGCTCTAGGCGGCCTTGACAGCGGCCAGGTGGTGATTAGATGGTAATGAACGCAGGCCACTGTGGGCCATCCGCAACCTGAACCAGATGTGGCAGGGCTCTCAGAAGTCTGCATTCCACATTTGATTGGCGGGGACCTAGACACAGCCCCTGCTCTAGTTTGTCTCGGCTTCGCTCCTGTACACAGTTCCACTCCTACTTAATGGGTAGCTTGAGTGCTCCTTAGAAATAAGAAATGATTTACTAACTGCTAAGTCATCAGACGGAGTTATAAGTTGTCTGAAATTTATCATACTAAAAATTATAACGGATTTTATGGACATAATGAAATAGGGACTTAAGTGGAGAATCAATAAATGTCTTAGCCGTTTGTTCCATACAGTATAGGAGACCCCTTATGTTCCATGGTCTGGTCCCTTCCCCGGGGGAGGAGAATTATCCTTTTAGGAAAGCAAGAAGGACTTTTAAATGATCGTATTTTTAAAAGCCATAGCAAAAAGAAATGTCTTAAAGTGACTTCTCTGTGTTACTGTTAGCTCTTGTGACATTACTTCAGTATAGAGTTAGTGCGTGACTTTTGATCCAGACAAGCATACCTCCATGTAACTGCTGCAAAGTTCCAAGCAGTGTTCAAGTGCGACCTAGGAAGACCCATGTCCTCTCAAGTGCGACCTAGGAAGACCCATGTCCTCTCAAGTGCGACCTAGGAAGACCCATGTCCTCTCTCGGCTGGAATCCCCAAGGCACTGTCTGGGGCGGGTGGGGTGGGTTTTGTTTTCAACAGGAGTCACTCAAGAGATTTGGGGGAGCTGGGCTCAGGAACAGGCAGACAGGAAAGTGTTCTGGGGGTCTGGCCTTGCACAACACAGGGAAGAGAAGGTGGGGGCCCCAGGGGATGGTATGTGGAGAGTGTGCTCATGGTGAGGATGGGACTTGTGGGAACACCATCCTGCACAATGGAGCTCTGCCATCTCCCAGAGCAGAGTCTTAGAGCGAAACATAAAGGATTCCAGTAGACTATGGGAGGGTCACATAGAGTCACTGTAACTGGGGTTTGGCCTTCTGGATATTGCTTGTGGATATGTGGCAGTTTGAAGGATGCCAATGAAGAGTTGAAAAAAAAAAAGACATTGCATCTCTAAGTGCTAGACCTAGCTTTATTACAGTGAGGCAGAGGGAAGAGTCACTTGGTCCTCCAGGAAAATAGACGAATTCCACCACTCCATGTTTACCCTCGTTCTTAGTCATTCTTACGCCCACCCCTTACTTTCTTCCAACGCTACTTATTGGGGACATCCCTGGATCGAAGCTGGCTATGTCACATGCTTGCTTCATGAAAATGAAAAACACAAATAGTTATTGTGACTGATAGCTTTTAAATATTTAGACGCATGGGGTTGAGAGGCGGTGCTCAATGGTAGGCCTTTCGCGTGTGTGAGGCTCTGTGGATGACCCCAACACTACAAAATATTTAGACTTATGGCATATGAGCCGCTGTTTGACCTTTGTTCTAGGCCATACAGATGTTAAAGTTAGTCATGGCCACTTGATCTCCAAAGAGAGATGTAGAAAGATCCTTGGAAAATAGCACTAGCCTTTCACAGGGAAGAACCCTCCTTGCCCCCGCCCCTCTACCTTTCTGGTTCACTCCTGGGTGTAGTCTCCTCTACCTTTGTACCAAGATGTGACCAATCAGCTGTTGGGGCAGGAGGGGTGCTCTGTTGCCTCTGAGATTTGGTTATGAAAGGACTTGGGTATATTCTTACTCCCTGGGGGTTGCTTTCTGAGATGAGTGTAGGAAATTGGGAATGTGTGTGTGGAGAAACTCCGCTTATATCATGAGAACGTTCAGGGAAGCGGGAAGAATTCTAAGTTCAAATATACCCCAGCTCCAACAAAGTGTAAAAGACAGACACATTTACTCCCAGTCCTTCATTCTGTGAAGAGGGAGGCCCATGGGGTGGGGAATAGCTTCCCGCTCAGATCTTGTGTGGGACTCAGGCCTATCAACAGTCGCATGGGTGGGGCTTGAGGTAGGCCCTTCCTTCAGTCTTTCACAGGGACAGAAACTTCAGGAGAGACCTTACCCCAGACCTCCCCACCAACCTCCACCCCCTGCTAAGCTGTTCCCAGTTGCTGATCTCGCGAAATTGAATATTAGAATGACGTCTGCTGTTTTAGCCTGCCAAGATTTGGGATAGTTTGATAAATCACACGGTAACTTAGTTTCAGTTTCAGCAGGCCCGTGATCTTCTTTCTCTTTAATATCTACAGCGGCTAATCAGGAATACAGCTGCTGGAGGCACCAGTCTTAGATTCAGACACGGCCTGCCTGTGCTTTCCCGTGCTTACTCTGGCCTCTCTCTCCTGGACTAACGACTATGCAGCCTATGTTGCTTGATATCGTCCATCTTCACTGGGATCTCTGCCAATAGGTCCCCAAACTCTCCTCAGGACCTGGACCTGGAGGTATTAACTCCTAATGGGGACCTATGTGGGTGGGATGCCTAGGCTTGAAGATCAACACGTGTGTTTCCGGGGGCCACTGTGGCATACGGAGTGATGGGGTGAGGGGGGAAGTGGGTCAGGCTGCAGATTGGGGCTGGCTCTTCCTTGACACTCTTGTCCTCCACATCGTCCTAGAGGGAGGACTGCACATTTTACTTAACTTGTTACCTTGCTTTATATATTTATATATAGAATTTTAAAAAAATATATTTATGTGCTATTCAATTGGTTAAGGTCTTGCCTAGCATGCAGGAAGCCTTGAGTCCAACCCCAGCATCCCGTAAACTGGGCTTGTTGGTGCATCCCTGTAATCTCAGTATGTTGGAGGTGGAGATGGGAGGAGAATATCAAGGCCATCTTAAGCAAGGTAATGAATTTGGGCCCACCTCTGATGCACTAGATTGCATCAAAAAGACATGGTGGTTTTACTTTTTTTTTTTAAGACTTGCCACACTTGCCTTCTATGTTCTCTTATTCAATAAATGTTTGAGTTGGTTGTTGCCATTTGATCTTCAAAGGGATTTGAAGACAAGGACTTTTTGTTTTTGTTGTTTGTTTGTTTTTTAGAAAAAGAGCTAGTCTTTCTGCAGAGAAGAAACACATTTCTAGCCATGTTTATTAAAAAATGGCAGTGGATCAAGCTTATATTTTTGCTTTAGATCTTTTTCTCTCTTTACCTAAGTCAATACATATGTTAGAATCTATATACCAGCCACCCATCGCCTAATTACCTATGTATTCATTGATTCTATCTATTTATTATTCGTTTCTCCCTCGCTCCATTCAAATCTATCTTGCTCTTTTAAGGAAATTTCTTTTCTTAGAGAAATTTGCTTTGTCTGCCTCCTACCTTTAGAGACACCTCATCGAATTCCAATTCCTTTGGGTGTTTTTCTTAGTAACTGAGCTGGCTAGCCCAGAGCCGTGAGACACCCTGGTGAGTCTGCGGATTATTGGATTTCTGAACTTGGTTGGTATCGGCAAAATTCCCAGCGAGAAGAAAACATCTGACTCCATCGTTTCTCATGCCGGGAAAGCCCTCTGTCCCTGACCTGCTGGTGTGCTGGGTTGTGTTAAGAGCGTCTGCTTCTCAGTCCGGGAGCTGACACGCTTTCGTGGGAGAAGAGATAGACGTGGGTCTGTACTTCTGTTTATATGTGACTTACGGAACTCAAGATCTGAACCATTTGTGCCATTCTAGCCAATGGGGAAAGATACAGAAAGGGAATCATTTTCCGTTTTAAGTGAAGTTGGGATCCTACACATAAACTCTATTACATTTGAAAAGGGCCCCTAGGTTTAGTGTGCTCCCAGGAATCTTATCGAATTCTTGCGTTCTAATGAAATCCAAAAGGCTGGCTGGCCATTAGTAAAATCAGTGACCATTAAACAATGCTCAGGTTACCCGACCCTTATCGTTCTTTCCCTAAAGCATGCCGTAGAACTGTTTTAGTCAATATGATACAGGAAAGCAATTTTCAAGTTATTTCCTGGTATCTAAAAGCATTTAATAACCCGCAAACTCAAGAGTGGCTTTGCTTTGTCCGTGCGTCTGTGCACGCGCCCATGCTGGTGCGCATGCGCACACATGTATTAATTTTTTTTTACTTTGATTATTTTTTCCTATTGAAGTTGTCTGACGTGCCTCCTGGCTAGGCCCAAATGGGCTTGTCTGTGAGAAACACTGGCTTCTCAGAAGTTGCAAGCGTGAGGGGCGCGTTCCAAGTTATCAGTGTAACTCTGAAAGACACGGTTATTTAATCCTGACTCGTAGAACGCGGGCCATCAAGCCCCTCCTTCTCCTTTGCCAGCAAAGTAATTGCTACCACATTTAACTCAACGAATGTGGTACCATTTCCCTGCAATTGTGGTTAACTAAGGAGAAATCCTGAAACACATAAACCTTGGTTTCTGTGAGACATGTATGTGTGTCGCTGTAATATGAGCGTTTGACATTACAATGGCATCCTTTTAGAGAGCCAGGCTGTCCAAGACTCCTTGGACTGGTTCTTGAAAGACCTTGGCAGTCCTTCGAACATTTTTTTTTCCTTAAGGGATAGGAGTACAGATTAAAGAGGGACTAGAGAAAACAGCAGCTGGGGGTGGGTGGTGGTGGTTGTTGTTATGTAGGTCAGGAATCAGGCATTATTCAGTGGAGGTCATTCAGGCCCATTTTTAGGCAGGGCCCTTAGAGTCTGACCACATTTGAAATACTAGTCCCGTAACTGCTGAAATTTGTTGGATGGGCTTCCAAGGGGAATGTGTCCAAAGCCTGGGCAACTGACGACAATCAGGGCTTTGAGATCAAAGCAGCCATACTTTATCAGCTGACACCCGAGAGCATTATCAGAGGGGGCATTGAACTATCAGCAACAGATGGGAAGGAATTACTTACTGGAGATGTAGGGAATTACTGGAGGCAAGAAACCAAACTTTTTATTTTTTTTTAATCTCATTTTATACCTGGCTTCTGATAGCTTCAGTTTGACCTTTCCTGTGACCGCCGTGTTAGGCTTCTAGTGACAATCAGGGTTTTGATTTGTCTTCTGTGTGGTGCAGTTGTATTTCCTCTGGTGAAAGCCAGTGAGGCAGCCATTTCCACATTCATTTTGCTGCTCATTTGAATTTCCAAAGGAACCATAAAATTCAGGAAATAAACAGACTCCACAGGGAGTATTTCGGCTCCAGCAGACACATGCAGGACACACGCAGGACACCGTTCCGGGGGATCCTATTTTTTCTTCAGGGAATGTGGAAAGCATAGTAACAGGGGCTTCACTGTCTGCATGGCTCAGAGCTTCCTGGTAAACACGCGAGAGTCCCAGCAGTGCCAGATCAAGGTGGGCTAAGTCTTAAATGGGCAAGGGAGGCAATGGAAATGGTCAGAAAGTGAGACACCAGCACAGATCCCAGAGTTGTGTTTGAGTTCAGGAATGGAAAACTGTCCTTGGTTGTCTATGACTAAGTTACCTCCTAGGACGAACAAGACAGCCTTGTTTCCAGATTTTGCAGGCTTCACATCCCAGTTGAGGGGATAAGCTTCAAACAAATAATCATGCCAGCATTTCACTTTAGACCATGGAAACTGCTCTGAAATTGAAGCCTAACGTGTTCAGTTGGAACAGAACCAAGCTTAGCTCTTCAGGTTGGGAAATGTGTGGGGAGCCCCACTCCCCGTCCATAGAAGTGATGTTTAAACAATTCCCAAAGATGAAGTGGATCAAGGCAAAGAAAAGAAAGGATGTGTGCATAGTCTGTGATGTAGAATCAGCTTGACCTGCTGAAGGTCTTGACTTCAGCCAAGACCAGAGGTGGAAGAAGAGAAAGTGGGCAAGCCAGAGTGAGCTTGAGCCAGGAGATGAGATTAGTTGTGATGACATTTCCAGTCCTTCATGAGAAAGAGTAGGGGCTCCTTTCAGTCCTGGTGAAGGCTTTGACTCCGCTTTGGAAAATCAAATATCCTTCAGGCAATTTAATAAAGAACCCAAACAGGAGTCCCAAGCCTCCTGCTGATCTAAATCACTTTTCAAAGTGTGTAGGCGGGGCTTCTGTCTCACTGACACACGAATCCTGAGTCTACTACTGACGGTGCTGGAGCGGCTCCAGAGGAACAAGATGTGTTGGCGCTGGTTCTCTGGAAGATTGAGAGCAGACCTAGTTCAGTTTGGTCCGTCTGTACTTCCTCACCTCAGCAAGGTATCTGCGTGTCCACGCAACTCAATGAATCCCTTCAGTCACACGGATTTCCGAATTTTGTCTCATTCAGACCCTAGAGCTAAACGCCTTTTCTTGAGACTTTTAGGCAGAATCCTTCACCGAGCCCCTGACTTACCGAAGATGTAAAAGAGAAACCGGGGATTATATCTGGCTCTGTGTGCCTCAGTTCCACCATTTTGGTCAGGTCTTGGCTACATTGCCGAGGGAGGAGAATCACCGGTAAATGAAGAAGAAAGTAGAAAAGGGCTGACTACTGTAGCTATAATGCCCAGGCCTCAGCAGTTGGGACTCTCCAGTTGTCAGTGAGCATGCTTTGGGTGGTGGAGGGAGGAATGGTTTAGTAGCTACCTATTTACAGCTTTCCCTAATCTATTGACTTTTTTGTTTTTGTTTTGTTTTTCAGGACAGGGTTTCTCTGTGTAGCTTTGGAGCACGTCTTGGAACTCACTCTGTAGACCAGGCTGGCTTCAAACTCACAGAGATCCACCCGTCTCTGCCTTCTGAGTGCTGGGATTAAAGCCATGTGCTATCACCGCCTGGTGTCTTTTATTTAATCCTAAAATGCAAAGATGGAAAAAATTCAGAAAATTATCTTTGAAAAGAGGCTATTCAATAATTATGCTGTTCTGAAGTGCCCCTTGTTAGTGTAGCATTTGTACATACTTTAAAAGAAGAACATGGGTTAAGAGTACTTAAATTTGGACTGGAGAGATGATTAGGCAGGTAAGAGCATTAATTGCTTTTCCAGAAGACCCAGAATTGATTTCTAGCACCCACATGGCATCTCATAGCAACTCTAGGAGGATCCAATGCTCTCTTCTGGCCTCCATGGGCACAGGCATGCCACGGTGCACAGACATACATGGGTGCAAAACGTTCATTCATGTAAAAATAAACAAACAAATACCTAAGTATTCATGATGCTTTATGTTTTAATTAAGTATTGTAAACATTGCGTCTTTTCTAAGAATGGTCTTTTAAATGTTACAGAGTTTAATCCAGAAGGTTCACCACTTTTAAGGTACTTATACACTTTCACTAAAATGAATCATCATGGGTTAAGCAGGTTGGATTTCATACGCTTGTGTTCCTATGTGAGTAGTTACTCATATTATAAATAGGCTCCAGGCCTCCAGCATTGAATTGCTGGGATCTGAGTTTCACTTGCTACTTCTTAGGTGATTTTTCCTATCTGTGAGCTTGATTTCATAGAACATCAGTTTCTATGTTCCTGTCATAATTTCCTAAACCAATAATGTCCCCAAAATGTCTCCTAGATCCTACAAATACAAATATAATTTCCCTACACCATGGAATACCATTCAGCCACGAAAGAGTAGGTAAACTTGGAAGTATTGTGCTAAGAGAAACACATCAGGTCAAATGGCTCGTATATTGTATTATTCCATTTGTTTGAAATATCCAAAGAGGTAACCATAGAGCTGGAAAATAGATCAGTAATCTACAGTGGCAGTTTGGTGGGGACATACCAAATGCCACTGAATTTGGTGATTTAAATTGATCAAAATGGTAAACATGATGTTTTTGAATTTTTGTATCAGTGAAAAAGAGCACAAAAACAAAACAAATCAAAGTCACCAAGATGAACAAAAATAGGAAGTAATAACGTCTTTTATATGACTGCTGAGGGGACAGAGAGAGGTAGCATGGTGCTCATGGGAGCTCTTTTTGTCCGTGTCAGCTTATTTGGTCAAGGCTATCAAGAAGAGCATGCTCTTTTTGGAGAGACTATCAGCACATTGGGACTAGCAGGTAACAGCCACTTCTCAGGTAGCCAGATGACATTTACTCAACTGGATCAATTAGAGGCAACGCACTTCCTCCTAGAAGTTCACCTCCCCCGAAGAGACTTCCTAACAAAATAAGATCACAAGTTTTCAAAATATACTTTTGAAAATGACTAGAAGCGCCATTGCTGCAATAGGATAGCGGGGCTGTTTAACAAAATGGCTTCTCCCAGGGTCCACGCTGTGGTTTGTTTGTGGTTGCCAGAAGTTCATCTTTATTAAAAGAAGAAGAAGAAGAAGATGAAGAAGAAGAAGAAGAAGAAGAAGAAGAAGAAGAAGAAGAAGAAGAAGAAGAAGATGAAGAAGAAGAAGAAGAAGAAGAAGAAGACAAAAACTTCTCTTTTTCCCATCTCATGAAGGCATGAATTATTGACTGCAATGTTGGCATGAGAAAGTTTCTGGGCATTAAAATCCAAATGTGAACTAATGCTCTGCTTACCTGGCCTCAATTTGCAGCAGTCTATCCACACATCTCCACAAGAACTGCCAAGCAGCTTACTCATTGGAAATATCCTAATTATAGGGATGTGGCATTAATCCCCTTTCTCTTACTATCTCGAAGATTTAAGATTTCTTAAATGACTCTTTTGGCTTGAGTTATGCATTAGAATCAGGGTTCCTGCACGCTCAAAGTTACTGACACGAAAGAAAAAGACCGTTGCCCAAAGACGTGGCGAAGGCAAGAAAAGCACCTCTAGAAAATTCCATTAGAAGGTAGCAATGGTGGAAATGAAATCTCCATTAGCCTTATTAACAAAACCTAGGGGACCTTTGAAGGGCATTTTATAGAAAAATCTAGTTTGAGAGACTAAGAATTAGACCACAAAGATGAAAAAATTAACTCGCTCACCTCTGCAGTTACCGCATCTGTGATGGGAGAGAAATTGTGTTGAAGAGCAGTCCTTGCTAAACAATGAATCATTAACTCACTCACTCATTCATTCATTTATTCGGTAAACATTGCTGTGCAAGGCCCCACCTCTGTATTCTGTCCCCACAAAGGCTGGATGAGACTTTATGATAGGGGGTTGTTACTGAGGACTCAGGGAGCATAGGTCAGTGGCACGGACACAAAGCAAATAGGATGTGAACTATAATTAGCAGCAACGCTACCTACAGAGCAAATATGTTTGAGTGCCAGAAGGATTCGAGACGATTTCACAGAAAAAAAAAATGATCGTGCACTTGATCCTCGAAAGGCAGATAGATGGTTCTGTATTAAGCAGAGGCGGGGGGGGGGGGCACACCCTGCACCCGTAAGAGAAAATATTGATGATTCAAGGAACAGGGGGTCTGGATGGAGACAGGGGGCTGCTGGAGGCATGTTGGCAACTCTTTGATTTCAGGGGAGTTCTCAAGAGACCACAGCGAGAGAGTGAGATGGGGCAGCAAAGCAGGGAGGCTCTGGGAGGTACCAAGTGGGACCCAGGCCTTTCTGTACTGAGTGGGACACCCTGAGTCTTGCTTCTTTTCCTGGGTCTGTTAAGGACACCAGCTGTCGGGACACTTTGCTTTCCTTGTCTGTCCTTCACTTCTAACAACATAACAACAAAATCCTCACATGGAGGGATAAATATGACACAGTCTAAGAGCACTTGGAAATCTTGGACTTAAAGACACTTCTTTTATTTAAAAAAGAAAGCAAAGCCCTTCTCATTTTATTTGGGGCTGTGATTCTGTGGTGACTTGAGAGAAACAGATGATTCTCTGGTAGTGCGTTCTCCGGTGTCCCGGTGACTTAGCGCCAAACAGGGGAGAGCTGCATTGGTACCCAGAGACGCTCATCTTAAGCCTCTTCTGTGGGAGTGGAGTGTCAGCTGTATCCTTCACACTGGATAGGGAGATGATGCACACGGGATACCAGCAAGGGTCCTGGACGAAGAGCAAGAGGGATACCTGAGCAAGGAGAGTAGGAAGGAGCAAGCAGTTGCCACAACCTGAATGACTTAGGTGTTGACCTCTCTGAGGTGATGGGGAATAAAGAAACGGCAGACACGCATATGAAAAAGCGAGAATGGGGTGGGCCTTATCATCTGATGGCGACACACCAGCAGCTGGGAAACTCAGCACATTTTTTTTTTAATACCTACTCTGAGTGAGGGAGTGGGTTTATTGTATACAACTGAATGAGGAAGAAGGTTCGGTTCATCTCAGTAGGAAGCATTGTTCGGGGAGCAGGTTTAGATTACAGTCATCGGGAGGAGCAGGCTGTGCTTGATGCTTCCTGTGTACACCCTTTTTAGCGAAAAGGCCATCATTTGTCAACAGTTGGTCTTGGACCAGGGGAAAGGCTTTGCCCCTTCTGTGGATCTGGGATGTTAGGGTCCTTCCCATGGTTGGGGTGTATCAATGATACATATTCACTGGGGACCTCCTCTCCTCTCCTCTCCAAACCTATGGACATGCCAAAGGCCACTTCAAGCCTAGGCAGGTAGGAAATTAGTCCTCTAGTCAGTGATAGGACAATCAGGAAAGTAGGCAGCTGTCCGTCACACTGGGTGCCTTTTGCTGTTTCCTAAGGGAACCTCAAGTCTTCAAAGACAGCAAAGTGAAGGGGTCAAGAAGTATCAGTAAGTGGCAAGAAAAGACCTGACTATATATTTTAGTGTTTCCTTGATGACATGGGCCTCCTGGTAGGTTTGTTTAAAAAATTTCCATTTGCTATCTGCGAGTCAACCCATGCACCTACCACCGCCCGTCTCTGAGCACTGTATATGATCGTGGCCTCCCCAAATGAGAGCACCATGAAAGACTGGCTGGTTTCTCCCTTTTACCCACAGTCCAACATGCCATCTAGACTAAAGCATTCCTGAGGCTTCTCATTCGCTCTATACAGCCAATACCTTGGAAACTGTCTGGAACATGGTGTCAGATAAATATTCATCGGTCTCTTAAGTCAGTATCATTTTGTAAATCCTTCATTGAGCTGCATGTCCTCCTCTCTTCTAGGCTTTGTGCTGGGTTCTGTTGCTACAAAAGTGAATAAGGAGTTTCCTTGAGACAGTAACTGATGTTGAGGAACAGGTAAAACAACACAGAAAATACATACTCTAAGCTGAATATGGTGGTGTATGCTTGGAATCCCAGCACTCGGGGAGGAGAGGCAGGTTTGTCAGTTCAAGACCAGTCTGGGCTACCTGGTGCATCTCTGTCCCTGTCTGTTTTTCTTTCTCTGTCTTTGTCTCTGTATCTCTGTATCTCTCTCTCTCTCTCTCTCTTTTACACACAAATACACACCCACACCCACACACACCACATCAACCTTATACATTTTATAAAAGACAACATAGAAGGGAAGAAGATCGAAGAGAAGAAGGAACCGTGTTTTATCATATACCCACTGGGCACTAATTTTTCTCTTCCATGTGGAGTTTTTGTATCTTTTTATGAAGCATAGTCTCCATTTAACAAATGAAGAAACTGAGGTCAGGAGAGATGAAATAGCCTGTTTTGTTAGCAGGAAGAGCTGTAATGAACAGGGTATTGATCATTATGTGTAGAAAGAGATAGCAGAACTAGTCTAGAAAGATGTTCAAAGGATAGCAGCCCCGAGACTTACAGGGAGAGTCGCATGGGCAGACTCTCAGTCACAGAGGCAGCCTGCAGCAGTTCTTCTGGAGCTAAGATATACCAAAGGGCAGTACCAGATCGTGTAGGTTAGCGAATATGGCGCACGAGCCAGCCCACCTCGTAGAGGGATCCAGGCGCCTGTGTCTACATGCTTCACATTCTGTTTCCAGAGTGCTGTCTTTATGACATTGAGAAACGACTGACTTCTCCTTGGGTTTCTTTTTAAGGACAACAGTGCTCCCAAGGAAGGGAAGACCTGTTTGTCTTCCCAGAAATGGATTATGGTCTTAAAATTAGCAGGCTGAGTCAACATTTTCAAGTACTGATGCCTACAGTCAACAGATTAGATTTTCCTTCAAGACAGCATTATCTTTCCGTGTAGAACTGCCTCAGGCTGCCTTGGTCAGTAGCCTTCATTTGATATTTAGGCATAAATATATATCCAAGTCATCCGCCCCCTCATCTCTAAATTACATGGATCATTGCCTTGCTCTTGACTCCAATTGGACAGCCCACTCTGGTGTGAGGAGAAACTAACAGTATCATGTTCCTTGCAGTAAACAGTTAATTCAGCTCACATGGCCGAGTCAGCTTGTTGCCCCGGAAGTGGCTGCCTGGCTACAAACAGGGTCAACCTTAACTGTCCTGAGGGAGTGAGGGCTCTTGGTTTTCCCACACACGACCCCTCCCCCACCTTGCCCCTTCTAGAGAACCTGAGATAATCAGATAGTTCAAAATAAAATAAATGTTTGCTTCATGGGATCGGCTTCCATAATTCAAACGCCTGCCTCACCGTAATGTTGCGGTATTTAAAAATGTAGGGTTAATGCGGAAATCCTGGAAAGACTCAAGGAAGTTATATTTTCATGATGGTTCTTGAATTAAAAGCGACAGATCCATGTGGATTTTTTTTTTTTTTTAACAAAGCCATTGTCCTTTGGCAGACTGCAAAGGCAGCCACCGGAGGGGCACTCCATCTTTGTGGGCTGCCTCTCAGATTCCAGCTGCATGCAAATGTTGACTCTTAGACACCCCGGGGCTCCTGGTTCTGGTCAGAATTTCAGATTGTTTTACTGGGGTCCTGTGGCACAAAGCCCTCCTGTCTTTGATCTCTCCCATCCGACATCTCTCCTGTTGAACTGAGTCTCTGTACCCAATTCACAGGGCTCGCAGCTCACTTTCAGGGGCATCCTGGCAGCCGAGGTGACACAGGCTCCTCTTGACCTGGCTTTCTCTTTACCATCTATCTGGTGTTATTACCTGGGCACCAGGGAGGGGCCATTCACATTTGAGATCTCTGTCAAGGAAGGTGTAGTAAAGATCCCCCAGGACTTTGACTGCCTCTGGGTCACTTGTGGCCCCCACCCCTGGACAATGTACCTCAGGGCAGTCTTAAGAATTTATTCCAAATAAGGCAATGAGTTGGCAGTTCCAGCAAGGAAGTAAATGTCTTTGATGGGACCCGCCATGGGCTCTTACTGGACCCCTTAGTTTTCTATATACTCAGTCAAATGATAATATTTCTTTCTGTGTGGTAGTAATTTTGTAATTTGATGTATATGGTTCTTAGCCTACGACCTTCAGCCCAGGATGACGTTTTGATAATGCACACCATAAACTTGAAATGTCAAACCGAACATGTTCTGACTACATCTAAGTTGCTAACCACCCCGGTAATACTGCAGGGCTCTCCAAAGGAGCTTTTGGGTCCTCTTGCCATGGTGGCGCTTACTGATGGGTACCGTTATAAAGTTGCAAAGTTGTTAGGTTGAGCCATCCTAGGTAGGGACTGTGTGTGCGTGCGTACAGGCTTCCCTCTATGCAACCCTTCCTTGGCAGAGAAAAACTCAACATTCCTTCATGGTTTGCAATGGAGGCCGGTAAGCTTTGAAGATTTAGAAACTCTTTCCAATCTTAAAATTTGCAAAGACTCAATCTAACCCCCAACATGACCCCAAAACCCACCATAAATCTTCAAGAAGCTCCTTCCACAGAGACCCCTAGACGTGACCTATGCCCCCATAGAAACGCTTATAGCTTTGCACTGGTTTGTCTCCCATTGGCTGGTTCACTCCATTCAAAGTCCTCTTCCCCCCACTCTCTTATAAACCTCTAAGTGACAATAGGGACAATGCTGCCCTCTCCCCCTTCCTTTTCTACCACCAAGAGGTAAAGTGCACTATGCTGTGCGTGTTTCCCTATCCCAACCTCCCCCACGCTCCCCCACCACAGGGGGCTGTTTAGGATAGCCTAAGGCCATAATAAAGATACCACTAATGTTTAACCCATTTGACCAAACAAGTGCAAAGTCCTAGGGACACCAGAGGACTTTATTTAAAGGTCTGCTGCTGGGAAGAGGGCTTTGGGGCATGCTGGTCCCCTTTCTTGTCTGATGTCCAGTCCTGGAGAGAAACTGTTTGGACCATTGTGTCAGGAAACCTAAATATTCCTCCTACTGCATTATGTGGAGTGGCTGCCAAGTCTTTCAGAGACCAAGAGGCCTCCAGGGGGACTGACTGATTGGCCACTTCAGAGAAGAGCAGGGAGGGGCCAGCCCTAGAAACAATGGGGCCAAGGGCTTTGTGACTCTGAGCCCTGTGCCCCTCTGCCCCTCTAAACCCTCCTCCTCTGACCTCTCCAAATTGGGCCAAACAATGGAATTCTAAGGAGGCCAAAATTTAAGCAGCTCTCCCAAGGATTTTGCATTCCTACTTAAAGCCTTGTTTCCAGATGGAAGGAAGTTGTTGCGGTGCTGCGAGTGGGGGTGGTGGTGAGGAGGCTTCTTGTAGACTGATCCATGTTAGGCCCCATGAAATGGGTTGATGGCTTTGCCAGCAAGTGGTGGCCCTGATCCCAGGGGCTTCTGATTCCTTCAGACGTTTGAAAGCCCTGCCTATGCCCAGCGGCCAAAGCAGGCTCTGAACAGCATCACTCTGAAGGAGACTGAAGCACGCAGATCAAAACTACCCCAGCCATCCCTCATTCTGACGGAAAAGCTGACCCTGAGCCTCTCTCCAGCAGACAGGGTTGGGGAGGGCGGGCCTTCCTGTTAGGCTGTTGGTGTTTGTGTTTGTGGTGAGTTAGCTTTGCTCCTTTCACATTCATTTCTGATTTGAGTAATGTGGAAAACCCAAGCGCAAGATGAATTCCACTTGTGAGTTATACTGGTTGGCGGGTGGAAGAGCCGGGGAGGCTTAACACACAGACCTCAAGACTTTGAAGGTCTGTGCCTGCAAAACAGGGCCGGACCGCAGTGGAAATTGCAAGGAGACATATAGTCCTGTTTCTGATGTGTTTCCATAACTTTTGGGGGGTTTGGGCTAAACAGAAAACCTTGAGCAAACAGTCTTCCTGATGACGTGTCCTTCTGCTTCTCAGTTTTCCCCCACAACCTAGAGAAATGCCCACATTTTCCAACCTCGAAAGAACATCTCCATTCAGAGCTGCTCAAAGTTTGAGAGTCCAGCCCGAGACTGACACATTTCTTCTACTTGTCTATATCGGAAGTGGGGGTAGAGGACCCGGAAGAAGGCTCAGTGAGTTAAGGTACTGAACAAGTGAGAAGGCTTGAACTCCAACTCCCAGACCCTGTCCCACATAAGCTGAGGGTGGCGGAGTGGATCTGCGATCCCAGTGCCCTGTGAGGCGATAGGAGGCAGAGCCAGAAAGATAACCCAGGATCTTGTAAGCCAGCGGTCCTGTACAGAGCGGCTAACATCAGAGACAAGGTGAAAGATGAGGCCCAACACTCTAGGCTGTCCTCTTCCCTCCACACGTGTTCATGACAGGCATGTACCTGCACTCACACTTATGAACATGTGCACACACGCATATACATGAAGGTTTTTGAAAAGTAGAAACACGGGGCATTTCTCAGATGGCCGCATGCTTAATAGAATGCATAGTGTTTTGCTTTGTACTTGGCCCTCCCCAGCGCTGACCTTGGCACCTTCGTCTGTGCCTCTTGTGCCCGCAGAAACCTTTCCTTCCTCGTCCGTTTGGTCTCAGTTTAAATGCCATCTCCCCCCATCCTTCCTCCCCCATTCCCGTTTGAATGAATTCACCTGGTGCGTATTCAAGTTTATTTTGGAGATCTCCATGGCGACAGCCCTGATTGGGGTGACCTAGAGCAGAATGTGCTAATCCCAGTCGACACAGGTCTTGTGTGTCCGAGAGGCACGTTTGTCAGTGCATGCTCACAGACTTAGGAAAGAAATTTCTCGATACCGAGAGCCGAACCCAAGAGGGACTCAGAGGATAAATCATGTCGAAGGACAAAGCAGGCAATATATTCTCTGCCTCTCGCCACTGATATATTTTTAATAGACTGCTATTCTTGAGCTCTTTCCGTTCCAACTCTTTTGTTCTCTTGATTAAAATTTGATTCATGATTCTACTGGCATTTCTGAAAGAAGGTAGCCATGTTTGGGGCAAGTTTGAGATGGGGGCAAGTTTGAAAACAACCCAACTGTTCTGTTGGTTGAATGTATTAGTTCTTGGAGAACCTGAAAACAGAACGAGACCCCCAAACCTAAAACCTAGGGTTGCTCTGGCTCCTGCCCTGGCTCACCAGTCTCTCACTGACTTAGCAGAAGCTCCATCTGGGGTTGCGCTTGTCTGGGCTGGAGGTGAGGACACAGGGGGCCTTTCCCCCTGGGGGTTTTAGCTGAGTTAGCCTTGCGTGGTTCGTAGCTTGAGTGGTTCCCATCGAACGTAAACTCAGAGAACATGACATTCCTCCCTGTGGAATATCCAGTCCTTCTCACTGCGGCAGCCTTCTGCCTAGCTCTTAAAGGCATGAGACATCTTGCAGCGCACCCCTCCAAGGAGTGAGGATATGTCATGGGAGCCAACAGCGCAGGCCAACACCCTCACCCTTACGAAGCTTTCTTGCTAGGACAGACTGAAGCCGAACATCTCCACAGACAATTTCCAAGGTAATTCCTGAGAAATATTTCTAGTAAAGCTGTAAGAGATAATGTTATGGATGGGAACGGGAAGAACATTGCATGGTATGGCCAGGAAAAGCCACGGAGAGTGAACTGGAGCTAAACGCTGTGGCATCTAAGGCAGTAGCCTTCCATTCACAGGGAATAGCAAAGACAGGAGTTTCCAGGATCGCAGAAGCCTGTGATGGCTACAGAAGGGTTGGATGGGACGAACTAGATGATGGCAGAGCAATGGACTCTGTGGGCTGCAGCTGCGGAGGTAGGACCCAAGGTTGCTAGGATCCCTTCTAAATCTGCTTGTGAGACTCTGGTGGTACCCACAAAAGCTGTGCTGATTATGACCACCAAGATTTCTGCTCACTGGGATCTGAAGACTTGTAGGGAGTTCATTAGGGGATGGATAGGGATAATGCTGATAATGTCAGTTGCGGGGGGCAGGGGCTGGAGGATGCTTCAGGAGTGGGAAGTGATGGATATATTTATAGCCTTGATGGTTAGTAGTGGCTTCATGATTTCTTTGATGCTATTATTGGTATATTTTAGGGTCTCTCTATCTAGTTTAGGCTCACTTTTAACTTGTGATGCTCCTTTGCAGCACTGGTGTTACACATATGCAGCATGACATCTGACCATGATATATTCTTATCCATGAACTTATTAAGTTATATACATTACATAATGCGATGATTTAGAGGTCAATTATACTCAATGAGGTTTTTTGTTGTTGTTTTTTTTTTTTAAGGTGCATGATTCCAGGAGATGCCCCTGCCCTATTTTTGCAATTTATTTTTGTCTTTTGAGACTAGGTCTCACTTTGTAGGCCTAGCTGACCTGGAACTCACAGAGACTTGCCTGCCTCTGCCCCCTGAGTACTGGCACTAACGGCCTTTGCCACTGTGCTTGGCCCTCTCGTATCAGGGTCTGTCCCAGGCCTGTTTTGCAAACAGAGCCAAGGTTAGAGTGAAGTCCCATAAATCCGCAAAAACCCTGCACAAGGAGGGGGCAGCCCTTGAAGCTCAGCCCCTGGGAGCCACCTCTGAGTGCTCTATCGGGTTCTCGCTGCTTCCCTGTCTGGCCTTGCTCTTACTCACCTACGTGGGTGTGATCTGAAAGCATGCATTGTTTCAGAATCAATAAGGGGCCGAGTGAGCACAGTACAGTGAGTGTGTGAGCTCCAAGTGCCTCCTTATCATTGTGCGCTGAGCAGAACAGGTCCAAATAAAACACATTACCGAGCTCTGTTGACTTTGCCGGCTCAGCAGCTGCATTAATGGAGCTCTTTAAGAACCCAGGTTCCCCGCTTGCCTTCTTTGGGAACTTTGAAATAAAACTTTTGTTGAGGGACAGCAGCAGTGCTGGGGTTGGAAGGCTAAAGAAAAATCATTTGCTTCGTGGAATTCATCTTGCGAAACAGAGGGGGCAAGGAAGAAAAGAAAAAGAGCACCCCCATTCCAAGAAGGAAGGGTGGGGCTTCAGTGTTGACTCGAAGGCATTCCAGATCGTATTTAACTATATGATGCTCTCCTGATGCCCTCAGCCTTTGCTGAGGTGTTTTCCTCCAGATGCCCACTCCATAGGGAGACACCTGGAGACATTTGCAAGGCTCTGCTCTGGAAGTCTCCTAAACGTCAGCTTCAGGCTCTGACTCTGCACTGGAGGACTTTGCAAGAGACCCAGATCACCACTGTGATGCTTCTCTCTAAAGCGTTTGGTGGCATTCTTCCCTTTAACCTGCTCAATAGTTACTGTTATGACTGCCTGGTGGGCACTTATAAAATGAATGATAATTTCACATGGCATCCATTCTGCTCTATTTAAAATGAGCAGATGTAGACATCATCATTTCTGTTGGAGTCATTGCATTTTAAGGATCAACAGGCCTGACCCTCCTTGGGTACTTTACTTAATTTATACACCGTTTAAATTACGGTTTGACATAGAGAGACTTTGCTTTAAAACTAAACCTAAACAAAAGCCTCAATTTCTATCTTCTCTTGAAATAGCAAAAATGCTCTCAACACTATCTCTCCCCAGGGCCCGGGATTGTCCACAGTCTTCACCGTTACCTGTTGGCTTCCTGCCTCTGAGGTTGTGCAATTTCTTACAGCACTGTTGCTCTTCAGAGAGTAGAGAACAATGGCTCTGTACTTACATCTTTAGCAAAAGTGGAACTAGTGAATGATTCCCAGATCGCTCCACAGAGCAAGGAGCATGCTGCCATTTTTGGGTTCGGCTTTGGTGGCTACCTAAATTTTGTTTGCTGGACCCCTAAATCCATTTGTATTCTCTACCTCATACTGGTGTCCCTTGGTTGATGGAACCTTTTCTGCCTCTTCATGTTGTTGTCAGCTTAAGTGTCCTTATCTTCCCTGATTCCTACCTTAGATTCGGGGGTCCAGAGCTGTGCTGACCAAGCAGGTACACGCTATGCTGGCTTGTCATCTCAGGCTTACAATGAAACTGAAACGCGGCTGTCTGAATTTGACTCCCTAGTCTCTGAGGTCGAGAATTGTCACCTCACTGCTACAATCTAGATTCCACGTCATAGGGAGTGTACAAGAAATTAATAATAATTAAAGACAAAGCCACAGACGGATGTTCCTTTCATCTGGATTTTGGAGAAACATGTGATGTACTGTTGTTTCATTTGAGTTCTTGTTACAACATGTTGGGTCAATGCTTCTATTTGGAGTAACTGCATCTGAAAAGAGAAAGAACCCCCAGGTATGGTGGCATATGCTTTTAACCCCAGCACTCAGACTGAGTGGGCAGATCTTTATGAGTTCAAGGCCAGCCAATCTACATAGTGCAGTGGTTCTCAACCCTTTAACATTTACCTGCAGTTCTTCATGTTGCGATGCCCTTCCACCATAAAATTATTTTTGATGCTACTTTATGGCTGTAATTTTTGCTACGTTTATAAACCATAATGTAAATAAATGTGTTTTTCGATGGTCTTAGGTGACCTCTGTAAAAGGATCAATTGACCCCCCCCAAAAGATTTGTGACCCACGGGTTAAGAACTGCTGGCATAGTGAGTTTCAGGCTAGCTAGAGGTGAATAGAGAAACTTTGAGACCTTAGAGAGAGAGAGGAGAGAGAGAGAGAACAAGAGAGAACGAGAATCTTGTCTCCTTTATTCTAGTACAGGAATTGGCCTGAATAGTCATGGCGGGGCCATGTTATGTGCTGTGCACACAGTGACTAAGGCCGAAGTCTGACAGCTGCTGCTCCCTGATGCGGACACGCTGGCCTGTTGGGAAGCCTGCCTTCTCTCTGGGGCAGCAGTGGCAGACCATAACCCATGGAGACAAATAAGATAAGCTCAGGTCTTGATAAACAACTGCAAAGAAGCTGGAACAGGTGGGGAACCAGTGAATGACTCAAGGGGACAGGTGGAGATAAGAGGCTCAGAGGATGGGCTCTCAGGGACAGCTTTGGACCTGCTGGGTCCCTCCCACCTGCCCTTTGCACTGAAATCCCGGCGATAAACAAACAGCACCTTCAGGAAGACCCTAGAGTGCTGGAGGCCCAGGAAAGAGCAAATGCAAAGGCCCTGCGTCTCAGTGAGTTTTGTGCATGAGGGACAAAGGCCAAATGTGACTGATTTGACTTAGGGTGAAGAACTGAGTATGCAGTGACATGGAGAGGGAGGTAGAGGTGACACAAATAGAATCTTGCAGGCCACGTTGGAGCATGGATTTCTTTATTCCCGGAGGGGGAGAGGCTGTACCTGTCGCGGACATTCAGGCTCCAGCTTTTCCTCTTGGCCTGTGAGAAGTGTCCTGGAGAGCCTGTGGGCTTGGTTTGAATCTCTGCTCTATACCCTTCTGAGCATGACCTTGAAGAAGCCATTCATTTCTCCCAGCTACAAATTAATCCTGTGAAATAGGATTAATGCTTCCAAAGGACCTAGTTGTTCTTTTGTTCCTTTGACCTAAATACCTATGGCATCTCTGTCCTGAAAATCTATTTATGAGTAAGACAAGACTCTGCTTGACTTCACGGAGCTTGTGGCGGTGTCCTTGGGAGAGGCAGTCAGTTGACCATAAGCAATGCAAACTTGAGAGGGACACTACAAAAGGGCACAGCAAGAGTCACTGAAACAGATCGAGTTGGCTTAGCTCGTTGTCCCCATTTTACAAAGGGTCACTGAAGTGAAGTGACCTGCTCAAGGTCACAGAGGAGGTGGAGCTGGCAGCTCCTGCTTGTCTCCCTGGTTCCACGGGTCCCTCTCTTTGGAAACACACTTAGCTGTTGGTTTTAGCCTCTCTTACCAGAGAAGAATAATCAATGGCTTCTCTTGTTGGGGTGACCTATAGTGGAGGATGGAGAGCAGAGTCCTGCAGCATCCCGGCACACCTGCTTACGGGGTCCTGAACTTCACTTCCTTCGGAATTATGAAGGTGCCCAGGTGACCTGGAGCGAGGAGACAGTTCCTAGAGAAGTCTGGAGTGAGCACCTCATTGGCCCCACTCATGACAGCCCCCCACAGTGGCAGCTGTCCTTTATCTCTCCACGTTGTGCTCTCGTCACTCAGCCCAGGATGCTCCCTTTTCTGCTCCGCACACCACCTTCCTGTACTTGCTCCTTCCATCTGCAGTCTCTGGGTTTCTCGGCTGGTTGGCTGAGCCACGCCCCTGTAGTTCCATTTCTCAGTGCTGTGCAGGCCCTTTTTGTCCAAGCTGAATCCTTTCCTACAGACTCACAACATGATGCTGCTACACAGGAGGCCTCATGGCTACCGTCTGAAATGGCTGCTTATGTCTTTATCTTCTCTCTATCCTCAGCTAGCCCCTGGCCCAGGGGCTCTGTGCACAGGGCCCTTCCTGCTCCTCTCTCACTGTCAGCACAAGAACTGGTATTCTAGATTGACTACAGGCGCTCCGCCAGAGCAGGCAGTGGATATCAATTCTCCCTGCATGTTTTGGAGGGCATGAAAGCATCAGTACCAGAAACCTGGTTGGAGATGCTGGTCCCAGCTGTCATCACCAACACTGTAGCCTCCATTATTATCACTACCACTATGGCCTTCATATTCATTTCTGTAGCTCGCTTTACCTTCAGGATCAGCAGCACCATTAACATCACTACTTCAGCATCAACAATATCACCAGTTGTATCATCTTCATCATTATCACCACTACTTCAGCATCAGCACCATCCCCAATTCTATCATCTTCATCATTATTATCACTACTTCAGCATCAGCACCATCACCAATTCTATCATCTTCATCATTATCACCACTACTTCAGCATCAGCACCATCACCAATTCTACCATCTTCATCAGTATCATCACTACTTCAACATCAACACCACCCCCAATTCTATCATCTTCATCATTACTGTTAAGTTTTTTCCTTAGCTGACAAACCTCTCTGCTGACACAAATAATCCCAATGAGACCAAATTAGACCGAATTAGGAGATGCCCAGGTTTAATGGATGGCAACACTCTCGGGTGGCCCTCTGGGAAAACATGGAGAGAGGAATAGAGAACTGAAAGACCATGGAAAACCAGAGAGGGAAAAGAGGAGACCACATGTTTTTTCTCTGGGAGGGGGAAGTTTAAATAGCCTGTGGGAGTGGTCTTGACCTTCCCTGGGGAGGGGTCACCATTTGGTGGACTTTCTTGATCCTCCCTAAGGAGGGGTTACTGTTTGGCGGGCTTTCTTGGAGGTGGATTTTGGACTGAGGCAACTCCCAGGGGAGGGGGCTTTGAAACAGAACTTTCCACCCAACATTTCAGGATGGATGCCAGGGGGCTGGGGTGAAACCCCCCAACTAAACAATCCAGACTCTTTGTATAAAGGGGTGCCAGGGAACTGAGGTGACGCTTTTGACCAAACGATCACCACCACCACCACCTTCACCATCATCACCACCACCTCTTCAGCCCCAGAAACATCACCATCAGTTTCACCATGGCCGCCACCTTCACCATCAGTATTAACATTGCCGACGATCACCACAGTCCCCTGCACAACAGCTTCCACCACCTCCGTAGCACCCTTACTGTCATTCTCCTTACCACATCCCCCGTGTAGTGTGACCCTGCTCCTGGGAGACATGAGTAAACATCTATTTACCCCAGATAGGCAAACAACAACAGATCAAAATAAGGAAATCACCCAAATCCAACTTGGTAAACCAACGAACTTTATTGGGCTTCCTTCCCACTTTGTAGCCAGGCTGGCTTGGAGCTGGCAACAATCCTCCACCTCAGGTCGTGATGTGCTACAGTGACAGGTAATAAGCCACCACATCCAGCTTTATTAATTTTTCATGATTGTGTATGTACAAGCGTGTGATGTGTGTGTAGCCTTGTGTGCTGCCGTCGTGTGTGGAGGTGGAAGGACCACTTGGTGGAACCAGCTCTCTCCTTCTGTATTTCTGTGTGTTCTGGAACCTGAACTCAGGTCCCCCAGGCCTGTCCCACAAACACCTCTATCAGCTGAGCCACTTGCTGACTCCTATTTTATTTTATTTTTTTAATTCTAGAAAAAGAGTGTTTTTCTTCAGGACACTGAGGATTTCTTTGATTTTGCAGACGGGAAAACAGTACAAACCCTTCTGAGGATTAGAACAAGGATCTTATTCATTTAGCAATTATTTTTTAAGTACCTACTATGAGCCTGCGCTTTAGCGACTGGAGACATAGTGACTGCATGAAACTCACATTATGGTGGGAAGAAATAAATAATGAGTGAATAGATCAGAAATTATATATTAGGAATAAAAGGGTTATAATGAAAACAAGACGACATGGCTGATCCTGGGGGTGTTATTAATTGTGAATTATATTAGCTTTTCATTGGGTAACCAGCCATGTTTAAATATCAGGGGCTCACAGAAACAGACTTGTTTGAGAGCTCCTCTTTGTTGTGGCTTTGTTGTTTGCTTTGGACCCATGGGGATGGGTGATCCTCTCAGCACGGACATCTCTTGCTGGATCTCAACAGAGCAAGGGGCTGAGTGCAAACAGGCCATTGCTTTCGGAGCTTCAACTTAGGCCTGGTCTCCTGCCACTGACACCCATGTATCTCTAGCCAAGGAGAATCAGAGGAGTGGTGTCAACAGAAGGAAGTATCTGCTCACAGTAAGAGGCCTGTGAAGACACCGGGCAAGGGTGTGGACATGTAATCCTGTTGCTAGGGAACAAGGACTGAGACACGCAATGGAGGCTACCTAGAGAGCTGGTATGGGGTGGGGGGTGGGACGACACACTAAGGAGAGGAGGTGACATTTAAGCTGAGGTCTGAACAAAGAGAATGATTGGAGGAAGAGTGGTGGGCGGCACCCAGCTGGACTGAGCAGATCTGGGGATGTTGGAGGTGGGGTGTGGTAGATGAATCAGAAAGCAAGGGTGGCTGGAGCTCAGGGGCAGGGGAGGAGCCTCGGGGACCCAGGTAGGCTCCTGACCATGTGGACCTTGTAGGACACAGGGCCAAATTTGAGTTTTGAAGGGAGAGAAATGGCAGAGAATTGCCACGTCTGGGATTTCGTGCTGTCAGGTAAGGCCAGAAGAGCCATCATCTTTGAAAGCCTGTAAGATGTAGGCTACAAAGCTTTCAGCCTTAAGCCCCAGAGGCTCGCCTTTCTCAGAGGACTTAAAGGCTGCTCTGGAAAGCCGGAAGATGCTGTAGGCTAAACTCCAACCCTTCCTTCCATTGCACAACCCTGGCAGGCTGTTCCCAGGGCTGTCCCTTCCCATGGAGTCACTTGTTCTGGAGAAGGAGAGAGCTCAGGGTGGGCCCCAGATACGTCCACCACCACCCTGACACAAACTTCTAATTCAGAGCAGAAGCCTCAATAAGGAATCACTTGAGAAGAAAGGCTCTGCTCGAATTTATTGTTTTTTTTTTCTCTCAAGTTTAAACATTCTCTGCACTCGAGTGGCTGCTGCGTATGCGCCCAACTTATTCAGGCCATTTGCGTATGTGTGTGGTCTATGCAGCCTGTTTCAGTAAAGGGTATGTTAGATGCTTGGAAGTTATCCAACATGTGGAGAGAGAGAGAGAGAGAGACAGAGACAGAGACAGAGACAGAGACACACAGAGAGTAAGAGAGGAAGCAAGAGGGGAAGCTGGGTAGGGAGGGAGGAAGGGATGGAGGAAAGTAGGGAGGGAGGAAGAGGGGGAGAGAAGGAAACAGGGAGGAAGAAAAATTTTAACTAGCAGCTCAAGCAGGAAGTTTGCAGATGAATAGCGCATATTTAATTTGAAGAATGAACTTTTTTCTTCCCCCTGTTGTTTGGCTATTGTCAGTCCCGATGCAAGCACACTGACATGGTTTAAATTAGCATTGTGGAAGCAATATACTGCCGAGCAGTGCGTGACTGAGTTATTAAGAGCCGTCCACGAGGATCAAGCAGAAAACCATCCTGACAAATAGAAAAACTTTCTGTGTGCCTTCTGCCAGCTGTGTCCCCGGTCATCGAGCACAACGGGGAACGATTCGCCCACGGACTGTTTGGGGTGGGGGAAGGGAAGAGGCATTTCATCAAGGGTACAGCCTGGGTTTGAAATTTTGTTTGGACTAGTTGCCAAGACATTGAGGTCTAAAATTAAACATGAAATATGTTGAAAGTATTGGAAACTAAGGCAGGGTGTTTCATTCAGCGAAATTTAACTATTTCTAACCTGTTAAAAAATAGTGGAACTGAGTGACTTGCTCATCTTAGTAGTACAAAATTTGTTCTTATGTTACAATTTCTTGTGAGTGAGTGCTTTGGCAGCTTTCAAGATCAAAGGGCTAAGATGCAGTCTTGGCTTTGTTACTTTGAAGTGATGTGGACTTGGGCAAGACATCTTTCTTCTTTTTTGGATATGTATGTATGTATGTATCTCTATATAGGATGCTTGCATGAGTGTCTCTGTGTTCGTGTGTGTGTGTGTGTGTGTGTACATGTGTGTGTGCATGCACGCACGTGTTGTGGAGGCCTGAGGTTAAAGCAGGATGTCTTTCTTCATCACTCCCAATCTTACATGTTGAGGCAGATTCCCTTGCTGACCCCATACTCAGCTTGCTGCCTCTTGCTATTTTCTTAGCCTGGAAAGCAAGTTCACTGTGCCTTATACATGCTGGAATTACAGAGGGCTGCCAGCCCCAGGTCATTTTTGTGAGCTCTGGAGTTCCAAACTCCAGTCTTCATATGAGGCCAGCACTTTTCTCCCCGTCACTCATCTCCCGCCGTGTCCCCTCATTCACTGTCTGTATGCTAGAGTTGGTTTTGCACACCTCGTGGAAAGAGATCACCTCTGCGAAAGGCCTTGTAATGGGACAGATGCATGAAATATGACTGGGTGCTTTTATCGATAGCCCCAATCTGAGGCTCACTGACATTATACAGAACCCCAAGAGGCTTTAAAAAGGTCCCTGTGGCTATTTTGTTAACCAATCAGATGAAAAAGGTGGAGTCGGTGACTGTTTCAGCCCCACCTCTTGGGGACTGGGTGTGGACGATGGTGGGAGGCCAAGTGTAACCAAAGGCAAGAAAAAAGCGAGAGAAGAGCCATCCTCTGCAGACGGACATCTGATGTTTAGAATCTCATAGGAGAATCTTGTGAGACTCCCATATTGTTTTCATTTCCACATGTTAGAGTCCCGTTAGTCTCACAGGCAAGGGAGGGCAGAGAAGAAGGCGAAGAGGAAGAGAGGGGGAAGAAGAGGGGAAGGGAAGAGAGACATCACTGGAGTCTGAGCAGCTCAAGGCAGGGGCCTGAGCAAGGTGTGAGGCCTCTGAGGCTGGCACCCTCGTCCCAGTACACAGCAGTGTCCCCAGGCGTCTAGTGCAGCATCCTAGTGAGTGAGCTCAGGACCTGGTTACTGCATCCCTGAGCAAACAGAGCTGCAACAGGGGATGCACACTCAGCAGCAAATTCTGCTCACTCCTTTTTATCCTAGGTTGGGGAACTTTTTTTTTAAAAACAATTTATTTATTTATTTATTTTGTATACAATATTCTGTATATATTCTGTCTACATGAGGTCTACAGACCTCATTACAGATGGTTGTGAGCCACCATGTGGTTGCTGGGAATTGAACTCAGGACCTTTGGAAGAGCAGGCAATGCTCTTAACCGCTGAGCCATCTCTCCAGCCCCCGGGAACTTCTTTTTAATTTAGAGAAAAAGTCTTAAAATTAATTTTTAAGTTAGCGTGCATGCATGCACACACACACACAAATACACACTCACACACACCCTTAGTAGGTCCCTCTGACATTTTCTTTACTCGTACCTTGAGGTCACACTTACATTAAGACTGATGTTTGCACTGAAGACCCAAATAGGAGGAACATTTTATACTACCCTGAACTGACATTTGGAGGGCAAGATGACCAGAATACCTAATGCCAACATCTCTTTCCCAAAGGGTATATAAATAACACACACACACACACACACACACACACACACATGCGCGCGCGCACACATGCACGCACACACGCGCACACACACAGAGAGAGAAAGAGAGATGTACAACATATTTAATCATTAAAGAAATGCTAATCAAAAGCACACTAGAAACCACTACATACCCACTCTGAGAGCTGTAATAATAACAACAACCACAGCAATATAAGTAGAAAATGACGCATGTTGACAAGGATATGAAGAAATTAAAACCCTCGTGTTCTGTTCATGAGGATAAAAAATACTGCAGCCACCATGGAAAAAAAGTGGAGGCTCTTTCAAAAGCAAAACCTAGAATTGGCATGTGACCTATCAATTCTCCTCTGAAGAACTGAAAATATTCTCTCTCTCTCTCTCTCTCTCTCTCTCTCTCTCTCTCTCTCTCTCTTATAGTGGCACTATCTACAATAGCCAAACACCCACCAAGAGATGAGTGGAAGAAGATGCGGCATAGCCATCCAGTGGAGTATCACTTTGCCAAAGAGAAGATACAGCACCAACACCCACTATGGTGTGTTGAAAGAAGCCAGAACAACCAGCTACAAATGGGATGGCTTTCTTTATGCGAAATATCATGGACGGGCAAATCCACAGGTTAAAATTACTCAGAGAAGAAGGCATGGGGGAAGGGGAAGGGACCGCTGAGAGGCAACAGGGTATCCTTTTGGAGAGATGAGAAATTCTAGAATTCGTGGCCAATGGAGGACCTGTCTCACGAATGTACTTAGTGGGACCGAATGATACATCTGAAATGATTCACGTTCAGTGTCAGTTTTGCCCCAATAAAAATACTTTCATGAAACAACAACAACAATTACTCACGGCCTAATAAACATTGTGAGAAACATGTGGTTAAGACCTTGGGGGCACGAATAAAGATTCATCCCCCGTCTGATGTGCTGGAGGGGAGAGGTGTGGAAGTTTCCTGAAGCAAAAGGTGTGGGCTGCAGGTGGAGGAGGACGAACATCTAGAAGAGTTGACAGCCTGGGTTGTTTCTGGGATGAATCATCTTGTAAGGTTGGGGAGACAGACAAGCTGGAGCTAGTACCATGGAGAAACAGACCCTACGAAACAAAACACATTAGACACACATTCATAGAACCTGCCAAGTACCAGGTCTCATCTTTAACCTTCCCAAATGCTCTGACCCATGACCCCTGCACCACGTCTCCACCACCACCTCTGTCCCCCAGCCCGCTGCCCCCACCACTACCTGTGCCCCCTATGACCTGTACTTCACCGCCACTGGTGTTCCTCACCACAACCCATTCTGCCATCACTACCCATGCCCCCCACCACCCATGCCCCCCACCCCCACTCATGCCACCATCACCACAACCCATGCCCCCACCACCCGTGCACCTGCTACCACACAGTTTTGTCTGTAAAGCAACTGTGAGAGAAAGGTGTTCGTGTTTCTGCTCACTTGTACAGCACACACCACCATGGGCATTTGCAAAAGGCAAGCCTGAAACTCCCTCCCTCCCCATGACTAACCAGCTCCCCTTGTATTAAGGATGGGCAAGGCAAACCAGTAAGAGGAAAAGGGCCCCAAGAGCCAGTCAAAGCGTTAGGGACAGCCCCTGCTCCCATTGTTAGGAGTCCCACAAGTAGACCAAACTATACAACTGTCATACATATATATATGTAAAGGGCCTAGGTCAGTCCCAAGCTGGCTTCCTGGTTGTTGGTTCAGACTCTGTAAGTTCCTATGAGCCAGGTTAGTTGTTTCTGTGGGTTTTGTTGTGACATACTTGACCCCTCTGGCTCCTACAATCCTTCCTCTCTCTTTTCAGCAGGATTCCCTGAGTTTGGCCTAATGTTTGACTGTGGGTCTCCACACTATTTCTGTCAGTTACTGGATGAAGGCTTTCTGATGACAATTGGGATAGTCACCAATCTTATCACAGGAGATGGCCAGTTCAGGCCATGTGTCTGCTATTGCTGGGAGTCTTAGCTGGGGTCAACCTTGCATCAGGCTTCTACCTGACCCCAAGATGCCCTCCCCCTTTCCAGTCCTCTCTCTCAGTACTCTCCCCATCCATCCATCTCCCAGCCCAATCCCTCAAGTTCTCAACCCCACCTCTCCACTCCACCCAGGAGATCTCTTCTATTTTTCCTTCCCAGGGAGATCCTTTGGGTTTTCCTCTCTAGCTGCAGAGAGGTTAGGTAACCCCTCTGGGTCTGCAGCCCACATTGTTTTTGACTCCCTCTTCATGTTATAGTGTATTGGTCAATCAAGTGTGATGGTAAATTTTGTCAATGTGATTGGATTGAGAAATGCCTAGGAGATTTATAAACTCCTCCTCTGGGTGTGTCTTTGAGGATGTCTACAGAGAGAGTCAACTATGGAAGGAAGATCCTCTCTGAATATGATGACCTCATTCCCTATGGAGGAATCCCTGATCTAGTACAAGGGAACAAAGAAAAAAACATCCTATCTCTGTTTCCTGGCCTCCTTCAGATGCTCTGTCTCGCCATACCCTACATTCCAGTTATGATGAACTGAACCCTCAAAACTCTGGGCCTAAAGAAACCTTTCCTCCTGTACATTGTCTTGTTCAGATATTTTATCACAGCAATGGAAGTTGGATTAACAAGATAGGCTTATTGTCTGTCTTGTCTTCAGAAAGAATGGCTGCGCACTGAGCTAGATGAATGACCGGTTGTCCGGCTCCTTATGCAATTCTGTAATGTCTCCTTATGAGCAATTACGTTGGGACCTTTGTAACTGCTAGAAAAATCCATCATAGCTTTTCTGCATTAGGCATACCATCTTTCTTGAAGTGGGCATCTTCTGTAGGCTGGAAAGGTAGCTCAGTTGCGAGAATGCATGACTAGCCTGCCCAAAACCCTGTGTTTGATCCCCAGCACTGCAGAAACGGGGGGTAGTCGCACATGCTTGCAACTTTTTTGTCTTTATTTTTGAGATTGCATTTTAATTGCAACTTTTCACTCTTCCCTTTCTTCCCTCCAAATGCTCCCACATACCCCCTCCCCATTCACCTTCAAGTTCACGGTCTCTTTTGTCATCATTGGTTATTGCATATGTGTATGGATACGTATATACATGTTTATTCCCAAATATAACCTGTTGAGTTCATATAATGATACTCCTATGTATATTTTCAGGGCTGGTTGTTTAGCACTGGGCGATCAGTTGGTGTACTCTTCCCTGGGGAAGATCACCTCTCTGCCTACCTGCCTGTAATCTTAGTACTTGGGAGGTGGAAGCAGAAAGATCAGAAATTCAAGGCCATCTTGACTGTATAAGGGGTTCCAGGTCAGCCTGGGTTAGAGACCCTGACTCAAAAGCAAACAAGGACAAACAGAATCTCATTTCATGCTATTTCAGATTTACAAAACAGTGCAAAAGTTCATAGTGTTTTTATATTCCCATACCAATTTCTTTCTGTTATTAATATCTTACATTAGTGCAGTACATTCGCCACATGGAGCAGTCTGTGTTGATATATTAATATTAAGAAAAATCTATCTTTACGCCTAATTCTTTAATTCCTACCTGTCATCTTGTATTTCTTGTCCAGGTCCCTTCCAGGAGGCCAGTTAACTGACACATCTCTGGCTTACCTTTGCTGAGATGGCCCTCAGACTTTCTTTAGTTTTGATGACTTTGGCAGCACCAAGGGATAACATTGAGACATCTTGTATATTGTCTTACTCTTAGCCTTTTCTTCCTGAGATTTTATATGTATATTTATTTCATGGTCAGTTTGGGGTCTAGCGTTCGAGGAGGTGACCTGCCTTTCATATCATGTCATCTCAACGACACATCCTGCTGACATGATCCGGCATTGCTGATGTTAACCTTGTGTCCTGCCCGAGCAGTGTGTGGCAGCCCTTGCCACCGTGAAGCTGGTGGCTCTTTTCCCATTTCACCCTGAGGAAGGCAGTCAGGAAGCACGGCCCACCTTGCCTGAGTGTGCTCCGATGGCTTGAGCTCTGTGTCAGGAGAGCAGTGGTCCTCAACCTTCCTAATGCTGCGATCCTTCAATACTGTCCCTCATGCTGTGGAGACCTCAGCCATAAAATTATTTCATTGCTAACTCATAACTGCAATTCTGCTGCAGTTATGAATCATAATGTCAACATCTGAATTTTCTGATGGTCTCAGGTGACCCTGTGAAAGGGTCGTGACCCCACAGGGTGAGAGCTCCTCACTTTACCTTCCCTCTCCCGTACTGGTTGTCTGTTGCTCTTGTTGCCGTGCCTGCATGTCTGGTAAGAAGCAACCCAAGGGAGTTTCTTGGTTTCTTTCTGTTGCTATGGCAAAATACTCTGACAGAAGCAGCTCGAGGGAGAAGGAGTTTATTTTAGCCACAGTTCAAGCTTACAAACCCGTCACAAGAACAGGAACTTTAAGCCGCTGGTCACATCACACCCCGGATCGGAAACTGGGAGGGCTGCATTCAGGGTAGCACCCAGTTTGCTTTCTCCATATTCTACAGTCCAGGACCCTCTTGCCCATGGAATGGCGTGGCCTCCAATTCAGATAGGTCTTCCTGTATTGTTTGTATAATTAAGACAATCTCCTGTAAGCATGTACATAGGTCCATTTCCCAAGTGATTCTAGGCTCTGTCAAGTTGATATTAACACTCAGCAAGCCAGGAGAGAAGTGTTTGCTTCAGCTTGTACTTCAAGGGGCCGCAGTCCTTCGTAGCAAGACAAGTAAGGCAGCAGCTGGTTGTATCGCATCCACAGTCAGGAAGTAGACATGCTGGCGCGTGCTGGCACCAGCTAGCTTTTACTTCCTCATGCAGACTGGGTCTCCAGCCTGTGGGGGCTGCCCCTCCTCCCACACACACCCAGCAGCTTGACTGCGGTAATTCCAGATCCTGATAAGCTGCCATCAATATTAACCATCACCCTTCCCTTCTCTTTGCAATGGTCCATGTAAACGAGGATGAGCTACCAGAGGGAGAGTTCCTTCTCCCAGGCAAGTCTTCTTCACAGTGACACCACTGAGGCTTTTGAACAGACGAGTCACTGTCACAGGGCCACCTGCGCTTTGCTCAGCATCCTGTATCCATGGTCCCCGTGTGCCGTGAGCCTGAAGCAACTTCTGTTGATGACAGCAGCTCAAAGTATCTCTAGACATTTCCAGGTGTCCTCTGGAGTGGTGGGCATGTGTGTGTGTGTGTGTGTGTGTGTGTGTGTGTGTGTGGTGGGGGATTCCTTCTACCTCCATGCTGGTTGAGAACCACTACCTTATCGGTAACCATAGTACTTTGAAATTCTTTTAAAAAAAGCACATCTAGAGTAGGTTAAAATATTTTTATTTTAAACACAAAATTATTATACCACAGTAAGAATGCCCCTATTCATGAGTTAACCTTAACATATAATGCAGGAAATATTTTCTGTTAATTTTAAATCAAAGTGCTGCCCAAGCTTAGCAACACAAACCACAGAGTGAATGGCTGTTCTTTGTGCCTGCAAACTCTACAGAATAAAAACATAACATGAATGTCTCTACCTGGAGTTGCACACGACAGCCGCTGAAGACATTCCTGCGCATCTCTCCCTTTGTATCAGTCAGGAGGGGCAATGCCATGCCGTGGTAACAAATAATCCCTGTTTCAGTAGATAAAGATATCACTAACTTACTTCCCATTCATGTCCAATGTCCTGTGGTGGGGAGAGATGACACTTCTCTCTGGTTACTGAGAGCTCCATAATGGCATGTCGCGATCTCCATGGCAGAGTGGAGTGACTGCTGCTGACCTACACGGGTGCAAATGTTTCCTAAGTAGCGTAATCATGCTCTCATACCCTTCATTGGCCAAAGCAAGACACAAAGCCATAGTAGCTACTGTCATGAGGAAGGGGAGGGACAATCCCATGGGTACCTAAGAGGAGGCAAATCAGAATACCTCGGGACAGCTCTAAAGAGTACCGCAGCTTTGAAAGCCAACAGGTAAGCTGTTGCTAAAGAATAAAGATGCTTCTATCTCATGGGACCCCTTCCCACTTGACGACAGAGCTTCAGAAATATTTGTTTACTAAAATGTATATCTCAGAATACCCTTATGGCTGGAGAGATGGATTGGTGGGATAAAGAGTGTACTGCTCTTCTAGAGGACAGGAATTCTGTTCCCAGCACCCACCTTGGGCAGCTCACAATTGCCAGCTACGGTCAATCTGATGCCCTCTTCTGGCCTCTGCAGTTGCCCACGCTCTCATTGACATAGCCACATACACACCAATAACAACAAATCTTTGAAAAAGGAATACACAAAGTTTTCAGAGAAAGGGAGGAACAAGAAAGTCACCTGTGCAGACAGTGTTAGAGTCAAGTCTAAACCAAGAAACGGGGTTGGGCTGCATCTGGACCATGCTTTCCCAGTCATGCCCTTTCCATAGCCTGATGTCTTTGGTGATGGGTGCTTTATGGGCACCTTCCCTGGGGACCCTCTGGGAGCACAGGTGCCACGTAGTCAGAAGGTCACAGTTTGGGACTTGGTCACATGCACACCTTTAGCTGAAGCAGAGCGGTGGAATTTTTTGTCTCCTGGGAATGGTGAGATTCTCTCTTCTCACCCGGGAGGCTTCCAAGGCTAATGCTGTTTGTGATGATTTGATGACCATTCATGTGGTAACTTTATATTTGTTAATTGCCTGTGAGTCAACAACTCTACAAGGGGAAAGCAGTTTACTCTTTGGCATGCGCGCTTTCAAGTTTATTTGTTTCAAGAAGGAGCAGCCCAGAGAAGCCTCTTCAAAGTCTTCCACCTCCAGAAGGGAAACCCATGCGTGTCCTCATCACTGATGGACATAACAAGCAAGAACGTCGAGACGTTAATGGCTTTAGTGAGGAGCCAATGGAGAACACTGATGAGAGAAGAGGCGAGTGAGGGCACGTCGAGGCGTTTGCTCAGAGTGAAGTGTGAGTACTCATGAATCTGTGAAGTCGATGGGAGCAGGAACCTAATTAGCGATCTTGATAAGTTAAGGCCAACTATCAGAAAACAAAAGCAGAATACGTAAGCGTCAAGCAAGCCATGAGTTTGGCTAATCCACTGAAAGACAGGAAAAGAGAAGAAAGTCCCAAAAGTTCAACAGATGGAAAAAAAAGAGTAAAACAAAAGAGCAGAAATAAATCCTGAAGTAACTGTAAGTATAATATATTTACATCACCACTGAGACAGGAGAACCCAGCTAGGATACAGAAGATAAGAACCAGCAACATCTTGTTAGAAAGATAGGAGTGACGGTTGATAAGAATTCCACTGGGATATTAACAAGAGGACAAAAAATACATAGCAGGCAAACTTGAACCAAAGGAAGCTGGAATAGCAATATTCTTATCTGATAAAAATCAAATCAAAACTCACAGAGGGTTAAAGAACTATTTCACATACATAGCAATGTAGTAATAATGTCTAGTCATGACAAATACAAAGACACTTGATAATATTTCTTTCAAACACTAAAGTGATAAAATTCTGGAAAGAATTAGACAAGTCAGCAATTACAGACAGAATCTTAAAGCTGTATTCTCAAACTGATGGGTTAAGTAGACTAAAGGTGAGCTAATGATAAAATATCCTTGAATTATATCAGTCTAAAAACAGATGAATAAGTATGAGGTTTTTTGTTTGTTTGTTTGGTTTTTTGTTTTGAGACAGGATTTCTCTGTGTAGCCCTGACCATCCTGAAACTTGCTCCGTAGATCAGGCTGGCTTTGAACTCAGAGATTCCCCTGCTTTTGTCTCCCAAGTGTTGGGATTAAATGCTTGAGCCACCATTGCACAACTCTAAGTATGAGATTTTATGCTCTACAAACTGGAGAACCTCGTGTTCTGAGACTGCACTGTTCACTCCAGCTCACCAAGACTCTAAGGCGTCTTACACAGCACGAGAAATCCTAGTCAATGCAGAATATGTTCTCCAATAACAAAGCAATCAAATGAAGACTCTGTGTCAGAGGAATAATGAAAAAATAGCCCAAATATCCGGAACCAAATCAACCCAAGTTAAAACAAGGGTCACGAGAGAAATCATGAAACAGAAATAGAAAATCTAAAAAAAAAAAAAAATGTAATACTAATACACCGAAGATAGTACCCCAAGGATGGCGTGGATTACTCTTAGAAGCATTTGTTTGAAAAATGAGGAAGGTGGAAGACAAGAAAAGATTTAAATGGAGATGTTGAAAGAGAATGAGTGAACCCAGAGAGACAAAGAGAGAGACAGTAACGTGTGATAGGTGACGTAGTGCGAGGAGAGCCAGGAGCCCGGAGTTTGAGATTTAGAAAATGAGGATGAGAGCGTCATCCTCCCCCTAACGGCATTAGCAAAAAGACAAAATAAATACTACAGACACAGGTCAAAGGCGACGGAAGTATAATAGATACAGCTAAAAATTACTATGAAAGACTATCAGAAAAAATAACTACCCATAGATTTTTTTTCCCCAAAACTACAGGACATGGAGTTTTCCAGGAGACTTGGGCTTTCTGGAAAATCAAGAACTGCTAGAATTGATGAAAGAGACACTGCAGCACACTGAATAGGTCAGTGAGCTATCATAAAATGAAGACAGCATTAAAAGGCTTTTCTCTCTCCAAACCAATGGTTTTGTAGGTGAGTTTGACTCTAGTTTTAGAAAGTATGCAACCTGGGGCTGGAGGGCTGGCTCAGTGCTTAAGAGCACTTGCTGCTCTTGCCGAGGACCTGGTTTCGATTTCCAGCACTACACTGTGGCTCATAACCATCCATAATTCCAGTTCCAAGGGATCCAATGCCCTCTTCTAACATCTGTAGGCACCAGGGGCACAGACATACACACAGGCAAATCACTCATATATACAAGATAAAAGTAAATGCATTAAAAAAATAAACAACTCTGGGACGTCTAAATGGTGAAAACTTTGGAAGTCATTCTGTAAAACCTGTTGTTGATTCCGAGTTCTGTTAGTGATAGTCCGATAAAGGCATCTTGGAAATATTAGCTACATACATCACACCTACCTACATACATACATAGATACATATACATGTAAAAGGAATAGATAATTCTAGAGAGTCCAGCCTAGAAAAGAAAAGATGGTCGAACCCGAGAGAATGTATTACTATTAATTCAAAAAGTAAAAGTCAGAAGATTGTCTTAGGAGAAGTTTGAAAATAGAACTAGGGCAACAGTAGTTAGTACAGTGTTCAACATACAATATGAAGACCTGTGTTTATATCCTCAGCACCCAAAAAAGCATGAGGAACACTTCTTTACTGACAGCAAGCTTGGGAGGCAGAGACCAGAGGGTCCCTGTACCTACCAGCCAGGCAGGCTATCCAAACCAGTGAGCTCTGGGATTATGGAGAGACCCTCCTTCAAATAATAAGGATTGGAGCCCTCTTTCCTCCACATGCATGTGCACACCCACAGGTACATATACACACATATAAAACACACATATACTACACACTCACAAGAAGGGGTTTGAAAAGCATTTTATTAAGTTTGATGCCAACTTTGCAATAAAATCTCATAGAAATTCACATCCTTTTAATGGGGGTAAAGATGAAGATTTACATCCCCAGCTTACAGCAGACAAGAAGAATTTGGCTTTGGACTTGTTTCCCTGAAGGAACACATGTTGCTGCCGCCATTGCCGCCACCGCTGAACATGCTAAGGAAGGGCCTGGTCAGCTCCGTGGGATGAGAGCAAAATAAACAACGACGGTTTGGTGATTGAGAGGCGGGCACTTGCCGATGCCGTGACATAAACACAGACCTAGCTTAATCAGCAGAAGATTGGCACCAGGAGCTCAGGGGATTTGCAGGAGACAGCGCAACCCCGAAAACCCAGTCGCATCTCCCAGCACCACCAGAGAAAGCAGAAACCACAGAGTAAAACACGGCGCCATCGTGATGGCAAGACAACTTCAGAAGCTGTCAAGGCTTAACAGAGGGTCCTTGCTGCTGCGCCTCCATGAGGAGAGCATTTTAAGAAAACAGCAGCCAGCTGAGAGTCACCCCATGCTTATAAAAGGGAGGCTTTGACATTAAAAAATTTTTAATTCGCTTCAAACAAATCCACAATTTCAGTGGGTAAAAAAAAAAACACAACAGTGGATGGATACCTTTTGAAGAATGTGGAAACGTTAGTCAATATACAGAAGGTATAGGTTCAGGAATAGCTCTATTACCTTGACATAAGGTGGGGAAAATAAGCCTTCCACTCCCAGAACCCAGATCTGTACTGAAATAGTACAGAACTACAGAAAGAAAAAAGGTGTCTTGTTATAAAACCAGAAATAAACCCATGGAACAGAAACAACTGAGAGACTTAGTCTTTAAATAACCTGGTCAAAGGTCAACGGATAATGGGGGGAAAATGACTTAACTGAAAGTGTTGAGAAGACAGACCCACTCACTATAGAGAGGAAAAGAAATCCAAGTCATGGCTTACACCACGTAGGAAGTGACCCTGGATGGATGGAAAATTAGTCTGGAATGCCGAGAGAGAAGAGCGGACCTGAAGTTAAGACTGGCTTCTTTAGCAGAACACCATGTGACCTGAACCTGCTGGCCTGGTGACCTAGATAAATCAGTGAGCTGCAGGTTTAGGTAGAGACCCTCTCCCCCTAAAGAAGCAGGAGACAACTTAAGACATCTCTCAATGTTGACCTCTTCCCTCCACGAGCTGTGATATACACACTACAGTTGTTTGTAAAAAGACAGTCTGGAGAGAGAGCTCAGTTGATAAGGTATTCACTGTACAAGCATGAGGATTTGAACTCCTGTCCCAGAGCCCACATAAAAAGCCAGGTGTGGGACAAACTTGCAATGCCTGGACTGAGGCACAAACAGGCAGACCCCTGGGGCTTGCTGGACGGCCAGTCTACTCAACCAGGATACCGTCGCCCAACATGCTTTCACACACCGATGCAAGCACACACGAACATACAAATGGCAATGAAAACAAAGTTATCACATCGCTGAGGGGCTGGGGAAGCACTTGGCAATTTTCTGGGCCAGTGTAAGATCTGGGGACAAAGCATACCGGTCAACCCAGTGCTCAGAAAGCTGAGGCGGGGGACGGCGAGTAGAAACAAGTCTGGGCTGTATAGTAAGACCTGTTTCACTGAAAACAAAAACACCAACAACTAACAATCATACTCCCAGATGAAAGCCATCAAAGACCAAATAACTAGTATGCAAAGAATTCTACCAGGAGTCGAGACAAAAAAACGGCCTCTAGACAATTACGGACAAACACCATGGCTAGCAGCTCACAGGAGAGAAATGTGAACGGCCACACACCCAATGACGAGGTTCCCAGACTCAGTAATGTTCAGAGAGGGTAAGATTAAACAGGAACAAGATAAAATTCTCTACATATTTCAACTGACAAAATTATATCTAATTTCTATCCAGGGGGCCGGCAGTATGTTTGGCTAACAGATGCCTTTTGTACTTTGTGGTGGGAAGGAATTGATTCGGCATCAAGAGGGAATAACTGGGCCAGGGTTATCTAAGAACACTGCTTGTGGACAATCTCAGAAGAGTCTTTGGTCCAAAGGAGGGCACAGATGCAAATGCTTGCTGCCTACCACCTGTGCCATGAAGAAATGGAGTCACGTGTTTCCATTAGAGAGGACATGGTTAAATAAGCCATTGATGGAGTTGGGGAGATGGCTCAGCAAGTGTCTGAGTTCGCTGCTCGGGACCCATAAGATAGAAGGAGGAAACTGGTTCGTGAAGATGAATATTAAAGAGGGGAGAATGTGGACCTATGGGTAAGGCACTTGCCACAGGAGCATAAGGACCTGGGTTTGGGCTCCCAGGATCTATTTAAAAAGGGTCCTGCTGGGAGAACGTGGCTCTAGTCAGCGTGCCTTTGGCAAGATGGGAGATGGAGGCTGGAAAATCTCCAGGAACTTATGGGCATGCCAGCCTGGCACATGCAGCACAGAGTCAAAGACCTGCCAAGGTTGCTCTTTGACCTCCAGATGTGGACTGCGGCACACATATGCCTGTACGTAGACATAGGCACAGGGAGATAACAAGATTAAGAAATTAAGAGAAAAAATAGAGTTTTCAGCTCAAGGCCACCAATGTAAATTAGAATATAAGCATATCTACAAAACCATGTTTTTATGGGGACGCCTACAAATTTCAGGCTCTATATTAAGTGTGTTAGGCCTGTGTGTAATGTGAGGGGAAAGGAGGTCAATGAGATCGCCCGCCTGATGACAGCACTGAGCCATGAACGAGCCCAGGAAGAGGATAAACCCAACCTCCAGCCTCTGGAATCCTCAGCGTCAGGCAGAACAACAGCTTCCACAGTCTGGCCATACACATTTCAGTGTTTGCCACCAAACAACTTGCACCAAGAGGTTCCTAAACTTCGGAGTTCCTGTTGAAACAAAGCATTCCATCTCTGGTTGCTGCAACTTGGAGGAAGCGGGCTGTCTGTGCCCTTCACAGCGAGGAGTCCAGGCTGGAGCTCATCACCTGCTCCCAACACCTGGCTTTGCTTGGCCCTCCCATTGTAGCCTACAGGAAAATTCCAGGGACAAGGTCTGTTTTCAAAATCAGGGCTTCCAAGCCTGCATCCCCACCCCCACCTGCGTGGTGCCTGCGCTGCTGACTGCTAACTCTGATTGATGCTTTGCTTCCCGTTGGGCTGATCAATTATGGTAGCAACTTTATGGGCTGATATCTGACCCCCCGGCAATCCCAGCTGGCAAATATAGGTTGTCACAGGTAACCAGCTCCACAGACAATGTCCAGGGTTCGCAGGTAATAACTTCTGAAGATTTATTCTTTTTCATTAAGAGTCTGTTAGATCCCTTAAATTAGATTTTATTTTTTAGCACGGTATAAAGTAGATTATATGAATTCCAGAGACTTTGTCTTCAGAAGGATAAACCTCTCCTAAATTAAAAAAAAATTGCTTGTGCCTATGATGAGCTAGCTCATTTAATGTCTGCCGCTAGTGTAGACACAGCTTCTTGGTGCATTGGCTTTGTTTTCCTATAACTCTGGGATGTAATGCTTACCCCCTCCCCACCTCAATGTGGTCCCTTAAGGGGGAGCTTTTTTACTCTACTGCAACCCTACACTCTCCACGCTGCAGAGCTCAGTTCCAGTTAAGACTTGGTCCTGTGAAGACGCTACATCTGGAAAACATCCTTTGTTCCATAAATGTTCATGAACTCAAAGCCTATTAACCGTTCCCCAAGCAGTCTTTATTTCCCTCCCTCATCAATTTCTGTTATATCAACATGTCTAACCATAACACTACTGTGGAAGGTTGTAATTCTAGGTCCTGGGCAGACTTCCTGATCGCTCACCTCACCGTTGCGGGTGCCTGTGGAACTTGTTGTCATGGAGCTGAGTGTCTCGGAAGAACCCAGCGTTCTTCCTGTGGGTTTGGAGTTGCTTCCGCCTCTGCCATGCCAAGTGTGTAGTAGATGTGGTTGCTCAGCAAGTTGCTACTTCCCAAAATAGCTGAAATAGACCACAAAGGTAAAATGCTCCCTCTAACAAGAACTTTAAGCTTTGTGACTTCTCAAGGGCTGGGGAAGTCAGGGGTGTGGTAGAGCAAACCTGTGTGCTCTCCCGGCCTTTGCTAGACTCCTTACAGAATCTTGAGAGTTCCTAGTCCCCTTAGCATAAGGCCATTTTCTGAGTCTAATTATATTTACAAAATGAATGTCTGTGTTGGAAGGACAACTTTTCTTCTAATTAGTCGAATGACCTTGAATAGATGAATCCATTTACCTAAGATAAAGTTCCTCCACCGGAGGCTTCTTACTCACTAAGTGTTGGGGAAGTAGGTTCTCAGTGTGAGGTGCCCTTTATAGGTGCTTGGAATAGTGCTGTCAATAAGAGGGCAAAGTCAAGTTCACAGTGAAGCATGCAATCTGTATGCAATGTTAAAGTAAATTGAAAAGCTGAATATAAATGTGGTGCAGTAACATAGGACCCTCTGTAGAGGAGTTATAAGATTTACTCGATCAATGGTACAAGGCTCAGGCATGGGAAATCTAGAGTTCTATACTTCCTGGCACATAGCATACCCAGAGAATAAAGGGCTGTGATCTTGGAAGGGGTACTAGCAAACCCGAAGAAGATGTTAGGAGAAAAGTACACGTGGGCGTTGCTATCCCGAGGAAGAGACTGGATACTGAAGTGGAGGCAGGCAGGCACAAATACATGTCTGAAGCTCAGACTTCTAGCTGGGGCCTCCCCTCCCGCCCTACATACATCACTCTATGTAGAAAGAACATGGAGTTCACTGGCCCCAACAGGGACCTTAACAGTGTCCCTCTGTCCCTGAGCACACTTGGACCAAGCCCTGTAGGCGAGGAGAGGAAGAACATTCCGGGCCAGGTCTCTTCCTTCTGTATTTTGTCTCCCCATATTGACTTGTTTAGAATCTTGGGTAGCCCACTCCCTCTGGTCCAGCCTCGGCTTCCTGGCCCTGACGTAGTAAATACTGATGGCTGCTCTCAATGAAAGCATTCGCTTCGAAAGTCAAGATAGTTCTCCCTTCTCCACCATCACCGTCCTCATGCCCCGGAAACGGAAGAAACTGCTCTGAGGGTGGGGAATCAACCAGAGCTGGCCTTTCTCTAAGGCTTCAGATTTGTCTGTCCAGGGCTTGGCTTCCTCCCTGCATTGTACAGAAGCTTGGCTCGGCGTTCCTGCTGCAGAAACCACATGGTATGTAGCCACTTGATGGACGGAGACTATCTCTGGTGCTAGACTTTGCGGTCCATTTTGGAAGAGACTGTGAGCTGTGATTGAAAGGAACATAGAAGAAAGGAAAATATAAGCGGTGTGGCTGAACAAGTCAGCAGAAATCAAGCCCGAATTTGTGAACGACTTAGTAGCACGAAAGCCAAGTGATTGGAAATAAATCAAAATGACTGAACACATTTTCACTTTATCCTTGTTTAAATATTTGTTACATCCATCGCAGTACAGTGGATTATTGACCTTTTCCAGGGGACGTTGATTCTCAGGCTGTTGGCTTTTGTTTCCCTAACGCAAGTAATCGCTTGAACTCCCTGGCACCGCCTTTGGCTACAAAGCTTGCAGGGTAGCAATGTTGGGGAGACTAATGTGTTCCCCAGCGGCCAACGGGGCCTAAGCTGGCCAGCTAGCTCTGTGAGCCTCGAAAGCCAGGCAGGCCAATACAAACACACGGATTCTCCTGAACTCGTTAAAAAGGGTTTGGTTGGTTTAGAGTGAATTCCAGTGATTGTTCTGGAAAACTCAGCCAGGTCTCACAGCTCAGCTCAGCTCTATCACAATACACTAGAAGCAAGCATGCCCTTTCAAAGAGAAACAAAACCTAGCGTTGACTTCCTGCAGGAATTTGATAGGATATGGATTTGAAAACATTAGGGCACGAAGCTTTCAGGTTGGGGTATGTTGACATGGACCCGGGATATGAACAAGGTAAATTCATTAGCTAGATTGTGTTTCAAGCCGGAAGGATGGATGCCCTGCACACGGCCTAACAGCTCCAGTGCCTCCAGCCACGTGGACTCCTTGATGCAGCTGTGTCAGACATCCAAGTCAAGTTGGGGCATGACTGACCCCTCCATATCTAATAGAATGTCAGCTCCTAGTAAGTTTATCCTTGCAGGCTTCTTTCTTTCTTTCTTTCTTTTTTAAACAGTGTTTGCTGACACACAGCCTTCATTAAGCCCCCACAGACACAGATAATAGCAGGAAACTCTGCCCAGATAAACCAATATGGGGAGAATGAGACTCAGTCAATTAAATCATTAACAGATATTTGAAATGCCTTTATAATGGGGCTCCCCTGCAGCCCGCACACAAAAATAAAAGAACACATCTTATCTCACTCCTCGCTTCATGTTGGGGCCAAAAGATTCTCTCTTGAACTCCCTGTGTTTATAGATTGCAAGGACGAGGTTTATTTGAACCGGCTTTGTTTTGAGTTTATGTGGGTTTTTCCTCTCTAGTGCACAGCCTTTGGAGTGTCTGCATCTCTGGGCCTGGTTTCTCCTTTCTGTAACCATACCAGAGTTTATCAGCGCTCATTTCTGGATAGCGTTAATGCCGCAGTCACTTCCTGTCTGCAAAACAATCCGAACATTCACCAGAGTTCTGGAGGTTACAGGCCATGTGGGGAATTTTACCTGAAATGGCTGAAATAAAATAAAATAAAAACAACCCCACGATGTTCATGCTGTTTGGAGAGAAATGGTCTTGTAAGTTAAACACATACTCATCCAACACACAGGAATTAAAAATCGACCCTGCGGACTGAACAAGGGGAGCTTAGCTGTTGAGAGGCAAGCCTGGTGTCTTCTCTGCCTTTGTCTAGGGAGAGTGGGACAGTCAGCCCCACCGGAAGGGGTCAGTCAGGTCAGTGATCCTCTCTCTCATTTCAAGCGTCAAAATGTATGCTGCTGTCCTATCTGCAGAACTCCTGATCGGGTTGAGCACGGGTAGGGAGAGCCCTGGGAATGGATATTCAACAAATTCCTGGGTGATTCTGATGCATGCAGGCCCCGGGAGTGCGTCCTCAGCACCAGTGACAGAGGATGAGAAACACAGGGGGCTTTGTCAACTGAGGTCAAAGGGAAGAGGGACCAAAGTCGCGTGCTTTATTTCTCTTGTCCCATTTAAGAGAGAAAAACATCTAAAGAAAACGATTCAGTAGTTATCCCGCCCCTTCCCATTTACCCACAGTTTCATTTTTCCCCCCATGGTTTCTGTTACCTGAGTCCGTGATCCGAAAAGATGAAAAGAAAGTTCTGGAAGCAAACGCTCTGTAAGCTTTTAAATCACACGTCTTTCTGAGCCGCATGATGAAATCTCGCAGTGTCCCTCTCTGTGCCCAGGACACACATCCTCCCATTGTGCAGTGTGTCCACGCCTCATGCACTGCTGCCCCGTGAGTCACCTAAAAACTGCCTGGGATATCAGATTGGCTGTTACGGTATCCTGGTGCTGTGTGTTCGGGCCACTCTCATTTCTCACGAAGCACAAGCAATGTCGGTACGCTGGGAAAGAAGCCATAAAGGGGTTGTTACGAGGGAACGGGGAAAAGTATGCGCAGAAGTTGCTGAGATCTGTAGCACAATGAGAGAGGGGGCCATATGCATATAACTTCTATTATTGTTTGTTGTAGTAATTGATTAATTTTGTTACTGGCTACTGTGACTAATCTTCTAGAGTACATAATTTGTAAATTAAAGTATACAAAGGAAAAACAGATTATAGGTAGGATTGATTGGCATGGTGTGCCGTTTCAGCCATTTACTGTGTATCTTAGACTGTATTCACAGGGCTAGCAGAAAACTAGCTAAATTTTGTTGTTTTAAATGAGAACCCAGGCGTCCCAAGACTTACAGAATAGAAAAGGAAATCACCATACAAGTGAATTCCCTTGGCTTGTTGGACCTTGTGCTGCAAGAGGAGTCTTATTCCCTGGAGCAGAATTCTCTAGAACTAAATAGAACCTAAGTAAGAGAGAGGCCACTGTTGTGCTTGCTTGTGGCATCTTGCTCTAGGACCTGCCTCATTTTCTCTATCTCTTTTCCTTGGGGGTGGGGGAGGTTGGGAAATGCTGGGGCCTTGAACCTTGGGCCTCTCACATAGGCAGGAAACTCCCACTGGCTACTGCTGCAGCCTTCTGCTTCATTTTCTCCCGAGTCTGTGACTTCACATCCCAGCTTCCTGGTGCTTCTTTCTCCTGCTTCATTCGGCACCTCCCTCCTCAGAAGAAACCTCTCGTGTTCTGCACACCAACTGTCTCTCTAGGATGCGTTCTCACAGCTCATTCTTACAATTTACCTATCTTCTAGTTAGAGAGTTTTGTTTTTTACTTTTTATTTTTCTCTCATCTATTACATCGTGACCACAGTTTCCCCGCCTTCGCCTCCCCCCAGTCTCTCCCTCTGTCTCATGTATGCTCCCTCTCTGCCTCCCCTCAGGAAAGAGCAGGCCTCCCAGGGACATCAACCAAACATGACATTTTTTTAAATGTCTGACAGTCTATAGATTTAATATCTGGCTTCATTTGTAGAAGCCGTCACCAGGATCTTTTGCTATGCCTCAAACACACTTTAAATATAAATCTGTCCAGGTCACATAAAACAAACCAGTGTCTTGGAGTATCAATCCTCCGCCATTAAAAACTGCTTGTGAACTGTATTTATGATCAAGGCAAAATCTTACCAGGATTTGTTTCTAAATGGGAAGACGCGAGGCAAGGCCACGCACAATGGAGAAAATGACAGAGTGCCTATCACTTCCCAGTCATGTTTCTAAACCTGGGCTGGGGAGCAACTGGGGACCACCAGACACAGGGGCGTGCTCTGCGGCTTCCCAAACTGGAATCTGCGCCCATGAATTATTCTTTTGGAGAAGTTTAAAAAGAATTTATAGAATGTAAATTATTCAGCATCTTTAACAATCCAAAACACTTGAGCAAGCATCGGGAAAGCATATTCTGAAGTTTCAGTTGAGTATTGGATCCAGCTATAGATAAAATTGCAGGTGTTCCGGCCCGAGGCTTAGAAGCTGGGAAGGGAGGGGAGAATCTGATTAGCACGGGGGAAGCCCAGGTGTCCTCCTTTGCTTCTCCTTTGCTGTGGTGAAACTCTCACCACAATCAACTCGGGGAGGAAACAGCTGATTTCATATTGTAATTCCAGGTCACAGTTCGTCACTGAGGGAAGTCGGGGCAGGAACTTACGGTAGGAACCTGGAGGCAGGAACTGAAAGAATCTGTGGAGGAATGCTGCACACTGGTTCGCTTTTCACAGCTTGCTCAGCCTGCCTGCCCTGACTCTGCACCTGCCCAGGAGGTGGCATCTGTCACAGTGGTCTGGGCCCTTTAACACTAATCATCTCTCAAGAGAATGCCCCACAGACATGCCTCCAGGCCAATCTAATGGAGGCATTTTCTCAATTGAGGGCCCCTCTTCCCAGAGGACTGTAACTTGTGCCAAGGTGACCTGAAACTAACTGGCACATTGTGCCGGAGAAAAGAGAGAGGGAGTGAGGAATAGAGAAGGAGAGATTGGGAGGGAGGGAAAAGGGCCTCAGTGACCAACCAGTGTAAAGAAGTTAGTAACTGATGTGTGCCTCTTTCTGCTATTCATCTTTGAACTTCCATTTTGTTTCTGCTTCCTTTCTGCCGTCCCCTTCCAGTCAGGGCTGGCACGCTCCAGCGGGCTTTCCTCTCCTGTCTCTGTAGGAATCCACACGTGGCGATCCTCAGCTGTGGTCCCATCCTCCTGTCTTAATGTGTCTCACCCACAATGCCACGTGTTCCCCGTGCTTTCACAAACACGCTCAAAAGGATAATTGTGGTTTCTCAGACACAAGCGCCATGTGAGGTGACAGTTTTAGTGGTCAGCCCAGCTGTACCTGAAGCTAAAATAAGCTAGTTTGCCCACATGCACCCTTCCCAAACTGTTGGACTCCACCTTTTTCTGGCTGGTATAGCTCTCTCCCTGTGGAGAGCACAGCTAGACCCCATCCTGGGACCTGCTGGGAGACAGCTCCCCTTGCCTTTGGGAGTTTGTCAGGCCAAAGCTGTAATAGATATCTCTAGGGACCCAGAGTCACCTCTGTTGTTGACTTAAAGGAGCATAGTTTGTAATGTTGCCCAATATCCCATTTCTTTACACAGGAGGGAAGGTATTTCCAAACTCCCTTCTTGCCTCTCTACTCGGTCCTTCTTTCTTACCTCTGGATTTTGCTGCAGGTAAACGCTCTGTCTCTGAGTGAGTCTTGTTGTGTAAACAGAAAAGAGACAGGAAGAAATGGACAGATCCTTAAGGATCTGGGAGTCATTAGGAACTATGCAATTTCCAACGCCACCCTTCAGATTCCAAAGAAGGTCACACAGAATCAAAGCCCTGAACTCAAAGACTATTGCAGAAAGAACATTTGAAAAGTCCTGCCTTGAAACCCTTGGCTGTTTTCTGTGTACATACAAGTCCTTCACCTTGCTCATTGGCCAATCACCTTGAGTGTTTCTTTCAGAAATGAGGTCTGTGTTTGCATCAGGAAGGCTACTTGCCTGCGAGGCAGCTTGGGGAGGAGGCGGGGTCAACACTGGGCTCCTGGGGGCAGGGAAGCTTGCAGACTTTACAGAATGTACTTTCTTGGGCTCGCTTCGTCAGCACATATACTAAGATTGGAACGATACAGAGAAGATTAGCATGGCCCCTGCGCAAGGATGACACGCAAGTTTGTGAAGCGTTCCATAAGTTAAAAAAAAGAAAAAGAGTGTACTTTCTCCATGGTGTTGCTAGGATTGGGGGTGCAACTTTCCAGAGTCTGTAGATGAATATTGCCCCAAATTCTTGCAAATCCTGTTCAAGGCAGTAATCTACCAATGTTTTCTTTCTCATGTGAATGGAATCAGATTGCCTTGAGGTAAATGCAGCGAAGGTACAGAAATAGCTACACCAGTGCTTTTTTGTTAATTAAGATTTTTATTATATTTATTTATTTATTTATGTGGTAGGTGGGAAATGCATGCATACATGTGGGTGTGCTCATGTCACATGTATGTGTGGAGTTAATTCTTTTCTTTCACTACGTGGATCCCGAGGATTGAAAGCTGGTCACTAGGCTGATGGGCACTTGACTTTATCCACTAAACCAGCTTGCCTGCCCACCTAACTCTTTTCTTTTTGAGATAGGCTTCTCATGTACCCCAGGCTGACCTGAACTTGCTACCTAGCTGAAGCTGGCCTTGAACTCCTGATCCTTTTACCTCCATTGTCCGAGTGCCTGGATTCCAGGTATATCCCACCATGCATGAATACCAGCCCAGCCCCTATCCTTGAAGAATCTGCTTTCTAGTATTCTGAGAGCTGAGATTGGATAATATATGGGGTACAGTGGGAAGACTAGAGACAAGTACCTGGGGTGGGAACTGTTTAGAGAAACAGGGCCGTGAAAAAAGAAGACCAGAAGGTTCAGTGAAAAATGGGCAAATGCTTAGCGCTGTAAACCACCTGACCCTGCCTGTGTAGAGAATGGGGTGGTACGTTGGAAGATGGGAGCTTGTGTCTGCTCAGGGAAGGTGGCTGTAGATATTGAGAGCAGACGAATGGCATTTCTTACTAATGAAGTCTGAACAGCTTGTGTCATGAGCAATTTGCACACTTACTGTGCCCTTTGTGGTTGCCGTGAAACCGGAAAGTCTCTTTTAGGCTAATCTATGAGCCAGGAAAAATATCAGCAATGTCGGGGTGCAGCTCATTCCCCCACCATATATCCCTCAGCCCCACGGTACAGATTGCACTTCTGGGTGCTGGTGTCCTCCCATTCTGCCTCCATGTGGGACAAGAAGCCCATGGAACTGAGAGGAGTGATGGACAGGGACCAGACACAGGTGAGTCTTGATCTCAGGTGCCGATGTGGAACCCAAGCCTAGCTACCTCCACTTCTAGCTGGAGCCTGGCTCCATTTTTCTCAGATTAAATAGCTTCCCATTTATTTTTCCAGGCTTTATCAACATGCTTCTAAGTAATTGTCTTCACATCCTAGCCCTGTTTTCTTGAGTCTTCCCTGCAGAGGAATCATTCACTCTGGCTGAATGTTGGCAGATGCCTTATAAAGAATTATAAAGCATACATTGAGAAAGTCAGCTGAGTATCTGTTGTAACAAGCCATTTAATTCTAATGAACTTCCCTCTCTGAATATGGCTTTTTGTCTTATTTATACTATGTCTTTCACTTGCTGCTTTCTTTCTAAACTCCGGTCACCCTCAAAAAAAAAAAAAAATAAGGAAGGAGACAGGAAGAAGTCAGGCAGGCAGAATTAAGGGAGGAAGTGGGCAGAAATGGAGGAAAGACAGACATAAGAAGGAAGGAAAGAGATAGGAAAGAAGGAAGGAAGAAAAGGAAGAGGGGGAGGTAGACAGAAAAGAAAGAAGAGAGGCAGGAAGAAAGGAGGCAGGGAGGAAAGCGAGAAGAAAAGAGAAAAAGGGAGGAAGGGAAGGGAGGAGGAAGGAGGGGAGGGAGGGAGGAAGAAAGGGAGGGAGAAAGGGAAGAAGGGAGAAAGGAAAGAAAGAAGACAGACGACTTACTAGACTTATGACTCAGGAGAAATGCAGAAATACAAAGGACAGCATTCCTTTCCTGAAGCTGGGTGCTCTGAGCCGTGTGTACAGCAGTAGATGAAGGACACGCGAGCCTGGAAGTACGGATTTCCCTGTCTGTCAGCAGCACTCAAGTGCTTGAGGGTCAGCCAGATCACAGAGCCCAGAAATAAAATCACAACAGACACAGCCGCGCTCACACACTGGCTCCTGCTCTTTCCATGGTATTTTGTCATTCCTCCCTAATTCACCAAGTGTAAGGTAATAGTCATTCAAAGTGAATGTGACTTTTATCACTGATTTGTCTTTTATAAGGTAGGCACGCTCCCTCAGTGGTGACACTCTCTGACCTGTCTCTCAGTTACTGAGAACAGAGTTCATAGGGTAGCCTGTAACTACACGATGCTCTTGGGACTGAACTCAGTTTAGTGACAGGCTCCTTATTGACACAGAAAGCAGTGGATCTTGAGGGGGTTTGAAGTTACGTAGCTATGTTTCCCGTCAAGGGGTTTCCCTTAGCCGGAGCCGACTCTGGTAGCAGGAGGCCATCAGTCTCTTCCACATTTATACAAGCGATAGCAGCCAGGCCAGCAGCCAGTTGAGCAGGGATCTGGGTTACATAAAGTTTCCAGATTCAGGAAAACATCTGTATGCAGATGTACACCACTTTGTATGGATAGACCCGCAACTGCCCCCCCCCAGCGTCATCTCTTCTGAAACTAGAGCTTAAGACACAGTTTGCATGGAAATGCTTTATTTGCAAAATGGTCCCAGAAAAAGAGACAGTGGTAGAAGGAGCAAAGAGGAGGAAGAGGACAGCAGAGGGATTTGTCACTGAGCTGATCACCGGGCAGGTGACTGTGCTCCATCCCCAGAGAGCTCCCGAGGAGCCTTAGAACGGGGCATCGGGAGGGCATCTGCTGATACAGATGACTGTGCAGACCCACCAGCTCCCTCCTGCACCAACCAAGGGACCCCAACTCACTTGGACGTCTTGGCTATCTGTGGATCAATTGCATCCCACACCAGGGCATCAGAGCCGCTCCAGGGCAGGAGGTGAGGGGTCGGGGTTAGGTCAGGCTGCCCTTGAGTGAGGCCAGACCAAGCAGGCCTGTCAAAGGGGAGTCTGGAGGAGGCGTGTGACAGAAAAGATCTGAAGTTACCCATGTCCAGGAGTGTTTGACACTCCCCTCGGTCTAATGAATGCCATCAGATGTACTCACTGTCATCGAAACAGCCTGCCTTCCCTGAGACTTCAAACTACTTCAAACTGACTGAACATAAACACCCTGCCACCTCGCCTGGCCTGGAAGAGATCTTTATTTTCTGGTGGGGTGGGGTGGGGTCTCTGCATTCTAATGTTTCTGGTAAATTCTGACAGTTCTGTTCTTAATATAGGAGATACTTCCTCAGCACTTTCTAAAAACTGGCATATACTTTAGATACAGTAAAATTACAGGTTTTCAAGGGTTTTATTTCATTAGCTTTGACAAAAGCATACCACTGCAGAACCCACACTCCAACAAGGCACAGAGCAGGTTAACCACCCCAAGAGGTGTCTTGCTGGCTTCCGAGTCCTTCTCAGGTACCCCGCCTCCTCTCAGGTAATCACCAATTCCGTTTCCCTCCCTTCCCCATCTCATGTGTGTGGGTGTGTGTGTGTGTATGTGTACACACATGTGTATTAATAGGGACACTAGTTTGATTTCTATCACCATCTATTAATTTTCCAATGTGGAAGCTCTGTATAAATACACAGATGGAATTACCTGAAACATACCATTCTGTGTCTGGTTACATCCAGTATGATATTTTCCTTCAGCGCTCAGCCCTATGTCTTAGAAACCCGCATTCTCTCGTGCCCCTGCAATTTGAACCTTTCTGCTGCTGTGTGGTACTCCATTGTATGACCCTAGCCCAATTTACTTCCTTATTACTGCTGACTGACGCTTGGGTGGTGTCCAGCTTGTGCCGGTCTGAATAAAGCTGCTCTGAGCAAACCTTTGTTTTCCTGGAGATGCCTTCCTGGTTCCCCATACCTTGGAAAGCGCTGGCCATAGGAGGGATGGACGCTCAGCCCATCCCTCATCTGAGAGGCTTGGGGCCAGCCGTGTTTCAGATTGGGGTGTGTGTGTGTGTGGGGGGGGGTTGTTTATTTGTTTTACCATTAGCACAGACTTTGGCTGAGCACATCTAATCCAAAACAATTCCGAAACCCCAACTTCCAAACTTAAGTTTAAGGAAGTTAAACCTGTCTAGTAGAAGTGACTCTAACCGCCACGACACTCTTGGGCTGACAGGTATGAGAGTGCCGTCAGTACACCGTCCCTCCAACACCCGGTGTCACCAAGTCTTTTCATTTCAGTCATTCTGGCGGGCATGCAGCTGTGTCCTAGTGCCGTTTCTATACGTGTTCGTGTGTGGTGGGACAGAGGTGGTCAAGTGTCGGCTTATACTTCTTTCCACACGGGACAAGGTCTCTCCTTGAACCTGGTGTTTACTGATCCCGCTAGGCGGCTGGCTAGCGAGCCCCAGAGATCCCCTTGTCTCCCGCTTCACAGCACTGAGGTGGAGGCTTGTACCGCTATACTGAACTTTTTCATGTGGGTTTTAGGGGCGTGAACTCAGGTGCTCAATCTTGCATGGTAAACACTTTACTGACTGAGCAATCTTCTCAGCCCCTTGTTTTAGTTTTAATTTCCATCCCCCCAGGGACCACGGGTGACAATTGCACTTTCCTATACTTGTTGAACATATGGGTATTTTCTTTGGTAAATGTCTGTTTAAATCTTTCGCTCCCATTTTTTATTGGGTTGTTTGTTTTCCTGCCATTGATTTGTAGGGATTCTTACGCATTCTTGAATCAAGCCGTCCCAGCTGTATGTGTGGCCAATGGTCTATTCACATCAGGGACTTGCTTAGCTTCCTTATTCTGCAGTATCTAGCTAGCAACAAGAAAAAAGGTAAATATTTGAGTTTGCCCAACAATTATTCGCCTCTTTGATGTCCATGGCTTTCTGGGTCCTCTCTGATCTCTGCCTCCCCCAGGGTCATAAGAATGCATTCGCAAGCCTTTTCCCATGAGTTCTGTATTTTTATGAGACATATGCTGGATTGTTCTCTACAGCTAGTGCAGTTTGAACTTCATACCGGGACAAGTTGGTAGTTGGTACTTTTATTACCCGTGAGCTCTGATGGAGTGCGGCCTCCCTGAATGATGAATTGTGAAGACCTTTAGAAGTCCCATGAAGCTTTGTTAATAGAAGATGGGTCCAGGAGTGGGAAAGGGGCCTTCAACATGCCCCTTGTGTTTATTTTGGGTGATGATGTTGTTTGGCTAATTCCAGTCCAAATTGTCACCGTATATAGGGTCCCTCTGCTGTGGAAACCTGACTTATGTTAAATGCCTGTGTTGACGCGTCTCTTCTTAAATGAATGGTCTTTTCTTTAACTGGTGGCTGGGTTGCTGACTTTGTGGGGGCTGCCAGGTCATTAAAATGATGTTTGTTTGAATTTGGCAGAATGAAAAGTCGGACTTGTATTTACATTTTTTTCTGGTTCCCGAGTCTGTTCTCACTGCTCACGCCTCTCACAATACTCTTTTGATTCCATAAAGCAGCCATTATAAGAAGGATACAGCTCGGCAAAGGGCCGTAGCCTTCGCTGGGTTACAGTGCCCCGCGACTCTTTGCAGAAGGCAAGCCACCGGGAGCGGTGTTTCTTCTGGTTTTGCTGCATAGACGGTTACTGAAAATCAACTAGCCGTGAGCTTGTGCACCCAGGAAACAACTCAGATTTGGGGGAAAGCTCACTGGGTTCAGAGAACTTGAAGCCTGACACTTAACTCTCAGCATGGCCTTCAACCTTGAGATGGGAAGTCCTAGGTGGCCTAGCAGCGGAGTAGACTGAGCTACACTGCAGAGTGGTCAGTTCTTCTCTAACTCTTCTTAGTTTAGTCTCCGCGCCTAATTTCCTCCTCGGGCACAATTTGTCTACTTCCCTCTTGAGTCTTCCAAGTTGGTATTGTTCTACAGTGCCCGTCTTCCAGAAAGTAGCTCTGGGTAAGCGCCCTTAATTAATGATTGCCATCTTCCCCAGGGATCTGTAGCCATCATGGCAGGAGCACATGTGGAGAAGGAGGCAGCGTACTTCCTGTTGTCATCTGCTGCTCACACTACATGTCCTGCTGGGGGCGCTGGGAAATGCCAGGGAAGTTCACGGATTGCTTCCTGGTTTTGATTGACTTCCTGATTTTGCCTCATGGGTCTCTGAGTGAACCATGATATTCAAATGAGGTTGCAAGTTAAAGAACGTGGTGAGTTATGCTATATGTAGTAGGATTATATTGTTTCTGCAGTTCATCAAAGACGGGCTTCTTCAGATACAGTTGTTGTTTTTATATAATTCACCATTTCTAATGTTGTCTCTATTTGAAGTAAAAATAACTTCCAAGATCCCACCCATGATCCCCCAACGTGTGTGTGCGCGCATGCACACGCGTGTGTGTGTATGCATATGTCCAGATCAGAAGTCAACCTTGGAAGTCATTTCAGTCACTTGCTAACATTATTTCTACCCACTGCTTACTCCCCTCACATATATATACATATATATATATATATATATATATATAATTTGTTTTGAAAATATATACATGTATAATTTGAAAAAAGTAAAAATTTGTATTGTGATCAATCAATCTCTCACTTCCTTTCCTCCAACTCCTCTCAGCTCCCAGCCCCCATGGGGGTGAGGGAATTCAGTTTTCTTCAAGGAAGTGGCCTCTGGTAGTTTGCCCATACTCCAGTGGTTAACCTTGCTCTTTGAAACAGGGCTTCTCAGTGAACTGGAAATCCCCAGATAGCTGAGGCTAGTTGTTCCAGTGAGCCCCAGGGAACCTGCTGTCTCTGCCTCCCCAGTGCAGACATTGCAAGCCACCATGCCCAGGTTTTTATATGGGTTCTGGGATTTAATCTCCTTCTTCCCCCTCCTGCTCCTCCTCCCCCTCCTTCACCTCTTCCTCCTCCAAGACCAAGAGGCAAACAAGGTTCCACATGCTCTCTCTTTGGATTGGGCCTGGGCAAATGACTGCTCTGGACAGAGACTCTCTACATAGGATTCACTTGCCATGCTCCTGAGCGGATGACTGTGTGTACGAATATGCTCAGTTCAAACCACATGGAATGGGACCAACAGGATGGAGACCCATGGCGATGGGTGGATGATTTCGAGAGCAGATTTTAAGAGAAATACAGGGGCCTAGAGAGATGGGGGCCGGCTGCCACCAGGTCTTCCAGTGGAGCTTTGTTTGACCATGATTAAAACCCATCTTCTGAGTGGTGTCGCTTGTGGTAAGCTGTGTGCTGAACTTCCCTCCCTTGCTCAGTCCTCCCCAGGACTCCTAGCAATCTGGTGTGTGATATTGATTTGTTTAGAAAAACCACTCCTCAGAAAGAGTACAAAGGCAGGCTTCAATGCAGCCTGGGCCAAATTATTATAATTCTGGAATGAGTGGAATCTGGTATAATGAAGCTTTATTTTGCTTTGCCTGGGAGGTTTCTGTGTAGCATTGGGAAAGGAAAAAAAAATATTTGTTTTATTTTTAAAAAAACATACAATTTTCATTGTATTCAGAATTGGAGTCAGGAAATAAATCAATAAAAGAGGCTCATGGCGCAATGAAGTTTCTGTTGTTAATTTGACTGTTTAATGCATTTTACTCTGAAAAACGGCCTTACCTCCCCTGTTTGCCTCATTTGGTTTTGGACTTAGAACTGCAAAGCCACTGTCTTTGTTCAGAATTTTCTGTTTGATTCTTCTAAGGCTGTGAGCTAAGCTGGTGTCTGCTCCAGCCCTGTCGATCAGCCTGATGAGCAACACAGCAATAGTTACCTCAGAGAGCACCGGACTTGGAGCACGTGCTCCCGGGCTTGGCAGAAGGGGGGCTGTCAGTCATCCTCTCTCTTGGCATCTGGTTCTTTCTTTCATGTCAAGGGTCCTCTTTGCTACATTTGTGTAGTCTCCATGCGCTGTCAATCAAGATGCCCTGCTCCCTTTCGGCTCAGCTGAGGAGCTCCTGACCACATGAGGCCAGTTGGAGTGACCTCTCCCGGAAACCTGGCCTCAGACCTTGAGGTTGGAAGCCATCTGTGTTGACTCTGTGTAGCGGTTGCCCATCAAGGAAGTTGGTCGCACTTCCTGCTTCCTAGACTCTGCCAGTTCGCTGACGCTTCCACCCTCGTTCCCACTGGGCCGCCAACTTCTTCAGTTCTGTGGGCTCCGTGCTTCCCAGTCTTTTTACTGAGGATGGCTCCTGTTGGATTCTGTTACCAGCAAGTATCAATCCTGGCTCAACGTGTTATTAGACGTACAGAATTTCAGATGAACGGAAACTGAGAGTGAGTCATTGTGCCTTCAGACGGAGATCTGAAAGGCTGGCCTAGCTCCACGCCACATTATATGTCCCATGTTTAAAGTGACCAAAGGAACCATCAACTGAGGATTGGAAATATCCCCCTACACAGTCTCCTGATCACAATATTTAAAACGTTAAGAGAACTTTCAACTGGCCTAAAAATCTTCCTAGGAACCTTAGGCCCAAAGTGCTTGAGACACTTAGTTTCCCCCAAATTTGTCTCCTAGGGACCAGAACAAGGGAGGGTGCAATGAAATGACCTTTGTGTTTATCTTGTTCCACTTCCCGCCTGACTTTCTTATTTTAAAAGGGCTATCTACTAGGACAATTTAAGGACGTGCTCTAGACCCTTGAAAGTGTCTATTATCTATCTACCTGGCTACCCATTACGTTTGTCACTAAAATTGCTTATTTTAAATGAGAAAAAACAGTGAAAAAAATCAAAACTGATCTTGGTACAAGCTGCATACTGCCCCCCCTCAAGAGTTCCCATTAACATTTCAGCTTGGTTCCTTTCCCAGAGCATCTTAGCATGGTTTTTTTTTTTTTTTTTTTTTTTTTTTTTTTTTTTTTAACCAGGACTGCACATGGATTTTTAAGCCTCACTATGCACTTAAAAACATTACACAATAAGCCATGGTTATGCAATGCAGTCTCCTCTACCATCTTCTGAAGGGCTGTCTATTATTCTCCTAAGTGGCTATTCAGTGTTTTCTCGGCTGTTCTCCTGGACCTTTAGAACAGGTTGAGGAAATAGAAAAATAGTCTTTTGCTCCCATTTCCTCTGGAAGCAAAGGCACAGACAGCGCTAAGGCTGGCATTTGTGGGGGAGTTTACAAAGCATTTGTCATCCGTTTGCTTCATTTGCTACTAGAGACAGGAGTGCTCAAATCGGCATGCCCATCACAACATAAATATCTGGATTCCCAAAGCAGCGGGAAGCTTTCAAAGTCTAAATTTGATGCTTGCCCAGGAAAACGTGGAAGGACAATAGATTTCTTTGTGCATGTACTCTTCGCCTGGAGGCTTGGTACAATTTTTTTTTAAATAATTTGTCTTTAATTTCTGCCATTGAGTTTATTGGGTTTCAGTTTTGGATCTCAATCCCCTTGGATTTATTTCTGCTGTTGCTTCTATATTTCAGCAAAAAGTGATTGTGTTTGGGTTTCCATTCTTGGAGGGCGATCCTTGGTCTGAAATGTTTTCATTTATTTTATTTTAAAATTACAAAGCCATTTCTAGTTATAGTTGGTTTTGCAATTCATTCCTCCCTCTGTTTCACAAAAACCATAAAACCCACATTGTCTAAAAATGCTGTGTTGAGCAAAATGGATTCAGTCCTCCTCGGAGAGCAGGAAAGGACGGAGCCAGCGTGTGTTATAAACAATTCCAGGGAGATTGCTGCTTTCCCAGAACCGGCTTTAGTCAGGGGCTGCTGACCACTTGTGCGATCTCAGTGGGGTCACTGACTCTGGGCCATTCTTGACCCTGACTCTGGAGGTCATGTGGGCATCTGCCCGCATCGCGGCCACATCCTCTGTACTCTCAGCCTGGCGCCCTCTCCTCTGCTTCTCTAGGCCCCTGCTGTTATTTTTGAAGGATCTGAGCCATTAAAAACCAAGGCTGGATTCCTGAATGAACATTTCTAACATTCAACTTGGAGGCTTCCTGTCACAAAAGCGCAGACTCAGTGGGTTCTGAGCCTTCAGTGATGTGAACCTTTCCTTTCCGGTTAAACACCCCGTTCCCTTGACTGTTGCGTTTGCCCTCCCATGCCTACACTTTGTAAATTCTCCCAGTGGGTTATTTTTAGCGGATTATAACAAACCTTTCATTTTACAATCTCAGAGAAACTCAAGGGGCATGTGTGAGTTTTCTGGATTTTCTTTCTTTTGCTGTTTGCCTGGGTATTTCAGCCGAGGACCAGCCTGGCTGCCACTGACAGGGGCCTGTTTCACATGGACTCGTGTTCTGAAGGCGCGTGGGCTCCAAATCATCAGACTGAACGTACCGCCCCTGTGTGAAAGGGAGCAGGTGTTAGTGTCTGTGTCAGTGGCAACTGTGGTCTCAACCTGACTCAAAGAGACTCTGAGAGTTGAAGGAGCCTTCGCCTCATACTGAGACCAATGGCGCTTCCTCTTGTCCTGACTGGAGCTAGGAGGAAAGAGAAGGGAGAACTATGTGGGATCCACACCGCTCACAACCCTGGTGCTTTTGGATTGCAAAAATCCTCCTAGTTGTACCTCAGGCGACAAACACACGCCCTGTCTTTTTAAGAGGCACCCCCAGAAACTGGGACACAGTCTGTCTTCCCCGTGAGTGTGCTACAGAGTGCTTCTGCTTGTTTTCACAATCCCGCCCTTCCCTATTAGAAGGGAGGGGGGCATCTTTGTCAATGGTTGTTGGTTGAGTGAATCAATCAGCTGTTAAGTTTTAGGTTGCCGCTGGAAAGTGTCTCTCAGTGTGAGAGGGAGGGTCCTGAGAACTGACCCTCGGTTTGCAGCATAAGAGGAGATCGGGTACATCACTGAGGAGAAGGCGGGGCAAGAGTGTGAGGGCACTGCTCTGTCGGTGGGAGGCTGGCTGAAGGCTGGTGCGCACCCCACTTTCTCCCCCTTATTCAGTCCAGCACTTCAGTTGGTGGCATAGTGCCACCCACATTCAGAGTAGGTTCGCAACCTTTCTGGAGACATCATGTAGACATACTCAAAGTTGTGTTTCCACGGTGACTCTAAATCTAGTTCTGTTGTCCATGAGGATCAGCCACCACACCTACTGACTCTAAGAGAGGGAGCAGGGCCATGTTGGACTGGTCTGAGGATGTTTATAGGTATTCCATGCTCTCTTTCTCAGAAGACCCCTGTATTTGTTTCCAGAACCACTACAACAAATTACCACAAAATGGAGGGACTTAAATAACAGAAAGTTATTCTCTCATGCTTCTGGGGGGTATCATTATTTTTGGGGAGATCATTATTCAGCTCCCCTACAATGAGTCATGTGGAGCAAATGAGATTTGAAGGGTTAATAGTCTCCTGCTATTGGTTGGATTGGAGCTGAGTGCTGCCAAGTACACAATCAGGCCACCTGGTCTCACACTCCGTAGCACGATTGATAAAAATACAGAGACAGATATTAGGGTTCAACCTGGAGGTCAGAAAAGAAAAACAGCCAGTCACTGGCTCTTGCCTCTACCTCAGTCCAAAATGGTGATCCTGCCTCCAAGAATCTCAGAATGAGACTGTGTGAGAGCTGTCTCCTCCTGTCTTAAATTCCTCTCCAGGACTGGGATGACAGGCGTGCACCACTACTGCCTGGTTTCTATGGCAAACTGGTGTGGTTACTGGGATTAAAGGTGTGTGTCACCACAGCCCAGTGGTAAGGCTGACCGGGGGGGGCTGTTTTACTCTTTGATCTTCAGGCAAGCTTTATTTATTAAAATACAAATGAAATATCACTACATTTTCCTTTTTTGTCTAAAATAAAAAGAAGGTTCTAACTAATAAAACTGTTTGCAGTAAGTACAATAGCAATATAGAATATAAACAAGCAACAAATACATCAACAACGTCTAGTCCATTTGCATTTGGCAAGTTAAGGAAAATACTCTTTCTTCTATCTTTGTGAGTCTAAAGTTTTATATCTAATTTATCTTTTATCATAACTAAGGAAAACTATAATTATAACAATCTGCTTTTCAGTTCAATCAACAACCTCAGAAGGATATAATATTGCTTAAGGAAACAGAAAGTGCATTGTAAGCAACTTCCAAAGTTCTGCAAGTGACAGAGACATTTTGATGCCTGGACAGTCACCCAAAGTTCTTTTGTAACATTGGGGCATCTATCTTCAGCCTAGAGACAGCTTCCTGGTTTGTGCTGGCGGCATGAGCCACTCTGGCTCTTTTGGGAGGTCCTGCTACAGAATGCTTAAATGGGGTTTGTGCCGCTCGTTGCTTAATGGCAATATAGACCTGCTGTGTCCCTGGAGCAAGGACAGTGAGCATGGCTCGCAGAGGCAGTGAAAATACCTTTGCCACGTTGGAGGGGTAGAGCCAACAGGCAAAGCTGTGGCATTAATCCCAGACATGCCCACTTTGTATTTTAAAAATTGCTCAGAAAAGAATTTCAGATACACATTAAAAGAAAAGTCAGATTTTAAAAAAGGCCTCTAAATGGAACAGAGAGAGAATAAAAGATAAAGAGGGTCACAGACAAAAAGAAATAATTTAAGGATATTAAATTGAGGTTCTTAAAAAATAGAATTAAAAAAATCGTAATGGGCCATGAAAAGATGGAAAATACACAAGGAGTCTGGATTATGTATATTCTTGTGTTTTTGAATTTTTTGAATGCAGAGAGACATTTGATTCTGGGGGCTGCTAAGCTAAAGCAACACATATATTTTAAAGGTATCTTGACTTCAAAATTTGAATCTAAGGATATGTTACTTTGGAAAAGGTTCTGCTTTTGTTTCCACAGAGGATGGGAACCTGTGGATTCCTTCCAGTCTAATATGGTTTGATAGAACAAGACCTCCCCAAAATGTCTTTGTGAACCCCAAAAACACTTTGCCCAACAAACAGCAGGAAGTAGTTTAGGGAAAACTATGCCCAAATTCCCAAAATGGTTGTTTATAAATGTTTATTTCATTTAAAATGGGTTGGGTACAAATGGTTAATGGTCACAATCAATCTCTTTCTTAAAAATATATGGGGAATATGATATGGAAATGAATACTTTACATTGGTATGGATTAAGGTCTGTTGATACAAATTTAAGGTCAATTTTGTTTATATATATTCTTGTTTAAGGTATTATGTATATGCAGCTCATTTAAAAATGTAATGTATAATTAAAATTACAGATTAATAGACAGTCATCTATAATAATCAAACTTATAGTCATGTTAGTTAAGTTTTCTAGATATACAGAGATATATTTCAGTTAGATAATCATTAACACTTCAAAGACCTACAAAATATGACATTTAAAAAGTTTTAAGAACTTAGACTATTCTTGATAGTGAGACATATCTGCGTCTGACAGCATCAGTTACTTTAGAGAGGTTGATAAGGACTGAAGAAACTCGTTATGGAATTTGCCTACAATGTGACAAGGCTAGCCATTTGGGCAAGAAGCTGTTCTTTCCTGGACTGTTTGATGGTATGCTGTAAGAACTGGACAAGCAGGACCCACAGAAAAGTGACTACTGAACTTTCCAAAAGACAGAATTATCTTTAAGGGTTCCTGCTTTACAAAAGAAACTGCCAGACATTCTGCAGGACATGGAAGTAAGCAACTGATGAACTTTGTCAGTAAAAGGCAGAACAGATTTTCAAATATCTTGCTTCACGGAAAAGTCTGCCAGATACTATGGGACTGTAGGCTGAAGTTGGATGCCCCAATGTTACAAAAGAACTTTGGGTGACTGTCCAGGCAGTGAGATGTCTTTGTCATTTGTAGAACTTTGGAAGTTGCTTACAATGAACTTCCTGTTTACTTAGGTAATATTATATCCTTCTGGGGTCTTTGACTGAATTGAAGAGCAGATAGTTATAATTATAGTTTTTTTTAGTTATGATAAAAAATAAATTAGATATAAAATTTTAGTCTCACAAAGACAGGATAGATGACAGAGTATTTTCCTTAATTCGCCAAATGTAAATGGACTAAATATTATAACTATAATTCTTGCTTGGTAATTGTTTTGTATATGTAATTTTGCTATGTTAAAATTAAAACCTTCCTTTTTAATTAAACAAAAAATGGGAGATGATGTGGCATGTCCTTCTATATATGTGTCACTTTTATTGGTTGATGAATAAAGCTGTTTCAGTCAATGGCTTAGCAGAGTAAAACCAGTCGGGAAATCTGAACAGAGATAGATAGATAGATAGATAGATAGATAGATAGATAGATAGATAGAGTAGGCAGGGTGAAGGAGACACCATGTAGCTATCAAAGGAGAAAGATGCTAGAACATTACCAGTAAGCCACACCCTTGTGGTGATACATAGACTAATAAAAATGGATTAATTTAAGAGGTAAGATCTAGCTAGGAATGTTCCTGAGCCATTGGTCAAACACTGTTGTAATTAATATAGTTTCTGTGTGATTACTCAGGTCTGGCCAACCGGGAAATGAAAGTGCAGTCTCTGTTTACAACCTTCCTTTTTCAGTTCCCATCCACTCTTCTATATGATATAGATCTGTTTCTACATCACAGCTCTTGCATCTATGACTCAGGAGGCATCATGGACAAGGTACAGAAAGATAATAAGAAGCAGAGGACCAGGGAGTCTTCTGTGAAACAGTTGTTCTGAGAAATGGCTGCAAAAACAAGACTGGATCAATAGAAATGTAAACACGAAAAGAGAAAGTTTTCTCAGGGTCCTATTCCTAGGCAAAAAGCTACAGGCAACTAAGGACTACTGTAAAAGGAAAATGAGTGCCTCCCTCTCTTTTTGATATCATAATCTCTCATTCTCTCTCTCTCTCTCTCTCTCTCTCTCTCTGTAAGTGTGTGTGTGTGTGTGTGTGTGTGTGTGATAGAATTTCACTGTGTGTAATTCTGGCTGTCCTGAAAACTTATTCCGCCTGCCTCTGCCTCCTGAATGCTGATAATAAAGGCATGTGCCACCACTGCCTGCTGGATAATAATCTCTTATTGGTTATATATATATATATATATATATATATACACATACATACACACACATATACACACATACATACATATATGTATATATACACATATATACATATATATACATATATGTACATGTACATGTGTAATAGTAATGAAAAAGAGGCTCTATCAATGGGAGAGGAGTGTATGAGAGAGGTTTGAGAGGGAGCACCTAGAAAGGGCTGGAGGAAGGAAAGGAAGGGGGAAGTTATGTAATTCTATTTCAACTAAATCACATTTTTTTTTTCAAAAAAAAAAGAAGTGGAGAAGCACACCAAATTTTTCTGTGCCTTTTTCTGCAGTTTGTGTTTCCTGTTCTAGCACAGAGGAAGTGTTTCCTCAAGGATGCAGGATGCCTGCACTAGCCACTACTTGTGAATATGTAAGTGAAAAATATTGCCTTCTTTGCAGGCCATTATTGAGTCACATGTTAATTATTTCCATAGAGACAATGTGAAAAGTGTCTGTTTTACCTCAGTGTTTGAACTAACCTCACCACAGGTGGAATAACAGCATCATTTTCTTTTCCTAAGATGATTCTTATTAGTACCATGTCAAATCAAGGCCCTTTCAACTCCATAAAACTAAAAAGCTTCAGCATAGTACAAAAACAACCAATGACAACACCTACAGCCTTTTGCTACTGCTTCTGGCTGCCCAAAGAGGTAGAAGTACCTGCTGCTGAAGACACCACGCGTTTCTGAACCAGGACCCAAAGACTCCTGAGCTGGGACTGATCCAAATGGCCCTTCCTTGAGGACTAGTGTTCATGGTACCAGAAGGTACCATGCAAGCTTCCAAAGGAGGGAGGCAGCCAACAGTCCTACCCAGCTTTGATGCCTATGAACCATATCAATGACCAGCATGGCATGATAACCCTAAGGGTACAATAGTGGCACACAGACCTTGGCAGTAACCAATGGTTCTCCAATTAAACTTACGAGTCATTCAACAAAAGGGAGACCATGCCTGGTACTGGCAACCTAGACAACCACTCAGTGCTAATGCAGTCGTGGTGTCTGGAGGAAAGTCTGTAACCACTAATTTATGAAACCAGCATAATTCCTAATGGCAATCTATCAACATTTATCCTTATACCCACAGGTCAACTGTAGTCTTCATTCCTCATTAAGGAAACTTCTCTCTGCAACAGACAGAGACTATTACAGAAAACCACAACCAAACAAAAATGCAGAGTTGTGGTGCCCAGTCCCGATGGATTCGTCTACAAAACACTTCTGCACCTAAGGCTTAGGGAACATTGTGGAAGAGGAGGCAGAAAGACTGTAAGAGCCAGAGGATCAGGGAATTTGCTGTGAGATAGTGCCACCTAGTAATGCCAGAATCTACACCCATAAAGTCTCACCAGTATGACTGACCAAATATTAGTTGAATACGGATGATACCATTGGACATATCAAAGAGGATGGAGAAAATCCTGTGAGACCTTACTATCAGCAACTGAGGAAAGCTGAGAGTGGGAGGGGTAGCCTTCCCCAGGGAGGAGCGTGCCAATTGGCTCTTCAGTACCAAATGATCAGCCCTAAAAACATACATAGGAGTAACAGTATACGGTCGGAACAGGTTATATTTAGGAATACATACATATTTAATATATGTATATTCATGCAACAACAATTAGTGAGCAAAGAGGGCTTGAATTTGATGGAGAATATGGAGGGGTGTATATGAGGGTTTACAGGAAAAAATGGAAGTGAGAAATGTTGTACTACATATAATATATAAAAAGGTAAAATAGTAAAAACTATTGTCAAGGCCATTTTAATAGTGAATTCCATAATATGGTAACACTATTATTAAAGTTCAGTGTTTGGTCAGAAGCGTCACCTCAGTTCTCTGGCACCCCTTTATACAAAATGTCTGGACTATTTAGGTGGGGGCTTCACCCCAGCTCCTGGCATATTCTCCCTCCCTTGGGAGTTGCCTCAGTCTAAACTCCACCTCCAAGAAAGTCCACCAAACGGTAAATCCCTCCCCAGGAAGGGTCAAGACCACTCCCATAGGTTATTTAAACTGCTCCCTAGAGAATGAACACATAGTCTCCCAGTTCCCCGTGGTTTCTCCTCTTCCCTCTCTGGTGGTCATTTCGGGTTTTCCTCCCCCTTTCCATGTTTTCCCAGGACCACCCGGGAGCGCTGACACCCATTAAACCTGGGTATCTCTTAATTTGGTCTGATTTGTTCTGATTGGAATTATTTGCATCGGCGGAGAGGTTTGTCGGTAAGAAAATACTTAACATTTGCAGGTCCCACGGGGTGGGGGGCTGTTTTTCCCACGGGTCCAGGGCCACATGTTGGAAAACGGCCTTCTCGCACATGCTCTCCACCAGGCTAAGATTGGTTTCGTCTAGATGAGTTCTCCCTTTTGAATACATGCCTGTAGGGTCCCGGACCCATTTTATGTTTATGTTTGTCGATTTTGGGGATATCCTGTAAAAGTCACAGTCATGCCAGCTGCCCAATACAAGCAGTGAGACAGTTCTCCCTGAGGTAGGACTGAGTGGATAGAGACGTCTGCCACTCATTTCTCCTGATCCCCCCGTTTCTGACTCAAGAGCCTTGCCATGGTGGACGCATTGTGACAGGCTTGAGTCCCAAGATTTGGCATAGACTTCTAAAATGGGCTCTTGTGATTCAAAGCCTGATCTCCGAATGCCGTTGGGCTGCCTTTTGCAAAAAACATTTTAAATTGGGGCTAACATCTAACGTAAAACAAACAAGGCTCCTGAAGCCCATGGTTTCTGGACGCGGTGCTCCAGCCCCCATTCCCATTCCCGCTCCCCCCTCCCAGCTCTCTAGCTGTTCGTCTCTCACCGTTCTCTACAATGGATCCAGATCTGTTTCTCTCTGTCCATCCACTCTAAAATCATATAGTTCTTTCGTCCTTAGTTTCTGTTCCCTTTTACAACGTCTGCTAATCTGGTCCTTAATGGGACTACCTGTGTGCTTCCCTAGCTTCTGCTGCCTACCTACACGGGGATTTTTAAGTTGGTCAACTAACACAGGTTCCTAAAAAAGTTTTATTTGTCTGTTTGTTAAAATAATGTGGCCGCAGTATGCCTATTTTACATCTATGTGTGTGCGTTCGTAGCCACAGTATGCTTACGTCTATGTGAGTATATGTGTTCGTAGCCACAGTACGCTTATGTCTTTGTGAGTGTGTGTGTTCCTTGCTACAGTATGCTTATGTTACGTCTATGTGAGAGTGTGTTTGTTGCTGCAGTATGCTTATGTTATGTCTATGTGAGTGTGTGTGTTCGTTGTTGCAGTATGCTTTCTCCATCCTCTCATTTTACCTCTAAGTCTATGCTTATGGCCTCTAAGAAGCAGGGCAGGAGTGTGAACACAGAATATGGCACTGGAAATGATACGGTATCAATCAAACTGCAAAGGATGTTGGGAATGCAGTCTTCCCATACACATATTTGGGAAGAAAGAACAGGCTTGGTGAGCATATGAATTATCCCGGCCATGGTAACTGCCTCATGCTTCAGGGAAACAGAGGCAGGAGCCACACATTTGGCCATAGTACAGCCAAGAAGACTTCAGAATTAGAAGTTTCCATTTTGCACCCGAAGACATCGATCCTAGCTTGCCTGGTCAGTATTCCATATCATAGCAGCGTTATTGAGTCCTGGATTGTGGTTTCATCCCTCAATGCTCAGCATATGCTCCTGGTGCCTCATGGGAAAAAGATGAGCAATAACTTGGGTGATGGACAGTCTCTCCTCGCGGAGACTGATATTTCCTCATGAAAGGGACGCTAACCACATCTTAAGAACTTGGGAAAATAACCCTGATAAAAATCACCACCCGTTACATGCTTATCCGTACACTTAGCACCGTGGTAAGCATGTTTGAGGCCCAGTTCGTTTCATCTTCTCATTTAGTCTCCAAGACTCCTTGTTACCACATCACTTGGAAACGGACTCGACTGAGTGGATTTCTAAGTGGTTATGGAGAGAAGGGCAATTACACGTCCTTTTAAGGTGATCTTACCAAGAACAGCCTGCATTGGGATGGATGAGTCCTGATGGGTTTGTAAAAATATAAGTCACGTGACCATAGCATCCCATCTCATCTGCCCCCCTCAAGCCTGGCCTGTCATCGCTTCTGCTAGCAGATGGGGTTGCCCATCTGCTCTTTGTTTTTATTGTCTACTCAGCTGGCTGAGCTTGCCAGCACAATACTGGGCAATCTCCTTGCCCACCTAAGTGGATAGAGCTCTCTGTGAAACATGGAGAAGCTTCATGGTCTGTTGAGGTTTCTCATTTGAGGAATGGTTCTTTGGGGGATAATGACGGAAAAGAGACTGCAATATTTGGGGGTGATGTTGTGGGTGCAGGGACTTTGGGATGACTTTTTGCAACTTTTAATAGCTTTCTTAGCCTGTCTTCCTCCGGGAATAATGATCAGGTCTGTTTCTTCTCCTGCTGACACGTGACCCACTGACAATGGTATTCCGATTTACCTCACGTCAAGGTCTAGAGTGTCTGAATCCTGTCCCTCCTCAGCTCTAGAGGTGGCCCTAAAGCTAAGTATCTGGCTTTTGTGGGATGCAGGTGAAGGTTGTTAGCTGCTAAAAGGAAACACTAGTCTTTGGATGATGGTTGCTTCTAGTTCAGATAATGCCCCTATTTGGAATGGAAAGTCAAAAACTGTTTTTGACTAGATGATCACAGGATGGGTAAGCTACCAGGGCACAGAGAGTGGGTTTCCCATAGCTGAAGCGAACTATCAACGATAACCAACTCCTCATATTTAAATGTGAGGTTAGGCTGGGGGCTCTTAGCTTTATAACATCTTTGGTTTCAGTAAACCATTAGAATTGCAGACAGAAATACGCTAAAGCAAGCAATGCTTTTACATGCACCACCATTGCTTTTAGGTCATAAAACATGGACTAAAGCTCTTTGGGTTCCATTTCACACAAGGGAAGGGCAGGAAAGTGTTGAAGACTGTCAGTTCGTTTCCTGATGCTTGAATGAAATGCCCGAGACTGGTTAACTTGGTAAAGGAGCGAGGTTTGCTTGGCTTCCAGCCCCGAAGGTACCAGGACACACCACCACCACCTTGTCTGTGGCAGGACCTTGCCGTGGGTGACTGTGCAATGACAAGAGTGACTGAGAGAGGGAGGGAGGGACTACAGTCTAGAAAGAAAGAACCTCAGACTGGCAGACAGCTAGGCTTGTTCTCAGGGGCCACTAACACAGAGTCCCACAGAACTACCTTAGGGCTGTGTATGGTGGTACATGTCAGTAATCCCAGTACTCGGGAGGCAAAGGCTAGAGGGTCAAGAGTTCAAGGACAACCTCTATGATGCAGGGAGTTTGAAGAAAGCTAGCGTTCTAACCCTAATGACCCAATTACGTCTTCATTCTCATGTCCCACCTCTTGCAAGTCCTGCCTTTTTTCAAGGTGACAACACTCAGGACCTTTTCAAAGGTCACTTGAACTTCCACACACATCTTCTCCAGAGGCTTCTCTGTCAGTTCTGTGATTTTTGCCACAATGACCCCACGACATAACCTCAGAAGCGGCCACCAAAACAGACCAGCTCTCTCTCCATCCGGTCACTTGTGGCTGAGCCCCGGGGTGGGTGATGTCATCATCCAGTTGAAGACAAGTTTAAGGAGATGAAGGAAAACTGGCAGCCACTGCTTCTTAAAGAAGGGAGGCAGGACAGCTGTGGGAGGATCTCAGGAGTCCCTGGCCCTCCCTGACCGTCTGTGGGGAGTTAATGGTTCTTCACAGGAGGGGCATTTTCTTTAGCCACCAGTGAGTTGCCATGTCCCTGGAAATAACCCTTCCCCGGTGCTCCCGCAAGAATTCTAATGAAACTCACAGGGCGGGGGTTGGGGGAGAGGGGTGTGGGGGAGAAGACTTGAAAATAGAAGGGGAAGGGGCTGGTAAGATGGCTCAGTGGTTAAGAGCACTGACTGCTCCCCCAGAGGGCCCGGATTCAATTCCCAGCACCCACATGGCAGCTCACAGCTGTCTCTAACTCCAGTGCACATGAAATAAAGTTAAATAAAGTTAAAAAAAAAACCCAACAACAGAAAAAGGAAAATAGAAAGGGAATTAATGGGGAGGGAGAAGGGGGATCCGCAGTGGGGGTGGGAGGGAAATGGGGAGGGCAATGAGGATGGATTTGATCAAAATACATTATATAAATGTATGAGGAGCTCAGAATGAAACCCATTATCAGGTAGAGTTAATATATGCTAATAAATATTCTCACGGAGAAGACAAGTGCAGACTTTACTTTTCAGAACATGATCTCAGAGGGTAACTGCAGCCTTCACTTCTGTCCTGGGATTACCTGGGGCCTTAGCCTCGGAGTCCCCTCCTGGAAGCTACAGGGTTAACTTCCCTACCCTAAGGCTCAGCATAAACCCTGGCCCAGTGTCTGTGGGGCAAGCAAACAAGAGCAGGCACTCTGCAAGGATGTTTGATTCGGAAAGCCTTTGCTCAATAGCCATAATAGCCATAAACTGCTAGAGAGAGGCTAACGGTGATCATAAAATTTATTACTGGGAATATCTATTATCTTCTTCAGCAAAGCCCTCCCTTGATCACGGCCATGCTGATTACATTTCCATGGTTCAAAACTCATTATGGTCTGTGGTTTTTCTCTGGGTTCCTATCTCATTCAGAGCTAGGGTCTGTGTACTGGGAGCTCCTTTTGGGAATTTGATTTCATTAATACTTTACGGTTAGTAGCCTTTAATTAGTGTTGAATAAAAAAGAGATCCTAAAAGCATTATAGAGGGCTTTCCACTTGGGTGTCAAAATAATTTACTGTGATTAATAAGCTCTAGGTCACCATCGCGAGACTGGGAGTTTGAATTCCATTTTGATCAGAAGGCACTGACTGGAATGTATTTATAATTTTCTTTAAAGTGTGCTCCCAGAAGAAATTTCAATCCGATCTTTTCTAGAACAAAAAATCTATGTGCTCGCTACTAAACAATGCAGACACTGTGGGAGGGACAGCACTTAGAATAAGCGCTTCGGCTGTTCACCCAGCTCAGTGAACACATGTGCATATCATACACACATGCACACACACACAGACACACACACATGCACACGTACACATCTTTATTGTGCAAAATGGTGGACCACAAGCAAATCAATGAATACTAACATTTATAGAGAACTTGTGTGCCACCCTGTCATGCTCTCACAGCATCTTTCCAACGTCACTTTTTTTGATTCTCCCCTTTGTAGACACGAGGATACTGAGGCTGGTAGTGATGCTGGAGTTGCCTGCCGTCTTTGTCTAGTAAGTGCTTGAACGGAATTTAGTTAGGGGTTGGCCAGAATCCAGGGTCAGTGCTGGACACCTCTTCCTGGATAGGCAGACCCTGTTCAACATCCTGGTATTCCTAACAGCAAGGATCACAGGAGGCTGGAGTTCAGGGCAGCTCTCCACACCCATGAGGTTCTGAGAGCAGTCAAGAAATCAGGGCAGATCCCCATTAGACAGTTAGGCAGAGGCGAGCTCAGTGGAGGCTATTAGGGTAGCAGGCTGAAGTTGCCCTTCCCTTGTAGGACTCATGGTCTGCGCTATTCAGGAGCAGAGCTGCCTGTTGGCACTGAACCTTGCTCAGAAAAGACAGGAGCCTTGATTCCACAAAGCATATTCATCGTGTATTCGTAACGCTTTTCTTCCTATATTTCCATATATAGAACATGCGAGGAAAGGACATTTAAGTGGCTTCTGGATTATCCTGTTTTGAATCATACAGTGGCAGATTTTCTTTCCTCATACCCTCTCCCGAGGGTGTTGGATCTCCTCCTCTCTTCAGTGTAGGACCTGAATGACGACAGTGTATGTCTCCTTGAGGGACGTATAGCCGGGACATCAAAAACTATGAAAACATCAACCATTTGATGAAGTCATTCTATGAGTTAGCCATTATCTTTTATATATTTAAAACACCTTTTAGTTAATGTACAAAATAGGAAGCTTTCTATGACGTTCTCATAGTTAATATCATTGTAGCCTGCTTAGAGTCTGCAGGGGAGTGCACACACCTCTCTTTGCCCCACGTGTGTACATCAGTGTGCATACAGGAATGTTCACGTGCCTGCCTCTATGTGAAAGTGTGTGACAGGGTGTCTATGCGTGGATGGAAATATGTGTATTTGTGTATGCACCCATGTGTATACATAAGAGTGTATATGTACTGGGTGTGAATATATGTGCTTGTGTGGGAGGTGTCTATGCATACATGAATGTGTAGGTTTTGGTTTTGTCAACATGACACAAACCTGGACATATCTAGGAAGAGAGAATCTTATCTGAGGGCCGGTTGTCGTCATATTGGCCTCTGGACATGTTTACGCAGCATTTTCTGGATGATGGTTGATACGGGAGGTCCCAGATCACTGTGGGTGGTACCATCCCCAGGCAGGGGTTGTGTAAGCAGGCTAAGTAAGGCATGGTGAGCCAGCCAGTTAGCAGTGTTCCTCCATGGATTCTTTCAGTGCCTGCCTCCAGGTTTCTCCCTTAAGTTCCTGCCCTGATTTCCCTTAGCAGTAGACTGTGATGTGGGATTTATAAGCCAAATAAATCCTTTCATCCCCAGGTTGTTTTTGATCACGGTGTTTATTATCGTACTACAAACAAAACTAGGAACATGAGTCAATATATGTTTGCGCATACATTTGACTGTGTATGTAGGCTAAGAAATATACTAGTGTGTGCATAGGGGAATGTGTGTCCACGTGAGTGCTGACGTATCTGTGGGTGAATAATGTCAGTATGTGTCTTGCATGTGATCATACACACATGGAAATGTGTTTCTGCATGGCCTGTTTGTGTGCATGTATTTGTCCATATGCACATATGTTCACACGTGATTGTGTTTCACAGAGTGTGTACGTCTATATGCGAACACGTTACTCTGTGTACGAACATAGGTCTGTGCACTTCTGTGATTCCCCCATCCTTACTCCATGCCAACCTGGCACGGAGATGATGGCGGGTGGTGCTCTCCATCCCCTCCACATGTTGATGTTATCACTTTGGCTTCCCAAGTCTGGCAGGAGATGTGGAATTAAACACAGACACTCTGGTGCCAAAACAAAAGAGTGGAAACATTTGAAGCCCCAGTTCCCTAAACTTGCAGCCTATCAAACTGGGAACAAGCCCGGCTTTGTTTTCTTTCCTGCACGGCACAGAGGTAGAAAAGTCTGGAGCCTTGGTGGTTCTGATAGAAGAGCTGACGCGGAGCCAGGGAACTGAAAATTGCTGAAACCCAAAGCAGAAAGGAGACAGCAAGATGTGAAGGGGAATGTGTACGTGAGACGGAGGCCGACCTTCTGACCTCCGTGCTAGGAATGGGGAGGGGGTTTCAAGCAGTACAGAAGCTCAAAAAGAAAGAGAGGTAGTTCATGGGGAGCCAGACTCTTCATTGATCCGGCTTCATTTGGATACGGCCAGCCTGACTGAGGGTTTGTGGCTTCAAAGATAAACAGCAGAGGAGCAAAGGGCAGTGGGCAGGCTTCTCACAGGCAACCCTTAATCTCATGATGGGTGGGGAGAGGAGGACCCAGAAGGGCCTACCACCTGGTGTCACAGGAGCCTGGGGCCCTGTGTCTGGTACTCCGCTCTCGGAGTCCAGCTCTGAGGTTCCAGGGTGCCTGCACATACAATGCTGACAGGAGGAGAGCTGCCTTCCCTTGGAGGCTCGACCTGCCATGGGCTGCTTCATCTCCTCATGTCCTTTTGAGCTGGAGCCTCTGGCCTTACGCTGGCCTTGCCCGAGTTTTCTGTGTTTAATTGCAACAGTGCTGGGCATGGTGATATCAGCAGGTTTAGGCTGAGTCAAGAGTTTAGACTCTGATTTTTGTCTACCCTTCCACACACCCCAGGGCAATTGATGGCAGTTCTGTTGTGTGTGCACGGGGGAATGTGTGTCTGTGTGAGCGCTGATATATCTGCGGGATCAATAATGTCAGTATGTGTCTGCATGTGACCGGACACTTACGGGAATGTGTTACTATATGGAATGTGTATGTGCATGTACTTGTCCATATATGTATATGTTCACATGTGATTGTGTATTTCACAGAGTGCATATCTATATATGAGCATGGTACACTGTGCGTGAACATGTCTATTGTGGCTACACATCTGTTGTGACTCTGAAGGAGAAGGGTTTGTAGCAGAGGTGTGCCAGCCATAGAAGGGATAGATCTGAGCATGGAGGGAAATGGTCCTACTGTTCAGATAGGCATTCTTTCCAGCCATGCCGTGGAGTCTGGGAGAACTCAAAAGGCTCATGGCTAGTCCCATGGAGTATCAATGATAACACTAATGGAGGGTCCCAGAGGCTGCGTGAATACCAGAGCCTGGCTTTACTCTTGGATAGAACCCTCTTGCTCAGGTTCAGGGGTCAGTAGATAGGGCTCCAAGCCTGTTGTTTCTGATCCAGCCTGTCCTCAAGTGTTCAGTGACCCCTGCAGTGGTCACATCTGCTTGCCCAGAACAGAGAGACCTTTCCTGTGTCTGGAGAGTTGGGGAGCTCTTCTGATAATGATCGTCTCAGCCACTGATTCAGCCATGGTAGACCAGCCCAGAGCTGTTCAAGTGTCTAATATTCAGGCCCCAGTGAAGACTCC